>NC_141369.1:21799244-22399244 GCF_963921425.1 Dryas octopetala
AATTTGATGAACATAGAATAACAGATTGTGTAGATGTAGTCATGAATCCTCCAGTCCATTGACAATGTAGTCAGAGAGAAACTTTCCTACCATTGAAATAGGGAGAGGTGACATCCTCACTTTCTTCTCATTGGCTCTCTCTCTTTTCTTTCTCTCTCCTCTCCTTCTTCTCTCTTTCTCTCACTGCTATGACACGAGCATGTTCCTGTCATGGGGCATGCAAGTTATTTTCATGTAGTCATCCCATCAACATCCAGGAAAACAATGCATATCAATTTTTTTAAGTTAGGAAAACATCCAAGACAACAATATGGGCTTTGTTCTTGGACCAAAAGAAACAAGGACAATGGGCTTGGATCGTTAACTAGTTAAAGTTCATTCTGATCCAAAAACCTCCAACCAAGCCTTTTTCTTAGGCCCATGTCTGCCTTCTCGTTCTTTAGGCCCATATCTGCTTAGCCGCCCAAGAATCACAAGTAAACGCCCTAAACGCTGCCTATATATACTACCCAGCTTTCCCACGCTTCTCATCACCTTCTCCCTCCGCCTCTCCTATGCTTGCTGAGGCCTTCTTCTAGATCCAAAATCTAGGGTTCTCAATCAAATTTGTTCTTTGATTTTTTATTTATTTATTTTTTTATTAAGCCAGAAGTGGTGCGGTGATGAGACTGTTTGTGGACTAGAGTTTCTGATCTGGGAATCTTCACCCAGAAGTTGATTACAAACCCTTGGCTGTCTGAGCACCAATCTTCTGTTTTCATACAATATGGTTTGCAAATGCTTTTCCCAAACTACCCTTCTCACTTTTTCTGATTTTCCAGTAGTCAAACTCTTAAACCTTTCATTAAGTTTTCTCCATTTTATTGCTTTGTTCTGTGTGTGAAATTATGCGTGCTTGTTTGTTTGTTACATGACACCAAATGGAGCTTATGATGATACCTTTATATATCTTAGCGGATTTCAGTGAGATCTTAGTGTCAATGATCTGATTGTTACACACACTGAAGCTCAACTTTCATGTCTTTTTTTTTTTTTTTTTTTTTTTTTTTTTCTGTTTAACTTGAAATTGTTGTGGAGATTGTTTGTTGGGATGTGGTTGCTGTGATGAGGTTAAGCACTTGGATGTGTTTTGGGCAGTGGACGAGGCCTCTTGCTGGGCCTCGCCGTGAGCCCATTTATATAAACGACTTCTCCTTCCACTGAGCTCTACATCCACATAAATGCATTCTCATTGTTGTTGTAGACCATGTTTATTGACAAAATACCATGTAATATAAAAAGAGTCGAAATGTGAAATTTGCGTCCATTACCAATTCTAGGGGATTATCGATTCCTCTCGATGTAATGGCTCGGACGCTATATTGACCAATGTGGCCATCCTGATCAATGGGGTCTTCAATCCCATTGGATCCTGGAAACACCACACACATTGCTTGAAATTTTTACCAGCTGAATTTGGACTAGTAATTGTTTTTTTAACTCTTTGTGCGCCGAAACCATATTGAGATTAGTTCATTTTAGTAGGATGTTTTTCATATGCCGTTTTTAAGTTGTTAAGCAAGTCATTAAATTATTGGATGGGATGCAGTTGATGCTCTGAAATCAGTTCAAGTGATTACCAAGAAAAACCTATCTATCCAATCACAAACACACAAGGTTCATTGAAATCGGTTGTTTTTAGGATTTCACTAGTTGGTAAAGAGAATACAATGTACAATTATAGGAACTAGTGGTTCCTTTTAAGAGGATGATTCTATTTATAATCGGCTTGAGGGTGTTTGAGTATCCTTTCATCTATGATAAATAGGACCCTTGTCCTCTTAGAATGGTCTCTTATGGTATATTGAAATCTTTGTTTTTGTTCATTAGTGTAAACCCAGAACATAAACACTGAGATGGGCAACCTTTCGGGAGCTAAAAAATTGGATCAAGCAGTTAACTAGGAAATAAATCTATCGAATCACAAACACACACAAGGGAAGTGATTTGTTGAGATTTAGCCATTTAGGTGGGTGTTTTTAATTCAGATTTTAAAGTAGTTTAATGAATTTTAAAATTTATAGAATTCATTAAAATTCAATGAAATTGGGTGAAATTTTTATGGAATTTGTTATGTGTAAAAAATGCATTCAAATCTATTTAAATCTATTCAAATTCTTCACTTAATGAAATTTATAATTTTTTAGGACACTTATTGGAATTTATTAAAATCTAAATTAGAAACACTTAAATTTTAAATCTAAGTTGAGAATACTTAAATTTCATTGAACTTTTAGGCCCCGTTTGGTACTCTATTTAAAACCAGTTTTTTGTTTTTAAAATCCCAAAATCATTTTTAAGTTTAGAAAATGCGTTTGGTAGCCAATTTTGAAAAATGAATATTTAAAAAAAATTCAAAAACCGGGCATTTTATAAAAACGACTGAACATCGTTTTTTCCGTTTTTTTCTCACGTAACCTCTGCCTCGACCCGTTCTCTCTCCCCTCGACCTACCCTCTTCGGCATCAACCCAATCGCTCTCTCCAGCCTCAAACATCGATGTTTGGTTACTAAGAAAATCAAAATCGTTTGGTTACCTCCTTCTCTATGGTTGCAGTCTCTTCCAATTCCAATATCAAGGTAAATAGATTTTCACCCAGAGATTGAGTTTTCTTTTGTTTATTGATTTTGGTTTTAATTTTCTGATTTAGGTTTCTTGAGACAATGAATTAGTGGGTTTTTTTATAATTTATTTAATTTCAGGTTCAATTTATTTGGTTTATATGCGTTTTTTGTATAGTTTCAGGTTCAATTTATTTGGTTTATATAGGTTTTTTGTATAGTTTCAGGTTCAATTTATTTGGTTGTTATGGGGTTTACGGGGGCTTGAATTTGACAATCTGGGTTTGCTTCAGTTTATGCTCTTAGGCCTCTCTTCGTGTTTTTTCCCATATTTTATTGTCATTTGCTAAATTCTTTGTGATAATGAGTTTGCTTTAGTATATGTTCTTAGGCCTCTCTTCAGTTTATCTTCTTAGTCCTTAATTAGTTGTTTCTTGTTCTGATGAGCTTTAATGCAGACTCATTGTGAATTTTCACAGAGGTCGTGCCCTGTAGGCTGTATATCCAGAGAATAGTTTTCTGTGTCTTTTCACAGTAGCTTATAATTGAGAATTATAAGCTACTAATTTTAAATTGAAAACACACACAATTGTAAGTTATTAGTTTGCTTATTTATAAACCCCTTTGTGATTTTTCTCAATGAGTTAAAATTTATTATGTTTTCAAGACCATTATGCAATGAGAATTACTGCTTGTCAATCTGCAGGACTCCTCAGTCTTTAATTACATCAGCAATCTTTCTCTAATTGAGCCAGTCATGTTTGTCTTTTGCAACTGAAGAGGTTTGGGCATCCTACATTAAGGTATGCATAAATTACCTTGCACTGTGTTTGCACTTGAGATTGATGTACTTTCATTATATGCTTATTTGGTTGTGTGCTGCATTCTATCTGATATGTGCATGGTCTCTCCATTATTGTTGCCATTTTGTTGGTGTGGATGTGTCATGAATCTATGTAAAGGTTGCATTAGGAGCTAGAGAGTCATTGGTTGTATTCTGAAAACTGTTCTTTGAATATCCTACAAAGGTTGAGCATAATGACTGATGTTGCATTGGCATTGGAATACCTCCACCATGGTTATTCAATGTCTATTATCCATTGTGATTTGAAGCCAAGCAATATACTACTAGATGATGATATGGTTGTCAAGCTGATATGTTCGTATCTTGAGCAGCTTGACAACATTAATTATCTAAATTAATTGTCTGGCAATTGATTTGGTTATTATTATCTAAATTATATTTATGTTTGTTATCAAACTTTTTTTTTAACACATGTTTATATATAACTAGCTTATTTGTGTGTGTTTATAGGATGAAGTGATGAGCCTAACTGAGATTGACAATGATGATTCAAGTTTTGAAAGTAATTCATCCACTGATTTAGAGGATTCACTTGAAGAGTTGCTCGTAATTACAAATCTACGTGAACATCACTCATGTTTATTATTTTGTTATCTTGGATGTTTGAATGATTCTTGAATTTGTGTTAATTTGAAGTAAACTTTGTATTATTTTGAATGATTCTTGAATTTGTGCTATGAAATTTTGTTATCGGTCTTTGGTTACGGTCTTTGTGTATAGAGTCTCAAGTCCTGGGTCTCGGGTCCAAGATCCCGGGCCCCGGTTTTCGGATATTAGGTCTCGAGGGTTGTGTATTGAGTCTTGAGTTCAAACTCTAAGTCTAAATCCTTATACAAATATATTGAAAAAAATATATATATTTTTAAAAATATCAACCAAACAAGTTTTCAAAAATTTTAAAATTAAAAAACAATTTTTAAGTTTCATACCAAACAAGTTTCCAAATTTTAAAAATCGAAATTAAAATCTCACATTTTAAAAATGGATCCATGTTTTTGAATTTTTTTTTTGAATTGGATACCAAACAGGGCCTTAAAATCCAATGAAATTTAAATTGGGACACGCCCTCAATCTAATTTGGGTTATGTCTACGGATTTACTAGTGAACAAAGAGAATACAATATACAAACAATGGCATGTGAGAGAGAATCCTATGGATGGTTTTTCTCTAATGAATTGTTAGGATTTATTTATAATATTTAGAAAGATAGAGATTTTTCTTTCATTTCTCTAATCTATTATAAATAGGATCCTTCCATCTCTTTGAGAAGACTTTTGCTTCCCTCAGGCTATCCACTCTTGGTTGGATTGTTGATTCCCAATCTTATGACTTTGGGTATTAAGAATTTGGCCTTTCAAGTAATTAGTAAAAAATCATAAGAGTCGCATGAAGTTTGGGTATTAAGAATTTGGCCTTTCAAGTAATTAGTAAAAAATCATAAGAGTCGCAATAAACTTCATGAAGGAGACAAAAACTACAAGCCAGAAATAAGGGAAAAACGAGTGGCTGGCTCCCCGGCAAGAACAAAAATATAAATATTTTTTTATTCACTTTGGAATTGTTTCTCGGTGCTTTTGAAGAAAGCATTTTTACTCGAAGTCTTTTTATTTGAAAGACATAAAATTTTTTAAAATGTGCCTTTTGTGAATGTACTTGAAACAATCCCTTCTTGGATTTAAGTGATATTTTTGCCACCCCGTCAATGGCAACACCAATTTTCCCGGTAGAAATAGCTGGCTTTGGTGAAGGAATTTCCAGAAGATCACTCACCTGCAGTTCAGGTAAAAGTAGAACACAGAGCATGAAAATTTAAAGAGATATTATCTGAAAATAAAAACATATGTATACCATCTAAGTTTTATGAAACATGATAAAAAAAACCACTAATGGGAAAGCAAACTACTTTCAACACAAACTTGGGTGTGCATGGATTGGTATACAGGCAAAACTTACAGTAGAGATAAGATACAATTTATTAATAAGTAATGTTTCACCAACCACAACAGGCTACTTCCAATGCTTCTTAATTCATTGTTGGTACCCCTTTTCCACTACTGCAACTACTGACTAAGGCTTGTTTGATAGTGCTTTTAGAAGGCTTAAAAGTGCTTTCAAATAGTTAAAAACGCTTTTGTTTATGTTTGACAAAAAAAGGGTTCTAAAAATATTTGAAAGTGCTTTCGGGTAAAACACTTGATAGGTGTTTGCTTATGAAGTGCTTCTAAGTATATTAACAAGAAATACTTGAATTTTTTTCAAAAAAATATATGAATTTCTAACAAAAACGCTTCTAATGCAAGTGTTATTGCACTTCCTATAGAAGCACTCCTAAACAAGCCCTAATATTCTCGCTGGTAATGCTCATTAACATGGATGACATGTACCTGAATATCCAACAATCTCAATGAGTTGAACAAAATCATTTAGAACATTCGCAAAAGAATAATTTGAAACCACAACAGTTTATCTAGGACGAAAGTGGAACGACACGACTTAGGGACAAACATCCTCCTAGAATAGCGAAGACAGAATACAGATAGTAGTTTAAACTTTTCCCAAAGTGGCATTTTTGCCCACATCCTTTGACTTGTAATCTGTTTCAGTCAATGACAAGGCCAAGAATACAAAGCTATAGCATTTGAAAAGGGTAAAGAAAAGAACAAGAAATGCATTCAAGCAAAAACATATCCAACATGCATTCCATGGGATTGATCGAAATCGCATCATAATCAACCTTTGAAATTGAAAATGCATACACTGTTATTTTCAATGCACAAGAGAATTGATCCCTACCACCATACGTCCTTGCTTCTTCATATGCCAAACGAAACTCAGAACCAGGAATAACCCCAAGCTCTTTTGCAACCTAACAGAAATTCGACATGAAATTACAGTGCATGAAAATTACTAACAACATACTAATTACCCTTATTATAGTTGGATCAAAGAGGAAATCTCATTGAGAAATAACTTAGTAAGTAAAGATATGAAAATATACCTCAGCATAGACCCAGCTGAGGAGAATTCCAAAAGCATTATGTTTTTTCTTCCACATTTCTATCATTTCTTCCATTGTCGGTACCTGAAGATCTAAACGTGAGTACATTATGCAGGCGTTACGTGTATGGCATGTACAGAATATAATAACAACTACTTTGGAAACAAAAGGTAATAGATCAAAATTCTGTTAGTTTTCTTGTTTAGCTAGTCCACACCTGAAGAGGATTTTCACAATATACAGTTATCGAAAAATTATAGGTATTCACAGGTCAACTTGAACGTAAATTCAGACCTTCAAATTCTTACGAGTAAGTGCACCCGCTCTACTGTGGCATAACTCCAAGAAAATAACCTGCATTCGTCATACAAACATAATTTCATGACATTATTATTAGATAAATGCCTAGAAAACAATAAAATTAGCTCAATAGAAACTTATTAAGCGAGTTTCAAAAGGGACTAACATGCACCTCTGCTTTCAAATAACTTATTACTGCTTTGACTTCTCTGCACGACTTCTACAACTACACACAAAGCAAACACCATAGCTTTCGTCTATAAAGGAAACATAAATTAGAAAATTCGGGGTTTTCTTCCCAACCAAACACGAATTTTCACTAGAAAGATTCAGAGAATGTGAATAATGACCTCTGAAATGTGAACCGTACCAACCACGTGAGCACCACCACGTTCTCCGATAGCTCCTCCGGAAGGACCTTCCTCCGTTCAGCATTGGGAGTATAATTCATCTTTGGTGGGAACATGATGTCCCAAAATGGAAAAGGTGAAACCTCTACCCAACTTTTGAATTTGTTTTTTCCTTTTCTAACAGCTTAACCAAAATGATTACAAAAAGAAAAATTAAATTTAGGGTAGCAAATTGCCACATTAATTTTCATCAATTTGGTTAGACAGTCAAATTATTTACAACAGATCCATTTGTTACAAATTTGACATTGTTATGTTAAGAAAACTGTTCTTCTTATCGGTCAAATGGGAAAAATCTTCATTTTTCTTTCCATCAAATAGGAAACTGTTACTGAGTCTCATTAGCTTCGTACACGGTCTGCTAAATTATAGACGCAACGATGCAAGGGTTTTTTGGTCGAAACTATGCAAGGTTTGAAGTTTGAACCAACAAACTTTGATTGGTCAACAAGTCAAGCCAGGCCGAAGAATACAATGGCCTATATTAATTATTAAACCATGAGCCTAACATAATGGACCCAACCCATTGGGCCGGTCTTATCAACCTACATAACATGAACTTTATTTTTTATGAAATAATTAAATATTTGTGAGATGATTGGGCATCATAGATTCATTCAAGTAGGAAAAAAATAAAAATAAAAATAGAAACACAGTAAAAAGAAAAATAACAAGGCACTTGGTGGCGGGCGGACAACAGAAAGCCCACTCAATGCTTATACAGAGATCCCTCACAACGCAACTCAACATATCTTTGTTATTTGTTTGGCAGTAAAATGAATTCAGAGGTTTGGAAACAGTGGGGACGAAAAACTTCTCCACCTAGTCATCAATTCAAGACTTCTTTCCTGGGGTAATCCTGATGTGCTCAAATACGATTACTCCACAATAAAGAATCACATGTTGTACACTGGCTATAGTTAGCCTCTAACATCTCATTCAGGTCATCAAATATTCACTTCGGCTAAATAACTCTGAGCTCACTTCTTGTATTTAAGATAGATGCCTGATATTATTGCCACCCCGGCAACGGCCACACCAACAGATTTAAGAATTTTCGCAGTGGAAATAGCTGGCTTTGGTGAAGGAATAGCCATAAGATCATTCACCTACAATACATGGTAACAAAACACAGCATGAAAATTTAGAGAATATTATCCAAAAATAGTTGCACATGTTTTCCATCTAATTTGTATGAAACATGATAAGAAACCATTAATGGGAAAGCAAAGAAATCCAGCACGCAAATCTAAGGAGCTATGATAGGGAAAGGAGCTGAATTGCCTATGTAAATACTTCCAACACTAACTTGGGTATGCACACTGGTTCAAGAGGTGGAACTTACAGTAGAGATAAAATACAATTTATAGAATTTATTAAAAAAAAAGGTTTCACGGTTTCACCAACCACAACAGGCTGCTTCCAGTGCTTCTTAATTCCTTGGAGGTGCCCCTTTCCCACTACTGCAACTACTGAATTATGCTCGCTAGCAATTCTCAGTAATGTGGATGACATGTACCTGAATATCCAACAATTTAAAAGACATAAACAAAATAATGTACGTACACCAAGAATAATTTTTAAATTACATAAAAGCAAAAGGAAGGTCTAAAATCACAATAGTTTATCTAGGCAAAAAGGTATTTGGATGTTGCATCATCTTTTGATATTAGTATTAATTTGACGGAATGTCTAAAATCAAAAGAATACTTACTGATCTCGTTCATGTACGAGTGTTTCCATTAGAGTTGGGAACTCCTTACTCATCTCTTGAATCACAAGAGTCAGCATATCAACATCATCCATTTCCTTTATCTGAAGATAAGCAAGACCGAATCAGTAATCACAAGCAACTAATTATTACCAGCATAAAAAAGTGGTTTCCTTTTACCAAATCAAGTAGATGTTTACCATTTTATTAAGATCTTCAGAACTCGGTAAAAAGACTGCTTGAAAAAGTAAGGAATATAGTAGTTTTATCTTATGCCAAAGTGGCATTTTTGCCCACGTCCTTCGTAATGTAATCTGTTTCAGTCAATGGTAAAATCATATTAAAGTAGTCCTTCACTGGAAAAAATAAAAATAAAAATAAACTTTCTGAAATAAAAGTAGATAAGATTATGAAAAGATTATCCTCTACAAAGCATACTGACCCCAAGAGGGCCAAGAAGACAAAGCTATAGCATTTGGCAAGGGTAAAGAAAAGAACAAGAAATGCATTCAAGCAGAAACATATCCCACATGCCTTCCATGGGATTGAAATCTCATCATAATCAGCCTTTGGAATTGAAAATGCATACACAGGAGAATTTGTTGTGTGAGTAATAAATGTTTCTTCAGCAAAAGGCTGGAATGAGGCAAGGTATGATAGGGTAGGCTACAATCGATAGATATCAAATACCCAAAATGTTAAAAGTTTAATACTATACCTGCACTGGACGATCACCAAGTATCACCCTACCACCATACTTCATTGCTTCTTCATATGCCACACGAAACTCGGAACCAGGAAAAACCTCAAGCTTACTTGCAACCTAACAGAAAATTGACATGAAATTACAATGCAAGAAAATTACTAACAACATACTAATTATCCTTATTATAGTTGGATCAAAGAGGAAATCTCATTGAGAAATAACTTTGCAAGTAAAGATATGAAAACATACCTTGGCAAGGAACCAGCTGTAAATAATCCCAAAGGCATTATGATTTTTCTTCCACATTTCTATCATTTCACCTGTTGTTGGTACCTGAAGAACTAAACGTGAGTACCTCTCTATGTGTAGGCATGTAACACATCGAAAATTTGTTAGTTATCTGGTTTAGCTAGTCTGCGAGAAGTGAATTTTCACAATATATCAGTTACAAATTAAGGTAGTCACAAGTCAACCTGAACATAAATTCAGACCTTCAAATTCTGAGGACTAAGTGCAGCCACTCGACTGGAACATAATTCTAAGAAAACAACCTGCATTCATCATACAAACATGCATCAAGTATATAAATTCTAATATAATTTCATGGCATTATTATTAGACAAATGCATAGATAACAATAAAATTAGCTCAAAGGGGATATGCACCTCTGGTTTCAAATAACTTATAACTGCTTCGACTTCTCTGCATGACTCCTACAACCACACACAGAGCAAAGACCATGACTTTCATTCATAAACAAAAAATTTGGAATTTTCTCACCAACCAAACACGAACTTTCACATTTCGCTAGTCTTACCACTGAAACGTGAGCCGTGCCAACCAGGTGCACTTCGCAAACACCGCCCTCAGCAGTCGAATCGCACGTGAGCACCACCACGCTCCTCGACAGCTCCTCCGGGAGGACCTTCCTCCGGTCGGAAGCCTCGGCAGCAGCGCTCGTAGATACGGCGTCGTCGTCGTAATCGTCCTCCCTCGGCACATCCACGCTGACGATGCTCTCGGACAAGCTGTCAACCGGAGGGTTGTCGATGTGGACGAAGTCCTCGGCGGCGTGCGGGTCGGGTACGGTGGATTGCGGGTCCATCGCTGGCCGTATCGGGTCGTGCTTACTTGGACCGCCGGTAGTGGCACAGGCAGCGAATCTGGGATTCCTTAGGGTGGAGAATTGCGAAACTGCTTTTCGGGAACGACGGAGATCGAGTTTGGTAGTAGTGATGGAGGTGAGGCTGAGGCCCAAGTGGCGTGACCCGGGCGAGTAGATTGGGCTGAGTAGGCGAGTCGAGCGATTCATATAACTTAGCCAACACGGTCTCCCAATCTAGGACTGACCGTACTTTACTGGTTAACTGTTATATACTTATATATTACATAGGTAGATTCGACACGTGTACGGTCAAAATGGATTAGTATTTATACATAGGGTTTCACTTTCTTTAACCGTTGCTTGATTTCTCTGCAATTCACTATCAGGAGGACGAGGACGACCTTAAGCTATTTGCAGTTTCTCAAATTCTTCAACTTCTTGTATTGATTTGTATTTATTGCGATGGTTGAGCGGAAGCTTTTCAAGACGAAGCTGTGCGTTTTATATCAGAGAGGGAGATGTACGCGCCAGAGTTGTTCTTTTGCACACGGAGAGATGGAGCTCCGCCGTTTCTCGGGTACGGGCTCGGGCTCCTTGCACGGTATATTTCCTCCTCAGTCCCCAATCCCCAATCCCCATACCCCATTTCCTCTTTTGTTATGTTTTATAGAAATGTTTCAGTATTATCGTACAGTTACTCACAAGCTTGCTTATCTTATGCTCGTGGGTTTTTTTATTGTTTTGTTTTCTAGTTTATTTTATTGAAGAATGAGCTTGTAATTGTGTTGGGAATAATCTGCTATCTTGCTGTGAACAAAAAAAAAACCCTTTCTTTGGTTATAAGTAACTGTCGCATTTTGATTATGATTACTGTTTTAGTGTAATAAGTTATGTTATATGCTGGAGAAATCGCAGATTTAGTCATCCAGTGGTTAGAGCTGCCATAAAAATCCCTTCTTTGAGAGACATGTTGCATTGTCAGCCGTGTTTGTGTCTCCATGAAAATTCCAAGTTCATATCTATTAACAAGGTTACTGTATTGATTCTTCAGGATGGATTGTGCTGAGTGGTTTATATTTTAGCCGATTGTGGTATTTCTGTGGGGAACTTTATGATTATAATGCATCTTCGATATGCTATGATGGATCAGGATAGGTAGTTCTGGAATATATCTTCTTCTATAGCCTTATTACCGGAGACAGTTTTGGTAAATTCCATATTTCTAGTAGCCACTTCTGCAATTTGTGAATTTCAGGGGGATCATGGTACTCACTTCATTTGTCTTCTTGAATAACTTCGTCAAGAGATTTCTGGGATGGAGAAGAACGCTTATTTTTTGGGGATTTCTTGTCAGAAGAAACTAAATTAGTACATGTGCTTCAGATAATTTAATCCTTTATCTTTATATGGAACCTCGGAGAATCTCTTGATCTTTCTGATTGCATCTTATACTTATTGCTCAACAAGATTATGGGGATGCCAATTCTTCTCTATCCAATGCTTCTTTGATATATGAAGGTTATCTCTATGGTATAAGCACAAACGTGGGTTTACCATCTTTGTCTATTTGTTATATGAGAGCAGTAGTTTCTATGGCCCCTTTGAAACTGGCAAGGATGCAACATTACTGTTCATTATTATGTTACTCATGTTATTCCATGTGATGGTAAGCTTAGCCTCATTGTCACATCATGGGTGCTCTCCTTGTTTCTTCTGAGTGACAAATTAATAATTGTTAGATCTGCCTTGCTGAAAAAATCTTCTCTACCTCATTGTAGGTAGGCGGGCCTCTGGGGGTGGTGACTTGAGGGATAAGCTTGACAGAAGGCAGTCTCCACAGAAAAGGTATTCACCAGCGAGAGATGCAAGAGGCCGACATGCACTTCGTGGTCAGGAAGCATTCTTAAAATCCTTCTGTTGTATTTTTTCTTTCCCCCATATTTTCCTTTCTTTAGTTATGCCTGGCTGAATATGAGCAGAGTTTGGGTGTATCATCATATAAATGATATAGATCTTACTTTGATTTATACTATATTATATCTCACATTTGGTAAAGTTTGATGTGTTGTGGTTAACCATTCAAGGGCGAATGGAACTTGGAGTCAGTAATTTAGTAATATTTTACTTCTTTTCTAAATATTGGCTGATTTTTTCCTTTTTCTTGCCTATAATTGTCTAGGTGGAAATGGAACGGCAGAATATAGTTCCTCCAGGTCCCTTGAGAGAGAAAGGTAAGTTTAATAGATCCATTTTTCAATTTTCTCCTCTATTATCTTTACTCACCCTCTAAGTTAAAGTACCATCCATTTTGTTATGGCTGGTAATTTGTTTCTATATATTCTTTTGCCTTGTGAATTATGGAGAGAGAGAGAGAGAAAGAAGCTGTAAGTAAGAGGATGGTATGACTTCATATTACGAGGGGGTGGGCACATTGTGACCATACTAACTGACAAATTTACTAGTTCGCCTAACTATCTAAATGTAGTCCTAGAATTGTTTAAGGCTTGTGTTGATGTAGTTTGAGAATTAAATCCTAATTCCCACCTTCACGGCGTACAAGCAATAATTCGATGAAAGATAAATAACAAACACAGCCAAGAAAACAGAAAATAATAAACCAACAAGCACACACAATCACACCGAGATTTGTTACGAGGTTCGGCAAAATTCCTGCCTACGTCCCCGGGAGAGATCTCCGTTCTTCACTATGAGAATAATAAGTATTAAGATTACAATTGGACTAAATCACATAACCCAATCCCCAAATCCCTTGTACACCCTTTCACAAAGTGTTTCCCAAAACCCTAGATCTCTCACCCAAGATTAATTACCTAATCTTGATCTCACCAATTCTAGATTGTGTGCCTCCCAAGAATCCTAAGGACTTGCTCACTCTAATCTGATTCTCTCACCTTTTTCTAAGCCCCTAAGGTCCTATTTATAACCATAGGCCTTAGATTACAATCCTAGATAAAGTAGGAAGAAAGTTAACTTTAAGTAGGAAATAAGTTTCCTTTATACACAAGGAAAACCTCAAAACTTGCCCAAAACGAAGTCCAAAACGCACCAGGAATTAATAACCTTCCAACACCTATTTGGACTCCTAACTTCATCCTAGAATACCATGGAAATCCCCCATGAACCAGGAAATCTTCAAATGCGAGCCAAATTAACAACAATCTCCACCTTGGCGAGCATATCATGCAAATTACCTTGCACCAAATACCATTGGCCTTGACCTTGTACCAACTACACATAACCCGAATCAAGTAACTATGGTCCACCCTTGATTCGCACGGCCAATACCTATGTGCAGCTGCATCGTGTAACCAATTACCGGTTAGCACCGAAGAGGGGCCTCGATTCACCCCCTCCTCCAGTTTGATCTCCTTTCTCACCATCGTTTGAACCTTGGAAACATGTCACAACCGTCTCTGCTGTACCCGCAAACGAGACCTTCCTCAAGCGCTTGATTTCTTGTGCATTTCGTTTCCAACCAACCATCGAGGTTTGAGTTCCTATCAAACGATATAAACCACCACACTTCTCTCCCTTCATTAGGACCATGCTTCCATGAGTAATTTTCATGACTCCACCTGCTATCAAAACCAGGTAGCCCTTGGAATCCAACCTACTCAAGGATATCAAATTCCTTTGTAGCTTTGGGACATAAGCGACTCCACCCAAAGTATGTTCCACCCCATTGAACATCTTGATCTTCACCGTTCCAACCCCCATGACGTCAACTTTGGACCCGTCAGGCAAAGAGAAAGATCCTCCCTTTGATTCTTGAAACTTTTCAAAATATTCTTTCCTAGAGCATATATGGTGAGTAGAACCCGAATCCAATATCCAATCACCATGAGAAGAAGTGTTACCTATAGAGACTGTGAGAAGTTCTCCAGATTCATTATAGTCTGCTACCGCTGTAGAGCCATGACCATCCTTCTTATTCCAAGTCGGACAGTCCTTCTTTATGTGTCCCCACTCTTTGCACTTGTAGCACTGCCAGCCCTTACCACTACCCTTTGATCTAGCCTTGCTATCACTAGAACCCTTGGTAGTTTGCCTTCCTCTTTGACCATGAGCAACAAACAAGGAATCTTTATCCTCAACTTTCTTTCTCCTTTCACTAGACAAGAGAGTTGACTCGACCTCCTCCATCTTCAGTGTATCCTTACCATACAAGAAGATATCCACTATGTTGTCATATGTATCAGGAAGTGAGGTTAGAAGTAAGAGGGCTCGATCTTCTTCCTCAATCTTTACCCCAACTCTTTCGAGTTGATTTAGCAGTCCTTTAAACACGTTCATATGATCCATGAGATTTGCACCCGCTTCCATCTTCAGCTTATATATGTCCCGCTTCAGATTCAACTTTGTGGCCATAGACTTCTGAGCTAAATAAAGCTTTTCTAGTTTCTTCCACAATTCCGGGGCAGAATCTTCATCTATATTGTTGATAATATTATCAGCAATATAAAGCCGAATCGTGCTCACACACCTGCACTCCAAGTCTTCCCAGTCATCATCTGTCATCTTTGCCGGCTTTCCTACTTCCTTTCCCTTCAAGGCGCGTGCCAAGCCTTGCGAAACTAGGACATCCTTCACTCTCTTTTGCCATAGAGTAAAGTTACCTCTTCCATCAAATTGCTCCACCTTAAAGGATGAAACACCACTACTTCCCGCTGCCATGACAAACTACCCTCGATCGATAAACACGGAACCACGATCGATGAACACGTAACCTGGCTCTGATACCACTTGTTGATGTAGTTTGAGAATTAAATCCTAATTCCCACCTTCACGGCGTACAAGCAATAATTCGATGAAAGATAAATAACAAACACAGCCAAGAAAACAGAAAATAATAAACCAACAAGCACACACAATCACACCGAGATTTGTTACGAGGTTCGGCAAAATTCCTGCCTACGTCCCCGGGAGAGATCTCCGTTCTTCACTATGAGAATAATAAGTATTAAGATTACAATTGGACTAAATCACATAACCCAATCCCCAAATCCCTTGTACACCCTTTCACAAAGTGTTTCCCAAAACCCTAGATCTCTCACCCAAGATTAATTACCTAATCTTGATCTCACCAATTCTAGATTGTGTGCCTCCCAAGAATCCTAAGGACTTGCTCACTCTAATCTGATTCTCTCACCTTTTTCTAAGCCCCTAAGGTCCTATTTATAACCATAGGCCTTAGATTACAATCCTAGATAAAGTAGGAAGAAAGTTAACTTTAAGTAGGAAATAAGTTTCCTTTATACACAAGGAAAACCTCAAAACTTGCCCAAAACGAAGTCCAAAACGCACCAGGAATTAATAACCTTCCAACACCTATTTGGACTCCTAACTTCATCCTAGAATACCATGGAAATCCCCCATGAACCAGGAAATCTTCAAATGCGAGCCAAATTAACAACAGCTTGAAGGTTGGTGTGTCTAATTTGTAGCTGTACTGTTATAATTTTTCTTTCATGTAATAACTGAATGGAAGATCAGGGGTTATTTTATAAGTGATTCAAGTGAATAGGCTGCACATTGAGCACTTATCCTTCTAATTTTTTAAAACAGTAACAAAGGTTTTTCTTTCATTTTAATTTTACCTCATAATTTTGCGCACTTATTTTTAGTTTTAAATATTCATTTGGTAACAGCAAACGGAGGAAGAAACAGCACTTGGATGGCGAAAGTGATTTTTCTGGAAGTTTGAGAATTTCAAACGAGCCTGAAGGTGAAGCTAAAGAAGGAAATATGAAATTTAATACAAAAGGTGTTCTTGAAGAGCAGGTCTGAAATTTTGGTCAAAAGTTTTCATCATGAATTGGGCTATAATTTTGGTTGAAACTTCTCTGTTTTGATATTCTTTCTTGGAACTATGTACAGTTAAAGCAAGTGCAGTCAGAGATCAACATGGTTGATCTCCGCAGATCTCAATTAGGGGTCAGTTCCAATTATTCGAATTTAATTTGCTCATTGGTCAACACAAGTGTAATGTTGCTAATTAATTTCTGTTTATAACTGTCAACATGCCAATCTAATTTACAGGAAAGGTCTCAATGCATTTGTTATTTGCAGGTCTACCTGGACGAGAGGTCTCAAGAAGTGGATAGTCTTACTTCTAAAATTCAGGAGCTTGAAGCTCAGTTATACAAAGAGAAAGAGGAATGTAAGAGGTAAAGAAATTACTATAAGGAGTTTGTGTTGTCCGCTACAAGGTTGTGAGTTTAACTCACTGATGCATGGTTGTTCTTTCTTCCTCTTCTCTGGGATTTCAAAACATTCAGGATCTCCTCTAAAGTCAAGAAGTTTTTAAAAGCCCATTCTCGTCATTCGAAGATACAAGATCAACTAAAGAGGCAAGTTTCTTAATAATAAATTTAAATTTCTCTGGTTACTTATGCATTCAGGCATTATTGGAGTTTGAGAAGCTCTTGCAATTTGATTAATTTAATTGAAAATCTTTAGGTCACAGGTCCGACTTAATAAGTTGGGAGAACAGCTTGGCTTAGATGTTTATGGAGTTGATGCCAATGAAGAGGATTCAAGCATTAATATTGTTAGTGATGGAGAGACTACTGGTTTTCCAGTCAACCAACATAATGAGCGGCTGAATGATGCTTCTCCAAGCAAGAAAAAGTTGGAAGTTAATAAGGATTCTGCCAAAGAATCAAGACAAGGTGGTAGGTTTAACATTTCCATCTATAGGGTTTTGTGGATTTATGAATTATATAGTTGATTCTTCTCTCAGCTTTTTTAAGTTTTATGTTTCTGAAGACTATGAGGTGCATAGGGGGTTAACTTTTTTTTTTTTTTTTCTCTCTTTCAAGATTTCAACCTCCTAAGCGGATTTAGTTTCATTAAAACCCTTTACAGTCTCATCATTTGTGGAGAGTTTAGTTATTTTTATGTGTTGACCATATTTAGACTTGTTTAGCTCTGTTTTTTTTAGGTAAACATGGATTTTGCTAATTTATTGATATTATAGCTTATCAATTTTTCTTCTTGCATGGATACGATATTTTTGGTTTTTATTATTGATGCTTACATTTTAGTGGTGTATACCAGCTCATTTGACAAGAGGACATCTGACCACAACAAGCAGACCAAAGAAGCTCTCTCGGTGGAACATTCACCCTGCTCAATCAAATTTTGACAAGGAAAATGGGGCAGTGAACAATGGAATTGGGTGTCCAAGGCTTTTAGCGAAGGAAGGCAAGCATGACAGAAGAAAGACTGCTTCCTCTAGCATCCTCTCTGCAGATATGGTGCATCTTTATTACTCTCTTATGTTAAAATGTGTTGCTTTAATGGCCTCCAAACTAGGTCTTCTTTTATCTTTTTCCTTGCACAAAATTTATGCGTGTGCATTAATGCACTACTGTTATTCATTCTTTCATTGAAATCCTTTGGAAAAAAAATGTGCAGTCAAAGAGTTTGGAGTCAGGACCTGTGGTACCCTCAACCAGCATGGCTGCTCATGCAGTTGACACAGAAGTTGAAATTGAACTGGAGGATAAAATTGAGGTGGTTGAGAATGCTTCTGCAAGAATTGAGGAAGGAGCTGCATATGGGAACATGAGCTTTTCATTTCCACTTCCTCCACCACCCCCAATCCCACCAAAGAACTATTCACAGGTCAGTACTTTCCGTTGAGCATATCTTGTTGACTAGTAGATTGTTTCTGGTTGCTTATTCAAGTTCTTCTCATGCACCTTTTCTCTTTGTTTATGGTTATATTGCTTTTTGTGTTTTGTCAAATAATTTTTTGACTTCTGACATTTTCATTTTGCATGCAGTATGAGGGGGATGATGAGATTATAGATGTTGTGGATGGAGTTGAGTAGGAAATGGTGCAAGTGGATTTCGTTTTAATATTTTAGTCATATTAGCAGTAAGATGATTAATCTCTTTGTTCAAAGATGGTGGAATGAGAGATTTTTTGTTTTGTTCAATGGAAGGAGAGGATTGGTGAATTAACGAAATGTACACAAAAGTTGGTCAATGTATATTTCCCCTTGTTTTCGTTTACATATGCATATACTGCACTTTCCCTTCTCTTCCTGTATTTTCCAATTATCTTTCAATTGTTGGGCGAGCATCAATCTGCTCAGCAAGTGATCTTGAGTTACCAGATTGTGTGCCGATCTGCATGTGATGCGTCTCACTCAAGATCGACCCTTAGACTGTGAGTGGAATCCCACCATCTAACCATGGAAATCTTCGATTTGAATTATTGTAGATTGTAAATAAAATGCCTTTCGTAATAGGGACCGTCTCATTCATTTTATAAAATAAGTAAGCAAAAATAATGTCATGGGAAAAGGTGAGAAAATGAAACGTATACAAGCAATGAACTTTTGATGATCTATCTAGCAACGTGACCGAGTGTCCTATTACAAAGCTTTAAGTCCCATCGCCTCATCCAAGTCATTGTGTTCAAGCGGCACCTCATTGGTCATGGCTCTTCTTCTAAGCATTTTGAGCACCTGCACCTAAAACCGTAATCTGCAAGTAATGCCTGTCTCTCCTCAAAAGGAAGGTCCTCATCTACATAAGAAATGGTAACCTGAAAATGCATCAACTGTAATCAGTGTTTGATCAAATTTTTATTGAATAGGATTTTGAGGCCTCATAGTATTCTAGACCAAGGCGGGCTTTCATTTTGGTACCTCGTCTCCCTTGCAAATAGGTTTGAGTGCAATTATGGTTGCTTGGCCATCTCTGTCCTGATAATGGAGAATAAGCATGAATCCAGGTGCACAAAATTGAGAAAGGGATGCTTTAGAAAGTTGCAAATGGGCATTCTCTATAAATATTGGTTTATTGATGTTCTCAATCATCACCATGATCCTTGACTATAGATCCTACAAATACAACTGAACTTTACATACCTCCTCTCTTTTGAATGCTTTTGCGTTGGGACTACAAGAATGATTCATACAACTTTGTAAAGGATAGAACGCTGTGCCTAAAACAAAATTGAAAAATATAGGAAGTTAATTTTTTTTTCCCTGGCCACAATGAGAAAGACAAATCCACATCTGTTGACCATAAGATTTATGAAAGGAGTTTGTAAGGCAGAAAAACTCAGAGGTAGCCCAACATCAAGAACAACATATAAAAGACTGCTTGAAAGATTACTAGAAAGTAAATCAATCATCAATGAACTTTCAAGACATAATGACAAAGAAACTGTAAAAGAACATCATACCCTGGCAACAAACCGAATAGTCATCACCTAGAGCATCCAAAATTGGTTGTGTAATCTCCTCAGCTTCTTTCTGCCAAGAAAACCAGGGAAATACATCAGAACAGTCAACTTGACCAAATGTTGGGAGAAGCGTATGAATTTTAACCTTTTTAGGATAGGGAAGATCATCAATGTATAAAAAATAATCTTCCACCGGAGACGCTACAACCAAGTCACTGAAACATAATAAAATGAAAGTAAGAGCTTGATCCTCATCTTCATGCAAATTATTTATACAATTTGACAATGCACATGAATTGCTTGAACCATGCCATTGCCAGTATCATTTGGGATGCATGCAAAGTGTGACTTACAGATTATTCAACTCAAACATGCCGATTATATGCCCATAAATTTTAAGGGAGAATACTGGGAAGAGTAAAGGAGTTCAAATTCGAAAACTGTGAGAAATATTAAGAAGCGTGAATTCAAAAAGAAAACATGCATCAAAGTTCTAAACTGGAAAGGATACAAGGTTTACATTCCTCATCAAAGATGGCTGCCTTTAGGAGCTGAAGTGACTGAAAATGACCACAAAAAGAAAACATGAAATTATTTTCAGGAGGCAGTATTTGAATATAGTGCTCAAACTAGATTTTCTAAAATGACCCATCTAGTGGAGAAAGTAGTACCGTGAATGCTAGATCTCTTATTTGCATCCTAAATTTGGGTTCATCAGAAGATTCAACATCAAATGGCAACGCAATGCAGTCCCACCACCTAAGAACAAATAATGCGTGAGAAAAAGAGCAAAAGAACCTTCTTATCTGAGCAACAAAAACTTGGTGGAAATCTGTCAAAAATTTCAAACCTCAAATTCCTATGTATTGCACATGTTTATTACGTGAGGATGTCAGCCAAATGATGTAGTGTGTACAGTAGAAAACATCGAGATTCCTATGCTCACCAATTATAACCCCTAACAGTGGTGTATTATCATTTGTACTAACATTTATTACGTACTCATGCACTATGCTATGGCAAGCAAATTTTTTCATTTCTATTTTTCATATGCTCACAAAAAGAGTAGTAAAGATTGATTGCAGACACAATATAGCAAGGCATCACCATATATAACTACCTTCTCTTCTGTCCCATTGATATTGGCTTCCATGCTTCTAAGAGTATAGATAGATAAGATCTGCCTGAAACATTAGGCGAATTCTCTTGTTCTTCAGAATGAGTCACTTTCAACTTCCTATACTTTAATATGGTGGAAGACACTGCCTGAAAAGAGATTGAGGAACTTGATAATCAAAAATTGAATTTGCATCATATTACAAAACAGAAGACGTATCAGGCATGACAAGAAAGACATGTAACGCATAAGGTACCAAGCACCGAACTATGCTTTCATATTTATTTAAATAGTACGACAGCATAGTGATGCTCGCTACTCATATACCATCTATTCTTGAGTGAACCATGTCAGAAACATATCATGATAAACCAAGACCAAATAGTCTGCAAGTATTAGACACAGAGCCTGCTAAAAGTACTCAAATTGACATAAGAAATTAGACCCATAAAAGTAAAAGGGTGAATTAAAGGTAATGTTAGTAATAGAGTGTACCTTTGCAGCAAGGAGAAATATATCATTTGTTTCTGGTAAAAACAAGAGAAAAACAAGAAAAAAAGGATAGAATTAGAAGAGGGTAGAGGAAAAATAAAACATTAAAAGGTAGAGAAGATATAACCCACAAACTCATCCTACCATTGGCGTGCTGTATAAACTTTATAAGTGCCTCCCTGGAGACTGATTCTGACCTCTCCCCGGTGCAAAGTAACGAATGCGATAAATCCCAATCAGACTGTGCACATAGTTTGCTACAAGATATTGCCAACATTACAAAAAGTTATTTACTTGGTACCACGGTGCAATGAAAGCCAGGTTAAGTCAATATTACAAAAAGTATCCACCTGCAGTAATAAGCTTCTCCACAGCCACCAGGACATGGAACAGCCGGAGGCAACGAGAAGCTATCAGAGTAAGGGAACTTGCGTTCACCATTCATTAAAGATTCTGCAAACCCTTTAGGAAGGGAAAGCTTATCTTTGTAACTGGAACTGCTAGACCCACATTTTCCCAAGTCTTCTTCATCAGATGAGTAGTCAGCTTGACAGCAATTTTGACTGGCAGCAACACCCAGTTCTTGCAAATAGAGTCTCCTCCCAATTTGAAGCTCAACAGAGCCAATGAAACGGAAACAGAAGCTACACACCAAACAATCAATCTGCAACCAAATTCAAACAACACACTGAAAACCCAAAATCCCAAGAGCAAAAGAAAATGTTTACTATCAGAGAGAAATGGCCTGCAAGAGAAGACCTTGTTAGAAGAATGTTGAAGACCCACAAGCATTTGGTCCTTGAGAAGAAGCTCTCCTTCTTTCAAGTCCAAGCCAGCGTAGACACCTAAAGATCAAAGAGCAGAGTGAAGATAGAACGAGTAATGGGTATTTTAAAAAGGGTGTTACGTGTGTGTTGTAAGCTTCACCCTTGCCAAGCTCTCCATTTTGTTTGATATTGATGGCGTGGCATTGACTGGTGGTGGATTTGATAAGCTCGTCGAAGTAGTCTTGGACTTGGGCAGGTGAAGGATGTCGAAGAAGAGCAGAGATTTCATTGCCCAGCTCTGCATCGATAGGGCAAACGCTCTCCATTCGAACACAGAGACAAGCAGACGCAGCAGAAACACGTAAGTTGCTGAATGCTGATGGCGGCCAAGCGGTGGACCTGCACTTCCTTTTCCTTTTACAAGCTAAAAGAGTCAAACCCAAGCCAATTTTTTTAACACTTTTTGCTTTTTTCATTTTTTTTTTTTTAAACAAGTTTTTAAGAAATGGAAAAGTCTTTGGCCTACCGACTACATTGGAATTTTCCTTTTTTTTTTTTTTTTTTTACAAGTTTTTAATTTTTTGGATAATGAGGGAAAAAAGTCAAATGTAATTACATAGTTACTGGCTTACTGCTACTCAAAATTTTGCAGTAACTTCATTTTCACTTTATTGACCCAAAAAAAATTTATTTATCGAATAATGTTTCTCTTTATATTTATATATATGTATATATAAACAAAAATGACAAATGTATGTCAAATTATGATTTTGTTTTGTAGAAAAATGGCTCCTTGTAGGCTTGTAGTTATTTTTCTTTCAATAGGGATAACTTAGGCTGTTAGAGACCATGTTTATTATATGATAATATACCCCTTCAAATTGGTAACATCATGTCTAGGTAGATATAGGTATAGATAATCTCACAAACTTCAAATTCATTACTATACTTCTGAGTGCAACAAGAGTGAGAATTAATAAACATGGACCATGAAGCTCTCACAAACTTCAACTAACAGGCACATAGAACACGAAAATTATTATCTATGGTGGCATATCCTTAAACTGAGATACATTACAAACATCAACCGTTTAATAAAATTTCCAGTTGGAGTTCGGATTTGATCCGATCTATTGCACAAGATATCTCTTAAAACAGTGGGGTGATACAAATCAAGTCTATTATCTGACTAGTGACTACCAACAACCGCAGGCAAGTACAACGAGAACAAAAAAACAAAAAAGAGACATTGAGCTGTAATGAGCTGAAGCTGGAATTTAAAAGTATGATTAACATAAAACCCAAATGGGTGGAAAAGAAGAACCCTAATAGTAACCTAAAGATTATGTTCGTATCCTTTATTTGCTTGAGCATCAAACACGTCCAAAGAACTGTTCCAAGGATGGAGAGCTGAACACATTAGAAGCAGCCCGTTCAGTTCTGGTAGGAGAGATGTGAAGCTGATACTTGATAAACCTCTGTAAACAATAAATACATGAATACATCAGATGCCAGCCATGGAAATGAACATACACATCAGAACATGGTGCATGAGAATGAAGAATGTCATGTACAAAAACAAGGCAAGTATTAAGAATATACAGCTAATTGAAAGATGATATCAGGATTTGTGTCGATATGCCAATCTGGTTCCAATTGCCGAACAAAAGATGTCCGTCCATTCTCTGTACTACAGAAGAGAACCTACAATCACATCACAAGAATGTTTTAAATAACACAAGCAATGGAAAGAAATAGTAGCATCCTAGCAAGTTGAAATGTATGAATATAACTGATATATCATTAGGGCATGTATTAGCTCTCAACTTCTCTTTCTTTTGATCTATTAAGTTCTCTTAACCCAACTAGATTGACAAGCCAGTAATGAGAGCACACTGCACTGTTCATTCAGCCATTCAGACCTAGTCGTAGCTTATTTTTCACTTTTCACAGAAAGACTTCCAAAAATGAGTAAGGAAATATTATGCCAATCAGAAAAGCACATCTTTAGTTCTCCTTTTCTCATTCTGCATGACCACTTCCTCACATTCTCAAATCTCAATCAAGTGTGGGCCTTCCCTCAATATCTCACCAATCTTGCTCAGAGCCGGCCCCTAATTTCTGAAAATCACAATCCCATTATGCTTTACCCTTATATCTCTTTGGACCATATGGAAATTTTGGGATGCATAGATGCAAGTACTGGTTAGTTTGCAAGATCATGATTCATTCCAGAAGCTGTATTGTAATTCTTACGACTCAAAAGAACAATTCATCTTTCATGATTTACATTGGTTAGCTCCAATGCTAATAAAATCTGTTACTATATTTCTTCAAAGTAAAAGCTTAAAAAAGATTTTTTTTTTTTTTTTTTTTGGTATAAGGTTTAAAGAAATAGGTACAAGAAGCCAAAAACGACTGCATACACACAAAACCCACAAGCAAACAGGATTATAAAAAGTTTCAGGGATTCTTAAAAGTTACATAATGATATTAACACATATACTTACCTTGTCTTTGACCAAACCCCCAGATGTGAAAATCCCAGCAGCTTCCAAAGCCATAAGAACCTTTCTCTAAAAAAAATATATAAAAATATATATCATTTCATAAATGATAATGGAAACAAACATTTATAAGAAAGCAATGGGCTGGAGAAAATGAACATTTTATTGAGCCACTAAAATTTGGCACAGAAAGTAAAAACATGAAAAGAAAAAAGATACTATAATGCCGATGCCAAAACAACAGCCATAAAAACAAAGTCAGTGTAGTTAGCATCTAAGCACTACAAACTATTACACCTCACATCCAAATAAATGTCAGCATGTCCATACTAGTAACCGTAGAATATATGATTATGCAAATTAAAAAATACAAGATTAAACATACCAATACAAGAAAGCTCCCAAGCATAAAGTACAAACAATGATATCAATTGTCAATTTTCATGTGGAAATTAGACACTGCTTAAGCAAACAGCTTTAACAAGCTAACAACGCTTCATGTGGTCAACAAGCATAGCATAGGAACATGAGCAAAGAAATTATGTTGAACAGCGTGCACGGAAACTAATTGATCTCATAAAAAACAACACAAACAAAATGATTGATGAAAAGAGGTTTGCACGCACTTCACTTTCATCATCCAGAACTCTTTCCATGAGATACAGATCACAAAATTTTGTGATCTCCAAGAGCACTTCCAGCACTGAGTACCTCACAGTCACTTGTTTCTGCCAGAACAAAGAAAAACAGCATTAGTAATTTCTTGGTTACAACTTCCACCACTAAATTTACTGAGAGAATGTTATTGGAAAGGGAATCAAACCACCTGAAGTTCCTCTGGGGTGCTTTCCTCAAGGATTACTCCAAGTAATCGACAAGTTACCTACACATAAGCTTTTAAGCATGAATTCTTTGATACGAAATCACAATTGTCTATGCCTATACAAATTAACTCAAGTTGGGTATCAAATACCAGTTACATTTCTAGTATAGTTTTATCTCTGAAGTGCAGTTAAACATGAAAGTCAAACCAGAGGTTATGTAGCTTCCCTTTGAATTTTTCACAACATGCAGTGAGAAGTTGAGAAGCACTATATTGAGAATATCAAACACAAGCGACTCAATGACAATTACCTTTCTTCCTTCACTTAGTTTCTGTCTAACTATTTGCCCCAAAGTTGGCTGGAAATTAAAAGAAAAATATTCAGCATAAACCATGTCAATACAAAGGGGTAATATAAACCTATGGCAGACACATAACTTAACAGTTACCTTGACTGGCTGAAAGAACTCATCAACGACATTCTGTGCTCTTGTATCCTCTGAAGGTGAAACTCCCGAAGGTGTTAGTGCTGCATTTGAATGAGGACTGATGCCAGAACTACTGGATGCAGGTGCCTGCCGCTTTGGTTGTCTTCTTTGAGGTCCACTAGGTGACCTCAACAGCCTCCAGGTGAAAACTATTGCGACAGCAAAGCCCGCGATTGCCCCAAGGGATTGTGAATTCTGATAGCATTTATAAAGTTTTGAGAAAACCCAACTTTGACATCTCCGTTCCAACATTACATTGACCCTCATAAGCCAAAGATGAACATAACATAATGGAATAGTTCCAAAAGAAATAGTAAAATACTTCACAGAGTCTGCTAAAATCTATCAGGCTTACAGAACTCTAATTCTTTTATACATACGTTTTACGTCATGCATATGAAACAGAAAATAAGGTAAAACTTTTCATTTTACAGGGTCCACATTAGCTTCACTTACCTACTGACTAGATTTTCACCTTAATCAATTCTACTTATATATTATTTATTTATTATTATCACGATTAGCTTTATTTTTCAGTCCAGAGCCAGCCAATGTCATTGCCCAAAAATTACACTAATCCAGGCATCATGGGGAGTATCCACAGTACATTTTTTCTTCGCTCATAGTACAAGAATTACTCTATTCAGATAAAAAGCATTGATGCCATCCGAGCGGAAAGACAATACAGCAGATGCGGCCTCAAGCAGCAAATTTAAAAATTGGAGATAAAAATTCATGCTCATATTGAACTAACAAAGCCGATGGCCTGACGGTTAACAGTATGGTTGCAAAGTTATCATCTTTTCTGCCTACATGTGCTTATCATATATATTCATCCCAAAATTATCCTAATTTCCAGATATGGAGATCAAATTTTCTCAAAGAAAATACAGCCCAAACCAATTCACATCGAAACAAGTACCAAATTGCACACAAATCAAATAGGCAAAAAAAAAAAATTGGAATACAAATTGATAAACCCATTAAGTAATTATAGATAATTGGCAGAAATGCAAAAATTTCAGGCGGGGGAGGGCTGTCAGATCCGTCAAAAAATTCGAATAGATAAGAAAAGAGAGGAGAAAAAGAGGTAATAACCAGGTTGTGGAGGGAGATCGAGAAGAGATTGGACATCTTGACAGTGAGGTAAGCCCCAAAGCGCTTGATGAGCTGGAGCAGCTCTTCTTTTGAAGACTCGGCCATGGCTTTTGGAGCAACGAGAAAAGTATAGGATGTCGGCGAAGCCAAGGTTTAATCTTTTAATACTCAGCTCAGGACCTTAAGTCCTTCCCCATCGGTTATCTATGGAATTTGGAGCGAGAGGAAAGAGAGAACAACTCGTGCTTTTTGTCAAAGATCCCAGAGGGAGATGGCCTTTGATGCGATTTTTTTTTTTGTGTTTTTTTTTTCCTTTTTAAGGCTTTTAAGCTAATTCAGCGAGGTGAAAGTGAAACTTCATAGTTTAAACAAATATAATGAGCATTATTTTCTTTAAACAAATAAGTATTTATTAAATGGTTTCAATATTTATTTTTCTATTTTCCGACAACAACGTAACATTTTATGCAAAATTTTCGGTTTGTGTATAAACGGTCCAATAATAGTAACTATGTTACTAATATTTTTTGGCACAAATAATTCTATAACTTACAACTCTAATATTAACTTCACAACCACATTAGACTTTGTTATAATAGTAAGTTGATTTTTCTTTTTTATAGAATAATAAATCACTCTTTCGACGTCTGTCATAATATATAGCTATCAATTTGTGTCATATCCATATAATAATGTGCTAGTCGTAACCATTGTCATGGGAATGAAAGTCCAGCCACCATGGGAAGATATTGAAGGGATTATTATTTCCTATATAGTTTCAAAATTATTTTATTTGGTGAATTATTTTAGTTTCAAAATATTGATGGCGCCATGGGAAGTCCAGTTCGGACATTCTTGAAATGGCCGTGTAATATATTGATGTGTGAGAATTTCTTGGCTCAATCAATTTTTTATGAAAGATGGTTAAATAGAAAAGCCATGATGTTTCCATAACCACGTGCCATCTTCATGGCATCACATGCACAATACCACAAAGCCTCAAACCATCGTTACCATACCCACTTTTAACAGCCATATTAAACCCAAAACCTAACCCTTTCTCTGGCATCTCATCAAAAACACATTGAGAATCTTCAATTCTCCTGCACTCTTTCTACATATTATTTAAAGCACAAGCAATTTATGTGCTTTTCTGTACCTCCTATACAAAACCAACTTCAACATCTAACTACAAAACCTAGAACTGAGTTTTAGGAACCCTGAGGCACTGCTTTTAGTTCATCAATGTCAGTTTGGAAAGTTCGTGATTCTGCGAAGGTTCCTCCATTTTCTTTTACAAAATGAAAAACAGTACCCACAAAACAAACATCTCTGACTGAAAAAACTTAAGAGTGAGAAGTAAATTAGAAACTACAACCACTCTACATCTAAGAAATGAATCTGAGAATTGTACTTAGAGTAAGAACAAGCGTCTCATAATCTCATTCAAAGTCAGATGGTAAATGAAATGAATGAAACAATTAAGTTGTTGTCAAAAGGAGAGTAGTGGCGTCCGTGGTTGAGGGGGAAATGTGGGGTTCGAGGGGGTCAATGGTATTTGAAAGGAGAAACAATAAAATTTAACTTTCTTTATTCAAATAAGCACATTTTAAAGCAAGTGTTAAGTTAAAACAAAAAATGAACCAAATATAAATATACCATCACTTAAATTAATGTATATCAAGTCCTAAAGTGAAAAACAAACAGCTCCTTAGTTTTATAACTCTTCCACATTAGATATCAGGGGAAAGAACCAAGGATAACAGTATTTTTCTTGTAGGTGATTCATATAAAGGTGACACCAAATGTGCCAAAAATCAATTCTAAAAATGGAACAGTGAGCCATGAGCAGATCGAAACTTAAAACTGAAGAACAAGAGAAAACACCAACGTAAACAAAATTAGCACATATTGGCCAAGAAAAAAAAATCAAAATTAGCACATATTACTATGTATTTCCCAATTCAGACATCAAAGGAAGTACTCCTAACCTTACAAATTGAACAGAACAAGAACATAACCTGAACATAGTCTGGCTACAAAACTACATTCAAATAGAAACTAGTGCCTCATAAGAAACCAGCAAAAGTCCTCGCAGACCAACCTTACTTCTCAGAAGAGTTAGGCCCCCTCTTCTTTCCAAATCCAACAACTGCAAATCGAACAAAAATTACAATCAGTACCATCCAACTATCTACCTTCTGTTCCCAAAACACTTGCTTACATAAACATTTGTATCCACAGCTACAACAAAACAATCAACACCACACCCACAAATTACATTTCAACACCCAAAGACATCAAATTGTTCTACAGCTAACTATGAAAGACTTCAAATGAACTAAGCTATCAAATCCAAAGAGAACTCAATTAAAAAAGTAATAATAAAATAATTAATTCCCACAATATTAGAAATAAAAACCAACAACAAATTACATTTTAACGCCCAAAGACATCAAATAGGTCTACAGCTAACTATAAAAACACTTTAAATGAACTAATCTATCAAATCCAAAGAGCCCCCAATTAAAAAAATAGTAAAACAATTAATATAAGAAAGTGAGAGTGATAAGCTGACCGGCTGTGACGAATCAACACCAAAACACAATCAACACCACACCCACATTATCATAAAGAAAAATAAAAAATTACATTTCAACAAGCAAAGACATCCAATGGGTCTACAGCTAACTATAAAAGACTTCAAATGGGTCTAAAGTTAACTATAAAAGACTTCAAATGGATCTACAGCTAACCATAAAAGACTTCCAATGGGTCTAAAGCTAACTATAAAAGACTTCAAATGGATCTACAGCCAACTATAAAAGACTTCCAATGGGTCTACAGCTAACTATAAAAGACTTCAAAGGGTTCTACAGAGAACTATACAAGACTTTAAATGGGTCTACAGCTAACTATAAAAGACTTCAAATGGGTCTACAGCTAACTATGAAAGCTATCAAATACAATGAGAACCCAATTCAAAAAATAATTAAATAAAATATACTATCAAATAACACACCCACAATATCAGAAATCAAAACCTACAAATTACATTTCAACACGCAAAGACACCAAATGGGTCTACAGCTAACTATAAAAAGATTTCAAATTTAAGCTATCAATTCAAAAAAAAAAAAAAAAGCTAAAAATTAATCTAAGAAAGTGAGAGCTATGATAAGCTTACCAGCTGTGACGAATCTCCTGTTGTACTGCATGCGCTTGTGGGCGCGGCCTCTGGGCTTCTTCTTCTTGTCTTGCTTGGCCACCTTCGGGGTCTGACCCCTCACCTTCCCGGCACGAGCCAACGAACCGTGAACCTTACCTGCACAGAACCCAATCGCCGTCCCAGACCAATCAGATATCGCGAAAAATACACATTAAATAACAATAAAAATGTGTCACATACCCATGGCTGATCGTAGGAGCTGAGCTTGCCTGCAGAGAGAGTGAGAGACGGAAGCTCTGTCACTCTGTGTGTGCTTTGTTTTGCTTTTCGCGATTAGGGTTTTGGTGGAGTCGTCTACAGGGCCGGCCCTAGGCTTGTGGAGGCCCAAGGCAGAAAAAGAGAGAGAGAGAGAGAGAGAGAGAGAGAGAGAGAGAGAGAGAGAGAGAGAGAGAGAGAGAAAAAAAGGCCCATATAAAATTAATAAAAATAAGTAGTGATTAAAATCACCTGGGCTTCAACAGTTCAAAACAAAAAGGCCCGTTTCCATTAAGGCTTAGCAAAAACAGCCGCATTTTTATTTGAAGAGGACTATTTGATTAAGGTGTTATTGGGGTATGAAATCCATTTACAGAAGAGTTTCTCCCTTTTTATTAAAAAAAAAAAAAAACATGCAATATATGCCCCCTACATGCAAAATATACAGAAGACAATTAAGAAAGGAATCCCATATATCACCTTTATCCATACTTTAATTCTATAAACTATGCATATTAGTTTCTTTTGTTTTTCTTGCATCATCCAGGTAACTTCTTGAGTGGGGAAAAGTAGAAGAGCATTCATAGATAGAGATAATTTAAAGTCATATAAGAACCATAGAAAGGTGATTCTAAGCTTTCCAATAGCCCAGACAAGGAATAAAGTGTTTACCTTGTCCTCTGGGAAACTAATCACTTGGAACTTCATTCTTACTTACATCTTCTGAACTTGGAAATTTAATCTTTGATTTACCGGTATCAATTAAGAGGCTAAAAAGCCTTTCTGCTGGAATCAGTACAGTAAGCGGATGTAAAATGCCTTGGACTAGAATTTCAAAAGCAACAATATTCCAAGAGTACAAATGACTCAGAACTCAGAAGAACTTTTGTTTTTATATTCTAAACCAACCGAATCAGTGCACCCAACTGCACTCATAGTCTTGTTCTTGGGCTCCAATAATGTCAAAGAGTTAATTCTTTTATCGAATATTCAATTTTGGAAAAAGACAGTCACAGAGCTGAAGCTCCCTCTTACATATATGCATGAAAAGTGATTATAACTGAGAAAATGAAAGAGAAAAAGGTTAACCATGATTCTATGGCCAACAATTTGGACCCTGCAATGCCAGAACTAGAGACAATTAAGCAGCAGAAAAAATTCATGATCAGGTCAGTCCACAATCTCCTTCATATTTTCTGATATCTGAGGTGGTGAGGAACTCTGCCCATTTTCTGATATTTCAGGCACATCATTCACATCACTGGGGACTAATGCCCTTTCTATCCTTTGGCATGCTCCATTCAGCATCATTTCTTTTTCTAAGTGAAAGCAATAGCCCTCAAAAATTCTAGAGCTGACCACAACTCTAAAATCCAGCAGGAAAAGCAACTCCACTTCTAGTCTGTTCAATTCAGCATTGCTCACTCCCCCAACCCGGGCATAAAATGCATTGTTATAATGCCTGCATGCATTTTGTATACAGAAACAACATACATAATCAAAATTTGCAACTTGCAAGAACAATATGGCACACTTATATGTGATACTGGAAACAAGGGCTAGCCAATAATGATTCCCACACATCATTTTTTTACAGTTAGGTTTCCAATCCAAAGGTACTGCGCAATTTGGTCAATCAAATAAAAGTACTCAACTTGATTATGAAACAAACTAAAAGTTGAAAATTCCTGCATATCATTGACACAAATTGAAATCCCATTTCATGAGGACAAATGTAGAGGTACTCACACATCATCTAGCATCTTAGAAGCAACCAGAACGCTTGTAACCAGCAGCCTATGTACATTCAAGGACAACACAAGCGAGTCAGGGTGTTTGTGGACCAACCTGTCTATATACACATACCCAACCACAAAACATGAGGGGCTGCAATTGGTGTACTTGTACAGCCTCTCCAAGTACTTGGGTATGCTTATGCTTGGCGCTCGAACGCCATGAAACGCGTTCAAGCTCTTCCCAACCCCAGCTGGGCCACAACGCAACCCATCAAGTTGCTGGCTCAGCCCATCCACGAGCCCATTATTTCGAGCCACTAGCTTCTCTAGTACGAAAGACAGTATGGTCAGCACTCTTGGAATGCTCGGCTCTGGCCGGCTATGGTCATCGATGTACTCGCCGGCGGTCAACATTTAGTTCATTCTGATGGGTTTTCCGGTGGGAGTGTGAGGAAGAGTTTTGGGTGGTCGAGACTGAAGAGGGTTCGGTTTTGCAGGTGCATATTATCTGAGTTGGGGGTAAACGACTGGCGAAGTGGCTGTTTGCCACGTGTGCACACCATTTGGTTCCTGGAGCTATCGAAAGGTGGTGTTTTGATAAATGACTGGATTTTGGGAGTGGTTTTGAGCCAATTGATTTGGCTTTAAGGGAATCCCACAAATGCATGACATGTGAAGATGGATTTTAATTGGCCAGTGCTAATTCCATAAAATACGTGGTGGAAATTCTGACACCATCAACAATGTTCATATAATACAAAGGAGAGAGAGAGAGAGAGAGAGAGAGAGAGAGAGAGAGAGAGAGAGAGAGAGAGAGAGAGAGAGAGAGAGAGAGAGAGAGAGAGAGAGATGATCTCAAAATTTAAGATGTTCTAATCAAAGAGGCCTCCATTTTATAATGACGTTTCACAAACTGAAGCTACCTATATACCATCTCCTTGATGTTGCAATTTGCAATGATGATTGATGAACCTATTCATTTTATGAAAAAGAAACATCTTTCATTTGTCCATGTAAATTGCAATTGAAAAATGGAAAGAGCAATTCCTTGAGGGCAAAAAATTATACAAAACTATGAATTTTGGAAGACAATAACTGCTTATAGGTCTATACATTGTGGCCATTAGAAGTGAGTAATCTGTCTTCCTCATTTGGGTTGTCGCTCATGGAGAGCTGAATGTTTGACCTGGCATTCATCTTATTCCACTCGTTTTCTACACGGAAGAAAACCCATTGAAAGCGGCGGAAAATCTCCAAGGCAGTGATTGCAAACACAGTAAGGTAATTGTGGCGGAGATGGGAAGACAACTTGTATGTCCACGTACAACGCAGTATCAGGTTGCTCCCTATCACCCAGAAGTAAACCTGCAACCCATTTCCATAAAATCATTTCAATGCCAGGGAAATAGGATGGTCACCAAAACCAATCAGATGAGGCAACTCAATCAGTGACTACTCGAGACACATTATCTCCAAGGACAGGTTAAGTCATTTGGTTTGCATGGGAGTGTCAAGGCCACTTTGCAATGCCTCAGTTAAGGTCTTACAACCAGGTGATGTGTCTTGTAACACTTTTAGCATGAGCCAGTCAAAGTCAAATACAAAATAGTTTGTGGACTCACTCCAGTTAAAAAAGATGGTGTGGACTTACCCATTTCTGTCCATGTATGAGGTTTGACAAGAGCTGTGGTTTGCTGAACTTGAAAATCCGAGTGAAACCACTGACAAAAGATAAAAAAATATTTAGAGGAATGACAGAGTAATTTTAAGGATGCAACAAGTTCTAAGCATGAATCATCTGAGTTATAATCTGTCCTGGATGGTTATACGGGTTCTATGGTACAAAGAGGCAAACAGACGTCACACATGACGTGACAAATAATTAAGTTCCATGGTACATCATCATGAGTTCATTCTGTATTGCATGATGCAGTGATTGTATGGTAATTGTATTTGATGGATATTTCATAAGTATAATAAGTGCCACAAAGAACTTGTGAAGACGTAATCTAGAGCTCAGCCACCAAATTAGGTTTTCACTTATGGTTTCAGAACAGAAGAAAAGATATTCATTCCAGAAGTTTGTTAACGTGAGCTGACAGAGGAACAAGTGTGAAATACCAAAGTAACAAGTTCAACACTTATCTACTATTGATATTATGTGAAATAAAAAACATTACACATATGGCATACCTCAAGTCCCAATCTCTAGTCACGTCCCAGTAGAATGAGTACAAAGAGTTCAAAACACCAGAGAGAAGCCAGAGAGGCCGGTAAAAATTCGTCCACTTCTCAGGGAAGACGTGGTATTTAAGTGCTGAAAGAAAAATCACAGGTACTGCAGTCGAATACTTTAAAGCTGAAACCAGAAGCAGATAAAATTAGTACTGCAATGAGACATCAAATCCATCATTACTTCAATACAATAGTTGCAAAATAATGTAACACACAAGCAAGTTCTATTAATGAATGGAAAAATTGATACATTCAGAAAAAACCTGTAGTTGATCAGAACCTTGAAATAGAGATTTAGAGAGAAGGAAAACAAAAGCCACAGAGATAATAAAAGATACTTGCAAAACCATCTCCAATTAAGAGAAGGGGCACAGAATACCAATTACAAGATCAAAAACTAAAATTCACATATACCAGAACTGTCTAGATAAAGGATGTGTTTACACTATTTCATGGTATTATAATTTTAAAATTTTATTTTTACCTAGCCATGTCACCAAACTTCTCCAAGTGTCTCAAAAAATTGAGTAAGGCTAAGGAAAAGAAAATAAAAAATGTGGCCAAACAAATTGAGGAAAATTTTTTGAAGAACGTTAAAGAAAATGGCCAAGTGAGCCATACCATTTAGAAGAGTTGTTTTCTCCCCAGTATCCTTGTATTGTCGAAGACATTGGAACAAACGAAAAAGGTAAGGCAAAACAAGAACCAAAGGGATTGCAACAGAGTGACTGCCACAAACCGAATCGGCTTCAAACCATGCAATAGTGGCAACCTGCATTACTTCCAAAAATTCTCTTAACAAAAAAGAAGTGAATTATCACCAGTATCTCGATCCATAAAATCAAACAAAAAAATGATTACAAATAGATATGAAAGACCTAAGAAAGAATGTGTATTAGCACACCCAACTCTCCTCGTCACTTTTTTTGGCCTATCCTGCCTTTATGCAAAAGACTTATCTTCACTGAATTGCAATTACTAATCATGGACCCATAAATTTCTCACAACCTTAGGATAGAAACTAAGTGGTTCTCTTGATGCAATTCCTCCATTAGTCCATCTCAACTTTTATTATAACCCAATTTATAGATAATCAGCATAAGATGCACACTTCCTTCTGCTCTACTAACCAGAAATGCATTGTACAATAATTTGTTTGTCATCAATAAAAACGGAAAAAGAGAAAAGAAGACAAGAGAAGAACCCCAGCTCAAACGTGAAACCCTAACCTGTCGATGGACCATTCGACATACTGATCGCTCCAAATCAGAGAGCACCTGCAAAAAAATGACAATCACAATAGAAAGGCATGGTGACAATTAGATATCTCATCATAGACACCAAAATATTTCTTGAGTCTACTCTCCTACAAGTTTAATCACAGTGAACTATTCAACTGTTTAATCACAACTATCTTCTACTTCCTTTAAAAAATAGCTAATTTAAAATATTAAAAAAAAAAAAAAGAGAAAAGAAACATGTATGCATGCATATATATAGGTACAAAACTATAAATATGTTTAACATCTAAGTTGTTATCACAAAGATTAAACTCTAGTACATGTGAAATGACCTGGATAATGGTAAGATTAGACATCCAGATGAATACCTTTGACATGGAGGTCAAAATATCAGCCAGGAAAAAGTCAGAAAATGATATTGCCTGTATTCATGAATAAGTAGCAAACTTTAATAAAACATAGCATAGAAACAACAAAAAATTCAAAGCATCAATTGAGACCAGAATATATCAATGGTTTGGTACTGCAATGCTGTCCATGCTTTCACTCTCATCGATAAGTGAAACATAATTTCTAATATATACCAGCAGCCACACATGTAATGTAGATAAATAAACATTAAAGGCCAAAATAATAACTTCAGCCATACTTGTAGAAATTAGTAACATGACCACATACATGTTTGCTAAACACTTAACTCTCTCACAACATACATAGACATCAGAAATTGAACCCTGAGAACCAAGAAGGTGCAAAGTGCAAACAGACAATTTTTTTTTCTCCTTCACAGCTTTTTTCCTCAAATTCCAGAAGATAAACAAGCATTGTAAGAGAAGTACTTTCCAGTAAGTAGGGTAAAAAAACAGCAGACAACCTACAAGAGGAGAAGGTTCAAAGATAGGTCCTAAAAGAAACAAACTTGCCTGTAGTGGCAGAATTATACGCCAAAGCGTCCTTAACAAGTAAAAGCGAGATGACAAATAGAAAATATCAAAAGGGAATATCAATATCATTGCAACAGCAGCATATAAGAGTACCTGCAGAAGAATGTAAATCAAACTTAGCACAATTACAAGACAGTGGTAAAGGGAAGAGAAGAGATGGACATTAACACTATCAGTGTGATAAGTAATGATAGGCAGATCATAAAATGAACAGTTATAACGATACTAATGTACTGTTTATTTTATGCAATGGAATCCTTCAATTAGGCTTGGCAACTTTGGTCATTAAAAACAATTAAACTATATTTTTTTAATCACAAACGAATGCAAACTTATACAAGTGCTTCAAAAGTCCTGGGAATTTTAGGAAAAAACATATATAAACATAAGAAAATAAAAATGATTTAAACCCAAAAATCAGTCACTAAAGCAAAACTTGGTCTTCAACATGCATAAACTTAAGCCTACCAAAGTGTTCAATAAAGAATTTTAATTCAAATATTTGCCAAAAGGAGAATTACTTATACCATCCACCTTACTGCACCTATAATTAACTAATATAAGATTATTTCAATCATATTGCCAAGAATAACTCCTACTTACAGAAGCTATTCATCATTTTGGGAGAATATATTCAGTGGTATAAGCAATATATAGAATTCAGAAAATCAACCATATCAACCTACTATATATGTAGAAAAGACCCAAATTTTAGGCCAGCTTAGTTTGGGTGAAAAACAAAATTGAAAATTAATAGAACACTGCAATCATTTTTTACAGTCCAAAAGTTTAGTACGTTTTGCAATAGCAGCTATAGGATGGGTGACTTACTGGGAAGATTTCATGTAGCACCATTCTCTTTTATTTTATTACAAAAAACAAACACACACACACACTCACGTTTTCACAATCAGTTGAAATGAGACTAGAATTAAATGGATAATAGTCATGTACATATATATATATATATACGCATTTGTCTATAACTATAAGACTGGAAGCATCTATTACACTGGTTGTGATGCAGCCAGTGACACTTCTCCATGTGAATAAAGATAAAGATATGCTGTCATGCTCGTTGGCACAATGATTGTCATCCATGTGGAGCACTGCAAATATCATATTGAATGGTAAGAGTAAATCAATAAAACAGGAGGAGGTAAAAATCAACAGTATAAAGGATATCCATGTCAAATGTATAGCCAACAGCATTCCACGAAGAAAACATATAATCTTCTATTAACAGAAACAGCTATGATGCACTATCCTCCTTTTAAATTAAAGAAAACACAAAAATGACATTTTACAATCAAAAGAAATGAAAAAGAAAATTAAGCCATGCACTGTATGCAGAAAAAAGTGTGATAAATAAAAACTATACATTGCAAGCCATATGTTTGTTTAGCATGATTATAAAAGTGCCGGAAGACACAGCATCAGCAACAGCTTAAAACAATTAGGCTAATGAGTTTAAGATGACTGGGTTAATGCACTGGCTGTAAAATTTGGTACCTTCCATATCTCTCTGTGGGTCAAATGATTTTGATCGAGATCAAAAATTTTTGCATAATTAACATTGGCCTGAGCAAAAACCCATAGACTAATTCCCCAAAACCAAACCATCATAGTCTGCACATATCAAAACCAGAGGAAACTGTATCAATACAGGGATAAAGTATGCAGAAGTATGATGGAATAGTCAATTCTGAATAGGAAATCATAACTAACCACAAGAAGAAGAGGATTATAATACAAAAATGCCTCATATAGAAATAAATCTCGCAAATCCACACTCATTCTCATGACAGAATCCCATCCAATCTGCAAATTTACAATAATTTTACTAACAACATTTTTGCAGAAAGATCAAAATTAAGGCATTTTTGGTTCTTGTCACTATTTTTGGTATCAAATCAGAAATCTACCATCAGTAGTCAAAATTAAATATATAGAACTAACCTTGCAACATATGAAACCCCAGGCAAAGAACAGTAGGACCTGTACATCAAATAAAGTTAGAAACCGGAAAATGGAATAAAAGAAATAGAACAAGAGAACACTAAATGTGGCTTGCCTCCCACCAAAGCAGATAAGTAAAATATATTTTTGGTGACCCATGCCATCTATTTCAAAATTCTCCAATAAGATAAAAAATATGAAAATGAATTTGAAATTTCCCTCTTTCAAGTTGAGAATTTTACAATCATTCAGCAAAAAGAAGAAGAAAACAACTGAAAAAATAAAATATTAGAAAGACCCTAGCATATTATAAATAATGAAACCTTGAATCTCCATAACAAAGTTGGAGACGGCATTATTGCAGCTGTACTCAATGGTATACTTCCACCCTTCATATCATTTGCCTCTATCAGATGCAAGAAACCCTCCTCAGCACCATTTTCAAGCTCACTTGTACCTGAAAGATTTTTTTATTTTAACTATAAATAGTAACCATAAAAACTTATACTTCATAACTTGAAGACTTAAATGTACCCAGATCAGAGACAACAGCTCTGCTACCAGACTTTCTTAAGTGCGGACTATTGGAAGAAGCCGTCGCAAGACCTCCAAACATAGATAAAACTAGCAATTAGGAAATTTATCTGCACCTCTTAGCCACCACCAAGAACCTGCAGCAGGTGAAATCACAGAGAAATGTAAAACATCCTTATAAAGCAACTAAAAAAATGTGAAAGCTTTTCTAAATAATGATCCATTGATACAATTAGATCATTTTATGAGTTACTAAATGGGGATAATTTTAAGTTCCCGGAGGCCATCACTATGGAAAAACAAGATCAATAATGCATAGCTCTGATGTGATCCAATAACTAATTCAACTGAAGAGAAGACAAAACAAAATCAAATAGACGCATTGGAGGCACAACAAAACCACAACATTAAGAGCTTAACAATATAATAGAATTATGGACCCAGCATTAGAGGACTAACTAACAACCTCTCTTCATGAAAAACAAGTACCTCATTCAACAAAATTAAATACACCAACAAAACCAGACAATCTCAGGTCATCCAAAACGATAACAATGCGATTCACGGAAACCACCTTATCAAAAATGTCTGCCAAATTCTCCAAAGCACTTCATGAAAATAGCTTCTTACTACCGAAATCCAAATTCCCACTAAAAATCCTAGAATCCCAGAAATACGAATTGATACCCAGTTCCCAAAAATTCAAGAAAAATACAAACGCAACATACGCAGAAAACACCAAAATGAGCAAATACAGAGAAGTGTAATTGGAATAGTTAAACAGGGATCAGATCCAAAGAGACTTAAAAGAGAAGAAATTGGTGGGTCTTGATTAAATAAATGTACCTCGCAATGCGAACCTTCTAGGGGTTCGCTGGATCTCCAACCTGATCTGGTGCAAAAGGTTGATGGGGTTTGAGTGAGGACTAAGCAGAGGAAAGACGTAAAATGGCAATAGAGAAAGACCTGTTTCGAAAATTTTAATATTGTAGGGGGAGGGTTTGGGGATTTAATTTGAATTTTAAGGCATGTTTGGTATCGTTTTCAGAAAACGTGTTTTTGGACCGTTTTTTTAGGGACAATGAAAATGAGAAACGTCAAATTGGAAAGAGATGCCGTGGTTTATTACTTTATTTAGGCTTAATTGTGTTTTTACCACCTAAAGTTTACATTGATTCCCACTTTACCATCCAGAACTTTATTTGTCTCACTTTACCACCCAAAGTTTACATTGATTATCACTTTACCACCCAAAAATTTATTTGTCTCACTTTACCACCCAAAGTTTACATTGATTTCCACTTTACCACCCAAAACTATTTTTCGTGTCCCAGTTAACATTTTTCTGTCTATTTTGTCACTCTAGATTCAGGAGGTAAAGTAGGAATCAATGTAAACTTTGGGTGGTAAAGTGGGAATCAATATAAACTTTGGGTGGTAAAGTAGGACAGATAAAGTTCTGGGTGGTAAAGTGAGAATCAATGTAAACTTTGGGTGGTAAAGTGGGACAAATAAAGTTTTGAGTTGTAAAGTGAGAATCACCCCAAACTTTGGGTGGTAAAAACACAATTAAGCCCTTTATTTATTTATCATGTTAGTTCTCAAAACACTACGCGACATGATTTAAAGAAAAATGAGAACAGAACATTGTATCATGGTATCTTATTATTTGGAGAGGAATAATTTGGTATTTTCTTAAGAGGGCTGCTATTTGCACACCCTTTTTTTTTTTGCACACTCCTATTTAAAAAAAACAAAAAACAAAAAAAAATAGGACTATACAGTCTTTCCTCTTCGCACACCCCTTGCTCTGTTTTTTTTTCCCTCCGCCCGATCACCACCTTCCTCGCACCAGCAGCACCACCTTCCTCGCAGCACCATCACCACGCGCCACCACCTTCCTGCAAGCACCACCACCGCGCGCAGCACCACCCAAAACAGCCACCATAACCAGCCCAGCAGCCCCTCCTCGGCTCCTCCCTTTCTCCTCTCTCTCTCTATCTCTCTCTCTCCTTCCCTCTCTCCTCTCTCCCTTCTCTCTTCCCTCCCTTTCTCTGTCGCTGCGGTTGGTTCGGTAGACAGCCACCGAACGAAACTAACGGCTTCGGCAGATGACTGCCGAACGAACCCACCGGTTTCGAAGAATGGCTGCCGAACAAACTCGCCGGTTTCGGCAGATGACTGCCGAACGGTGGTGGTGCGAGGAAGGTGGTGCTGCGCGCCTCTCTCTGATTTTCTCTCGGCGACGACAACCTCGGCCCTCCTAGCCTAGCCCTGCCGCGCGCCTAACCCAACCCCGCGCCAACCCTCCCAGCCCAGCCCTGGCTTTTCTCTCCGTCGACGACAACCTCAACCTAACCCACAACATCGGCGTTGTGGTTGGGTGTCGGAGCTCGTTTGTGTTTGCGGCTGGTCTTGGCGGGGTGGCTGGGTTGATAAGCTAGAGAGAGAAAGGGAGGGAGGAGAGAGAAGGAAAGAGAGAGTTGTGGTGGTGGTGGTGGTGTTGCGCGCGGTGGTGCGGGGTGGCTGGGGTGGGAGGTGGGGTCGGGGGTGGGGTGTGTTTGCTGGGATGTTGAATGGCTGGGATGTGTTTGATGGATTAGGGGGGTGTGCAATGAGGAATTTGGTGAGATAGATTAATTTTGGGTATTTTGGTAATGAGAGGGGTGTGTTAAAGAGAAATTTTAAATTTAAAAAAAGTGAAAGGGATGTGTAGAAGAAAAGTGTATGCAAAAAGAAAAAAAAGAGTGTGCAAATAGCACCATTCTTTCTTAATTATTCCTGGCAGTTCATGTGCATTTATGTCAAGTTATGTAAATTTAATTTTGTTTCAATTTCATGTCAATTTTATACTATAACCAGAACAGACCCTAAGAAATTGATTAAGACTAATCTGAAAATAAGTAATACAAAAAAGAAGAAAGAAATTGATAAATATTTATTACGACTGTACAAGATCGTCATATAATGGAAAATTCGTGCAAGCCGCTAATCTCTCTGTTTTTTTCTTAATTTTGTTTGTCATTTCTTCTACCAGGACAAGTTGAGATTGACTTTGTCATGTCCAGCTCATGAGATAAGAGACCTCTATAGGACTTCAACCGGCCCAATGGACTATGATATAGGTACTAAGCCAGTCTAGCCCACTAGGTTCCTAGCCCCTTAAGAAGCTTTCCTTCCCAATTCCCATTGTGACAAAATTGATAAGACACCAACTTAAAGTATTTTTTCTTTAAAGTTATCATCATAAAGACATAGATAAGCAATGGTTTTTTTTTTTTTTTTTTTTAATTTCCATTTAATTTGTGGTAGGTTAAGCCGTTAAGCATTGTCACTTGCTACTCCCAAAAATAGCATGTATGTTTGTATTTCACCATCCTCCAGCAGTCATCAATATTGATGGTAACGACTATATATATATATATGTTTGTATTTGTATTTCATGAAAGTATACGAATTAAAATTTGTGAATAAATCAGAAGAGAAACATGTTTGTGAAGGGTAGGGAACAACGGGAGGAGGTGAGGGGGATGTTCTATTTTTTTTTCATTTTTCTTAAAGAAAAATTAAAGTATGATGAAAGATCTATTTAAATTGAAGATAAAAAATGGATATAATTTTTTTTTTAGTGCTATACAAGTTTATCCTTGATAATTAATGTTCTTAAGATGAACTAGACTCTGGTTAACTTACATATGTCATATGGAAAATGTATAATAAGATAGTGGCCGGTGTTCATGCCACCATTTAAGTTTGTGAGCAATTAAATTGAGTCTGAACGATCTTTGTACGGGGCTGCACTGACATGACAATCAGCACGTGGCTCAAATCTTGAACAAGACCACCTCGTTCTTCCACTTATCTACTTCCCCTGCTATCGATCTCTTCCGGTCAGTCTGCGAGGAAAAAGGCTGACCATATCATAATCCTGGAAGCTGAGGCCACCCACCTCACCTCACTATCTATTCTAAAAAGCCCATATCCCGCCACGTGGCAAACACCCAGAAATCCTAGGACAAATGTGAATATTTAACCAAGTGCTTTACCTTTACTGACCCACCTCAGTCTCACAAGGCCAACAAATTAAGCTTCAAGCTCGTACTGCCATCAACCTCTGTCTCCTTCGTACAATCATACCCTTCTGGTTCTCTGATCAAAATATTTGCTTCTACTAATCAGCCTTACCTTTTTTCTTGCACAAATGGAATGTCTATATACGTTTCTTGATCTTGGCTGATTTTTCTTGCACTCCATTACGGTCGGTAAGTGTTTGCTATAATTTCATGCAATGTTGCTCGATCTCCTTTTTCCAATTAATGTGTACGTATATATATAAATGATATATATCATTTAAGTTTGAAAGTGGCATTAAAAGTGCTACATAATGAAGTACATTGATCTTGATCGATTTGAAGCTTACTTTTTTAAAATGCATGCATGCATGTTTAATTAAATGGGGTTTTGTTAATCTGTATCAATGGTAGAAGGATAAGAGCGTTTGTGGTTGGAGGATTGAAACAACAAAGCCGAGTTCCCACCATGAACTATCAGTCAGTTAGTTCAATTAATTAAGAATTACCACCAATTAGTAGGTTAGAGGAGGGAAGTAGTATCAAGTATGGAGCCTCTATGTGAATTTTGTGGGCAGTAGTTGACCGCAAATCTGATACAGCACCTTTGCTTGCACTGCGCAATTGTTTTGTATACACTCTGCGCGCCAATGCTTTGTCATAGGCACCCGCGCTCTTTGCTATGTGACAAGTGCAATGCTCAGCCTGCAATATAGTTTGGTGCATGGATGAGAAATTAATATGTCTCGAGTGGAAATGTGGAATCATAACAATGGCTGTGCAGGAATGGGATCGGAGCCAGACATTGAATTGTTATTTGGGTTGTCCTTCTTTGTCCGAGTTTACGAGAATTTGGTCTTCGATCCTTTCTTGATGTGCCTTCTTCAGGCGGTTTTAAATTAATGATGGTTGGGAGTCACTTGCTTCAGTGCAAGAAATGAGACTTGCATCAGTAAGGTAATAGGGGTCATTTTCGCCGGAAGTGACTGGAAAGTTGAGTGAACTAGAGCCTTGTGTCAAGTTTGAGCCTTAATTGGATGGCTTCATCTACCATGATTCCATAAATCGAATTGCCTCAGGAGTCAAGCTTGCCAAAGGTAAAATTATTTACTGGTTTGGTTGGTGAATGACAATATATGCGCGCAAGTAATGTTTGTGGCAATGAATCAGACTAATTAATGAGCCGTTGCCTTTAGCTAGGAGGGCCTCAAAAGCACTTAATCATTAAGGCTACAAAAAAACAATCATAGGTACACTATTCATATCTATTATATATACCCTCGCAAATTGATTAATTAATTTGATGCATTTTTTATCACTTCCATCATGTGCTACAGGGTTCTCTAGCTTCCACTTTTAAAGATCTTGCAATTCAGGCTGGCAATGATATCGATCTATGTGAAGGTCTCAACATGGATGATCGATGTTCCATTAATTCAACTTTGAAAATGGTAAAGCTCCTTCCTAATACCAGTTTGAGGAGGGAGAATTGGATTGCCTATTAATGGAGAAAATGCCTATTATCAGTTAAAGAGTCTAATGGCCCTAATGAGAATGCTGTATATGCAGGTCCTCTCCTATACTTCTATTTCTTTCAGATATTCTCATCAAATCATTTTCTACGTCCTATATGAATATGTGATCCTACTTGTCCTCGATCCTGAGTTGACGTACTCATCTAGCAAGGAACTTAATTAATTTGCAGAGTAGTGCATTCATGATATTCTAGGTATTAAATAATTCGATCTGTTGGCACATGATATAAATATATATATATATACATAGTTCCTTTCATGGTGCATGTCTCTCAATTCAAATTCCTGCTATTAGCAATCCATTTTTGTAGATTACTTGGTGCAGGCTGCATGTGTAGCTTGCTTAATTTCTTTGATTTGGTAGGTTTCAAAGATATGACTATTCATTATTTTTTCTTTGAAGTTATCATCATAAATAAGCAATGGTTTTTTTTTTTTTTCTAATTCCATTTGATATATGTACGTGGTAGGCTAAGCATTGTCAGTTACCACACCCAAAAACCAAAACTGGCATTTAGTAAGCGTTTTTTAATTAACGTGGCAAATTGCATAAAAAGAAAAACTATTGAATCGAAAAAGCAGTAACATATATCTGTTTAAATTCATTAAATGATGTGAAAATGAATGTTTCTTTCAATTAAGTTTTGTGTAAAGTGAGTCCTCAATTAATGTTATAATATATGCTTGAACGGCTATACATACAGTTGTATATATAATGCTTTGTCATACGTATGAACAACTAACGCTAACATCCTTCAATTCTATATGACTTCCATTCTCCCCAGTCCATAGAGCTAGATCGATCGACAGTGAACTGATGATTTATATGGCCCTTGTGCCGTCGGCAAGAGCTCTCCGTGCAACGGAAGACAATGGCGGAAAAGCTCCATATGCTATCAGCATAACCTTAAGTTTTATGCAAATGTTATTTATATACATGAGGTGATATTATTATGTAATTTCCAAGATATATATTATTATGGTTTAAAAGCACTTTTCTTAATTTAGTTTTTGTTATTGAAAGAAAAAGATGGTATGTGTCATTTTTCTGATATTAAGTTTAGTGTGATCATGTTGTATACATGATGATATTGAAATTTACGTCTGACTATTTAAGTGTGTGTTAATGTTGTAACACTAAATTGACATGAAATTTAAATAAAACGAAATATGTACTCGATTAATTGGTACGAAATATTGATCCGTACATTTTTTGTGTTCGGAAAATATTGATCCCTAGTCCCTACTAATCATTCAAAAAGTGATCCTCCTAATCAAATTCTATATCACCGGGGCTTTTGCCCTCCATTGTGCCAAAAAAAAAATGATATCACAAAAAAAAAAACAATATATTGTGTACTGCCAAGCTAGAAGTACGTCTGGTCAAAAGAAAGTTGGTACGTAGCCTGTACTACCGAGTTGATAAATATCAGGCAAGTATTGAGCATTCTGTTGTATAATTCGGAAGGGCAATTGACCACGTGATTAAAAGTAAAATAAAACGTTGTATATTTATTAAGAACAAAAATTACCAGTGAAAATCCAAAAAGAGTTTCAAATTTTGAAAAAGCACGTGGTAAGATAAGGTAATGACAGGTGGATGCGAAATGAGCAACTGTTCACGCTCCACGGCAGCCGCTATTCACCACACAAAAATGAAATAAAAAAGTTCCGTTTTGAAGCTCCACGTAAGCCACTCTTGACCACAAGAATCCGAAACTCTCCTCCGAAGTCCGAAAGCCCCACGTATCTGTCGGCAAGACCCACCTCGTTCTTGCAGTTATTTACCTCCCCTGCCATCGCTTCAGGCCACGCTGCGAGCAAAAAGGCTGACCATATCAATTCCTGGAAGCGGAGGCCACCCAGCTCACCAAGCTAGCTGTAAATTTTCGAAGCCCACACACATGTCGCCACTTGGCAAACACCCAGAAAACCTAGAATAAACGTGAATAAATAACCAAGTGCTACACATCTACTGAAGGCCACCTCAGTGTCACAAAGCCAACAAAGCTTCGAGTTGGTAGTGTGATCATCAACCTCTCCTCCCTCGTACGACCCTTCTGGTTTTCGATCTGATAAAAATATCTGCTTCTACTAATCAACCTTGACTGAATTTTTTGTTGAATCCACTAATGGGATTTATGTTTCTTGATAATGGCTGATTTTGCTTTAAAGTTGTTCGGCGGGAAGTCACTCCATCTCGGTAGGTAAGTGTTTGCTATAATGCCATGCAATATATAAATGTAAATGGTGTACATATCATTTTAAGTTTGAACCTCGCGTTAAAGTGTTATACAATGAAGTCATTGATGACTTATGCCGTACAACTTGATTTGAAGCTTATGTTAAATGCATGTTCAAATGGGTTTTTTGTTAAATCTGTATCAATGGTGAAGGATCAGAGCGTTTGTGGTTGGAGAATTAAAATTCACCTCCCCTCATCTCCCTCTCTCTCTCTCTTTGTTTGATCTGTGTGTTATATATGCAATAGATCCATTTGCTTTCTTTCTGTCTGGGCCGGCTTCTTTGAGTAGGAGAGATGGGTTCGTGGCATCTTTACAGGTCTTGACCTAATTAATTAGATGCCGGTCTTAGAGGGCAATGAAATTTAAAGTCCATCACATCTTCCTGAATTCCACTTTAGACGAATTATATTTTAACTAAACCAGGCAAGATCCCAATAAAAAGCATCAAATTAAGAAAACTAAAATATAAATATTAAAACCAATAAAATTGTCATTTTCTATCTTCTGCAAGAGATCCATTTTCAGGATAGCACGAAACCACCAAAAAGGCTAACCAAGCAACAAAGTAAATCAGTTGGAACGATGACAATAAAAAGCTTAAGGAAAAGGTAGTTGAAGACCGCACAGAAACAACGAGAGTGAGAGTGAGAGTGAGAGAGAGAGAGAGAGAGAGAGAGAGAGAGAGAGAGAGAGAGAGTGAGAGAGAGAGATGAGGGTTTCTGGTGGCTGCGGTGGTTGCCAGTGTTGGACCAGTTGGCGGTGAGGAGTGGAGGGGTTGGGGCTGTTGGGTTTGGTGGGTGGGGTGGCGTATGCGGCGTGGGCTTTTTATTACTGTATTTAGAAAGAGGAAGGGTCGAACTTGGTTATTATTGTATTTAGAAAGAGGAAGGGTTGAACTTGGGGTGCAAGGAAGCAATTTCTACGACTATTCTAACCCGACTATCTCAATAACTGTCGGGTGGCATGAGGTTATGATTATTTTTGTTGTAAATATTTTTTTCTCAAAATTATGATTTAAATGTATTTATTATAAAAATTAACTAGGGCAACAAACCCTAATTTCCTCCCCCCCCCCCCCCCTCCCCCCCTCCCCCCCCCCCCATGCACCTAGCATGGAGGTATGTTATTAGGTTCATGTTTGTTGCCCAAAACTAGCTAGGACAACAAATTAACTCTAATTCCCCCCTCCCCCCAAACATGGAGGGGTTATTAGGTTCATGTTTGTTGCCCAAAACTAGGGCAACAAATTAACCCCAATTCCCCCCTCCCCCCAAACACGGAGAGGTTATTAGGTTCATGTTTGTTGCCCTAATTTTCTCATAATTTTTCGTCCACTACATGAGCAAATAAATTATTTTGATTATTGTGGGCCTTACTATTTTCTTTTGTTTGCATTTGTGTGGGCTTGTAATATTTTTATGTTTGTTTGTATGGCTTAAAAATTAACCATGATTAAATTAGAAGCATGGTGGATTAATTTGTTGCCCAAAACTAGGGCAACAAACCCTAATTTTCCCCCATAAGCATGAAGAAGTTATTAGGTTCATTTTTGTTGCTAGGGCAACGAACCCTAATTTTCTCATAATTTTTCGCCCACTTTATGAGCAAATAATTTACTATGATTATCGTGGGCCTTACTATTTTCTTTTGTTCGCATTTGTGTGGGCTTTATAATATTTTTATGTTTGTTTGTAATTATCTATTTATTATAAAGTTTTCCTTAGGGCTTAATACCATTTTAAAAAATTAGTGATATATAGGCCCATCCACTTTAATTAACTCGAACGCTCGGTACCAAACTTGAGTGTTCGCCATTTTATCTTTTGTGTTTTTCAATAAAATCACTATGGATGTACAATGACAACCATTGTGAAAATAGGCTCAAGTTTCTTTTTGTCATTTTAGAAGAAGAAAACATAGTAGCATCATATGCAAATTTTGAGTCGAATTTTATGTAAAAAAGAAATTTATTTAAATTTTGATTCTTTGAATTAATTCTTGATCTTTAATTGAAAAAATTTAAAATTATCTTTGCTAATTTGTTTTGTGTATTCATTGTTTTATTAAAGAGAAAAACTTCCATGTAACGGATGTATACATCATTCCTCTCACAATAACTGATCACATAACTAACATGCATGCATGTGAGAAAATATTGTAAAAGTCTCGTTACATGCATGTTTTTCTCAGCATTGATATATAACATTTTAATCTTTTATGTAAGAGTATTAAAAAGGACCCCACTTGTTTTTCATAGAGCCCCAGAAATCTCAGGATGGCCCGAATTAATAAAACAACGAAGCCGAGTTCCCGCCATGATCTATCAGTAAGTTAGTTTAATTAGTTAGGAGGAATTAATAACTACCAGCTAGTAGGTTAGAAGAGGGAATTGAAGTAGTATCATCAAAGATGGAGCCTCTGTGTGACTTTTGTGGAGTGATGAGGGCAGTTGTTTACTGCAAATCGGATGTGGCTCGGCTTTGCTTGCAATGTGATGGATCCGTACACTCTGCCAATGCTTTGTCACGTAGGCACCCGCGTTCACTTCTATGTGACAAGTGCAATGCTCAGCCTGCAATAGTCCGGTGCATGGATGAGAAAATGTCTCTGTGTCAAAGCTGTCAGTGGAATCACAACAATGGTTGTGCAGGAATGGGGCACCGAAGCCAGGCATTGACTTGTTACACGGGTTGTCCTTCGTTGGCTAAGTTTACGCGAATTTGGTCTTCGGTTCTTGATCTACCTTCTTCTGGTGGTGGTTTTGATGGTGGGGTTTGGGAGTCACTTTCAGTGCCAATAAATGAGACTTGCATCAGCAACACTATGGAAGCTAAAGGTAGTGAGGGGTCATTTGGGCCGGCAGTGACTGGAAAGTTGAATGAACTAGACCCTTGTGCCAAGTTTGAGCCTTGGATGGCTTCATCTGCCATGATTCCATCAAATCCCAATTGCTTGCCTCAGGAGTCAAGCATGCCAAAGGTAAATTTTGTACTTGTTGATTTGGCTGCATGGTGACAATGCAAGTAATGTTTGTGGCAATGAATCAGACTATTGAGCCTTTTCATTTAGGAGCTTCATTCATATGCTATTTTATTCCCTCTTAAATTGAATTGATGCATTTTTATCACTTCGATCATGTTCTAGCTACAGAGTTCTTCCACTTTTAAAGATCTTGCAATTCAGGAGTCAAGCCTGCCAAAGGTAAAATTTTGTACTAGCTAGTTTGGCTGGTGAATGACAATGCAAGTAATTAATGTTTGTGACAATGAATCAGATGAATGAGCCTTTTCCATTTAGGAGGGCCTCAAAAGCACTTAATCATTAAGGCTACACAAAAAAAGAAGATGATAGATATTGTTTTGAACTAGCTTCATTCAAATGCTATGCATTTTTATCACTTTATGTGCTACAGGGTTCTTCCACTTTTAAAGATCTTGCAATTCAGGATGGCAATGATTTATGTGAAGGTCTCAACTTGGATGATGTTCCATTAAACTTTGAAAATGCTGATGAGATATTTAGCTCCACGCAAGGTCCTTTCAGATACCAGTTTGAGGATGGAGACTTGGATTGCCTATTAATGGAAAAGAACTTATCAGTTACAGCGTCTAATGGCCCTATTGAGAATGCTGTGCAGGTCCTCTCAACTTCTATTTTCTTTCAGATTTTTTATCAAATCATCTTCTGCTATATATATGATCCTCTAATTTTCCTCCTGAGTTCACTCATTTACCAAAGAACTTTTCAGAGTAGTGCATTCATGATATCTTAGACATTAAATGATTCTGTTGTATCTCTGCATTCCGCTTACCTTTGGATTTACGAGATTTGTTTACAATGTGCTTGACTTTTGTGTGTTTCTTTAGGCATCAGCATCAGGACAACAAGATTGTGTGGCTTTCCAATCCTCTTGTGGGTCATCTAGTGTGATGCCAGCCTTGAATGGTAGCGGAAACTGCTTACCCATCAATCTGGGATTTCCTGCTGGGCAAGTTCATTCAACCATATCACTTTCACTAACCAGCATCACTAGGGAAAGTAATCCTGATTATCAAGATTGTGGATTATCACCCATGTTTCTAACTGGAGAGCCTTGGGAGTCAACTTTGGAGGCTAGCAGTCCACAAGCAAGGGACAAAGCAAAGATGAGATACAAGGAAAAAAAGAAAACTCGCATGTATGTATCTAGTTCTGTATATATAGACTATGCTGTTTTCTTTCTCAAGATCAATTTAAGCTGATCTCTGTGCATATATATTAGAATTGCATACGCATCATATATTCTCCAAAGCTGCTTAAAACTCATCCTTTTTTATCGATGCTCTTTAACATGCTCTAAATCATAAGTCACAAGAAATCCTGTGGTATAAGGTGTGATACTACTATCAGTTTAAGTTTAATATAAAATTTTGTGAATATCTTATGTTCTAGGAATATGCTTATTTAATTTCAGATTATCAATATTGTAAATATATTCTGATCAGAGAATTTATCTTCCATAAGAATGCAACTACGATTGCAAAAGATGTTGTAAGCTATGTGCCTGAATTGTTTGTGAATTCTTTCATATATTTGACATGTATGTGCTGGACTTTGTTCAGGATTGAAAGTTCAAACGAATATGCAGTTCCTGGACTCAAATACATGATGTATTTAATAGTAAACTATGAAGTCTGTAAAATTCCTTACTTCTAAGAGATATTTTTCTGTTTTGTGTGTTTTTGATGTGTAGGTTTGGTAAACAAATAAGATATGCCTCTAGAAAGGCCAGAGCTGATACTAGAAAGCGCGTCAAAGGCAGATTTGTGAAAGCCGGTGAAGAATATGATTACGATCCTCTAGTGACAAGGAACTTCTGAGGCATTTATATCAAGCAAAGTATGTCTCCTTAGCTGCAAGACAAGGCCTGATTAAATAAGTTAGTCCACCAGAAGCTGTGCATGATTCATGTTCCCTGTACTGGAATGACTGTTATTTCAAGATTATGCAGAAATAAAAGCTGTTTTCTTTCTCAATAAAAGTTGATTCTTTGGGGTTATCATCTATTCAAAATCCTTCATTGCCCTTCCTAAATATCCCACTTCTGAACATCAAGAGAGTAAGGAACAACAAACTCTCTAAAATTCTTAATATGCGTTAAAAAGATTAAAACCAATCAATGAAAATAAGAACAATGAACTTGAAATCAAGAGCAACACAATGAAGGGAAATGATCATGAAGCATGGTTTTAATTCCTCTCAACAATGACTATATATATATATATATATACAGCCTTCAGGCCTTTTTTGTTTGACTGGAATGTTAGAATAGGTATAGGAAACCAATTTCCATTCCTGACCTGGATCCGGCCAAACAAATTAACATGGCCTCAATGCCTCTAAATCTATCTTGTACTCTGTATTTGAGTGCAGAAAATGCATTGTGCAATTAGCTACTAAAGAAAACTGGACCGGTCACTAAAATTGAGGGAATGAAATCAAATTAGGATTTAATGGAATCATACTACAAAAATATTCACCATATAGTGCGGGATCAATTAGAAAGAAGTAGATTTCTGATGACGAAAAAGATTTTAATGTGTTTACATTGGATCATATTCACAGGTTCATCTTTGTTTTAGAGGATATAATGCACCAATGTTCAACATTCATTTGTTTAGTCTGTGCTTTGCATTGACATATATGCTCTTCCTTTGAATGACTAGTGGTTCAGATGCTTCCCAAACAACTATAGATGGCATGTGTCTTCTCTCTTATCACCCCTAATTTTGAACAATATGGTTATTAATCTTCTCTGGCTACAATTTTGAGGCAGATTGTCATTTCCATGCTTAGAGGCCAAGCATTGGAACAACATGTCTTGCAGTACCATTTGATGATCTAATTAAACTTAGTCTTCTTAAATGGAAGACATCTGTTTTCAGGTAGATCAAATAGACTACATACATAATAGAAATACTTGATGTGTGATCCTGATGAGTGATGATGAAAGAATAAGGATGTATTCTCTCTGTAAATTTTGGTTCACAAGCCATTGAGATCACACAAAATAATAAAAGGTTGAAAATTTATGTCCTGGCTACAATTTTTTTGTCTGAAATTGTGGAAACTGTTACAAATGAAAAAAGAAAAAAAAAAAAAAAGGGTGATTTCCCATTTCCAACATTTGAGTACTCCATCTTCAATACCTCATAGACTACACTGGTTCTCTATCAATTAATGGTTCACAGGACACAATCTCATAATAAAAAATGACATAAAAAGAAAGAAACTTAAAAGGAGTATTATATATATCTCAAAGAAAAAGGAAAGGCCTTTTCAGTGTTGCAGAGCACTTTCTTCTAGCATTTGAATTACACCTGCTTCTCTGTACCCAACTCAGAATGGTTGGGAGCATCACCTCCATAGAAATCCCAATGACATATCTTTGAGTAAGATTCTGACATGTGTTGCAGAGCAAGCATCTGACATGCCTGAAGGCCAAACAATTAGCCCCATGAACCCATTGGTCACATTTCCTACACAAATATGCATCATCTGCTAGGCAATACAATGAAGCCCTTGAGCTGCAGAGCTCACAAGACACCCAACCTGTTGAGGCACTTGGTTGAATAGCTTCTTTGGGAGTTGGTGGCTTGCAGAAACCACTCTCTTCTACACCTTTGCACATTTTCGAAGCTCTATATGATGGCCAAGAAGTTGAACAAAAAAGCAAATTTATAAGCAATGCTGGCGTGGGATATGTCAACACTCTTTACATGCAGTTCATGTAGATGAATTCTGTCCTATAATTTCAAGCCTTTAATGTAATAAGTAATAACATCCATGCCACTACATGACAAAAATGTCATTGTATTTATCTTCTTAAATATCAATGCCCAAAAGACTTTAAACTTGTGATTCAGAAAATGCTTGGACTATAAATCTTGTGTGGCTTGAAAGGGAACCATAAGATACTTGTGGGTTCCTTTTGTTTATCGATTTTTTCGGACGGTGACATTATTAAGGGCCTAATTATTTGTAAAATGGGGCTACAAAGTAATGAAGCACAAAAAAGAATTTGTCCACTAGTTTTGACAAAATAGAAACCACTAATTTGACAAAATATGGAAAAAGCGAAACATGATTAAACTTTGAGAGTTTTTTATGTCATCCTTGGTGCGAGGTTATGAGCCATAATTTTGTTGTTGAGTGGTTAACCAGTCGATTCGGGTTACTAAAGAAGAAAGCTTGTTGTATGGTCTAGAATTAAAGCCTTTCAAATTGGGACCTACCAATATTGTCATAGAGTTGTATGCGTTTAGGAGAAGTTTGATGCCCATTGTTTTTATTTCGACCCCGCAATTCATGGAGAAAATGTCCTTGTCCACGTATGGTTTGGTGTTGACGCATGAATTCCACTTGTATGGTTGAAATTGCAAGCTTCAAGCTCTTATATGCCATGATTGCCATCCAATATTCCAATCTAATGAGTTGCTGAATACCAAAAATTTAGGACACAGAAAAGTAATGGACCAAAAAGACTTGGTTGGTGGTTTCACCAAATTGGTCAATCTCAAAAGACAAATTGGGTTATATATCGTGTCCACTTATAGTTTGATATATCTTTTATTTCACCAACTGAATTGGTCAATCCAAAAATGTTATAATAATGGTTCAATATAAGTGGAAACTTATTCTAGTGTTTTCAAAAATTAAGTGGTGAAGGTTTTAGAATTTCTAGCCAAGTTGGGATGCATGAATGATGCGACAATTACAACTGAGCAGTGGAATGAGTTTTGGGGAAAAAAAAAAAAACAAAAACAAATATTCAGAAAGACAATGCTAGGATGCTCTAATTTTGTGCCCTAATGACATGAAATTGCCATGTCAATTGACTTTTAATATTGTTAAATTCAACTCATTAATTAGTTGTCATATTAAATTTTATAAAGACTATTTTACATTTGATTATAAATTTTACAAAAAACCAAATTAAATAGATAGAAATAAAAACTTTCAGCTCCAAATCATTAAGCCCTAAATTATAAATCTTAATTTGCCCTCATCGATGTTGGCAACAAACAAATTGATCACGGCCGTACAAATTGTGATATACATGAACAAGGAAAACTAAAGAGATTCATAAGACTTTTAACATCAAGAATAGCCACTCCTAAAGAAGAAGAAGGGGGTCGACCGTCGTAGGCGGGCCAATGGGCTTTTAAGTGAAATACATAAGTTTTCTTCACAATATTTATATTAGGATAGGAATTAATGAATTATGATACTAGGGGATCTGATTGTTGATATAATTACAGAGTATGTTTGATTGTTCATGTTTTTCTTTTAGGGGTTTGGGTAGAAGTTTGATTTTTTACATCATTGCATATTGAACTCTATTGCACTAACACCATATTCAACATATCTTGAAAATTTACTAGGCTTTTTCTGTGAGGGAATTTCTGGTGATGATGATGCTATCAACTGCAAAATCATGGAGATTACAACCAACCCACTTCCTATTTTCTCCCTAATAACTCTCTCACTTAAATTCAAGGACCAGAACCCAGATATACCGTTCAGAAAAGCCTCTGCTACGACCTTGATAAACAAAAATTCTCTCAGCCATAGTGTTGCCTCTGCAACATGCATGCCTGATTGCTTTGGACCAGATAGCCCAGTTCACTATATTAACAATACAAGCACCATCATAGAGGGGAATCCAAAAGCACCAACATCATTTATATAGTCTTACAAGACAAAATGAGATTAATATTACTTCAACCTGGTGAGGAGATGAGAACATTGGAGAGAAGAAAGTTTCCTCGGACTGGGGCAAAGCTTTACTCTTTGTGCAGAAAATTAGAAATAATTAAAAATGGAGAAGAAAATGCTTTAATTAGGATTTAGGTCTAATTTGAAATGGGTAAAAATGTCTTTTCCTCCAACTAATGTGGCAATTGAAAAATGATTTCGGCCTCATTTTGTGCGAGAAATTATTATGTGTGACCGTACCACCACGTGACATGATAACGTGGTGTTATAAATCCACTCAAATTATAATACGTGTATAATAATGAATTTCTAAACCCCTAAAATCTAGTTAAAAACCTTTAAAATCGTCCATGTGTTATAATTAATTTGAGTGAATTGGTAACACTACGTCATTATGTCACGTGGTGTTACGGTTACATATAATAATTTTTTGGTGCATAAATAAAATTAGATAGGATAAATAGCTAAATTCATGTGTATTTAAAAAATAACAGTGAATGTGTCTTCTAAGTTGAGAGAAGAAGATGAAAATAAAATAAATTATTTAATCTCATCATTTTTGGGGAGATTAGAAAGGATAAGTCTTACACTCTTACCTTATGATTAGTCCATCTTAATAAATCTTATTATTTCAAGTTAGAAACTTTTTTTTTAAATACACATGAATTTAACTATTTATTTTATCTAATTCTATCTTATGTTCCCAACGAAGCCCAAGGTATAAATAAATTAGCCACATCAAACTTCGTGTCCTTGTAGCACACACATATTATTAGGGCCCATAATCTCTTCCTTGTTAAGAAGGATACAGTTTTAACTTTTAACCATAAAATATAATATTAAAAAAAAAGAGCAAATTACAATTTAGTACCTCAACTTTATATGTTGTTTCAATTTAGTACCTCAACTTTGAAAACTTGCAAAAAAGTACTTCAACTTTTATTTTGTATCAACTTAGTACCCCAACTTTGAAAACTTGCAAAAAAGTACCTCAACTTTCATTTTGTGTCAAAATAGTACCTCCGTTAGTTTTTCTGTCAAAGTGGCAGGGGTATTTTCGTCTTTTCCTTAAATTTAAAAATAATAATTTTTTTTAATAAAATAATTTCATAAAATTAAAAAAAAAATTTATGAAATTTTAAGAAATTTTTTTATTAAAAAAATTTTATTATTTTTTAAATTTAATTTTACGAAAAAATTTCATAAAATTAACAAAAAATTTATGAAATTTTTTTTAATTTTATGAAATTTTTAAGAATTTTTTTTATTAAAAAAATTATTATTTTTAAAATTTAAGGAAAAGACGAAAATACCCCTGCCACTTTGACAGAAAAACTAACGGAGGTATTATTTTGACACAAAATGAAAGTTGTGGTACTTTTTTGCAAGTTTTCAAAGTTGGGGTACTAAGTTGATACAAAATGAAAGTTGAGATACTTTTTTGCAAGTTTTCAAAGTTGGGGTACTAAGTTGAAACAACATGTAAAGTTGAGGTACTAAATTGTAATTTGCTAAAAAAAAAATATAAGTAGTGGATTTGAATTCTAGTTTACAAGGGACCAGGGACACAACAAAGAGTGAAATAGAATTGAGCTCCATAAAGCTACAGGGCCTGGCATACTGCTTGTTAAGCGTGTAAGCCCATACAGTGCAACCCGAGTCAGGCCCAAAACCCATAAACAAGAGTCCGATTGCGCCAGCGTAACTTTCTACTGTTCATTAATTATTCAAAGGGTTTTTTTTCATTTTTAGTATCTAAATTTTGATTTTTGTTTTTATATAGTATTTAAATTTTTATTAGTCTCAATTGAGTACTCAAACTTTTATTTTATATTTAATAGGTATCTAAATGAATTTATGTTAAAATTGTTAACAGAAGTTAAAGACAATAATGATAACTTCAAAAAAAAAATAATATAAATCTTTAAAAATAATATAAAATAAAAAACAAATAAATAATTGAATTGAACAAAAAAAAAAAAAAGGAAAACAAAACAAGAAGCCCAGCAGCCCCTTTAGGCCTTCACCCTCCTCCCTCGCATCGGTAACCCAACCCACCCACCATCGCACGGCATTGATCTTGTCGTCCAGTCCATCAAATATTAAAAAAGGATGTGCAGAAACAATCAAGTGGCCTCAGTGGAAGTGATCTTCATGTGTTATTTGGCTGCTAATTGATTGTTGGAAGAAATGTATAGCCATTGCACTTTCAGAGTGTATAATACCAAAGTAATATCTTTTGTTTCTCTATATGATCTTTTCACAGAGGTTTGGTTACAACTTTTGAAAGAAAAGAAAAGGCTTTGGTATATTTATAGCAAATATTTTGAATAAATCCCTTCATTTTCTAGGTTATTAACACCTGTAATCAAGTTGGATAATATATACATAAACCACCGAAAGGAAATTGGCTTCATCACCTTGATTTTGGGGCAGAGGACCTATTTGTCCACCGGTTGTCAATCCGATGGCTTCTATAACGTGACAGATGATGAGTCAATCGAGTTTTTAATCGCTGTCGCCTATCGCCGTTGCCAAGGACAGCAAGATCAATTAAGGCCGGAGATGGGGAGAGAGGTGGGTGGGTTGGGTTATCGATATGGGGGGGAGGAGGGAAAAGGGTTTAGGGACGAAGGGGTTGTTGGGCTTTTTTTTTTGTTTTTTTTCAATTCAATTATTTATTTGTTTTATATTTTATATTATTTTTAAAGGTTTATTAGTTTTTATTTGAAGTGATTATATTATCCTTAACTTCAGTTAATAATTTTAACAGAAATTTACTTTGGTATATATTGCATACAAAATAAAAATTTAAATATTCAATTAAGACAAATAAAAGTTTAGATACCACCGAGAGAAGTTAGACACTAAATGATTTGTCAGTTTTATCACTGTTCACTTACTCAGGTAGATGCTTGATGTTTGATTAAGGAAACAAAATCATCGTCTTCATCCTCACCAGCTTTGCTGCGAGACTGTGACTGTGACTGTGAGTTTTTGTTTGTCTCTTTGTAAATTTACATTTTTAATGTACCAAAAAATCAAGAGGAAAGCGAATACTGTGTGCAAAGCCATCAAATTCCGATACCTCTCTCTTTCTCTCCCATTCGTAATGCCCAAAGCCTTAACCCCCTCCCGCCTCAAGATCCTCCTCTTAATCCTCTCCCTCTTCCTCAACCTCTACTTCCTCATCCTCTTCGCCCACGAGCCTCCTGCCCTCCTCTCACGCGCCTCCTCCTCTCCCACCACGCGCCGCCACCTTCTCTTCGCCATCGCCGCCTCCTCTCGTTCCTGGGGCCGCCGCAAGCCCTACCTCCGCCTCTGGTGTCCCCCCTCCTCCTCCACGCGCGCCTTGGCCTTCCTCGACCGTGCCCCGCCCGATGGCTCCTCCTCCGCCGACTCCGTCGTCCCGATCGTCGTCTCCGGCGACACATCGCGCTTCCCGTACACTTTGCGGGGCGGGCTCCGGTCCGCGATCCGCGTGGCGCGCGTGGTCAAGGAGGCAGTCGACCGCGGCGAGCCGGACGTCAGGTGGTTCGTGTTCGGCGACGACGACACGGTGTTCTTCGTGGACAACCTGATGAGGACGCTATCCAAGTACGACCACGACCGGTGGTTCTACATAGGGAGCAACTCCGAGAGCTACATGCAGAACGAGAAGTACTCGTTCGACATGGCGTTCGGCGGGGGAGGGTTCGCCATAAGCCATTCGCTGGCTAGGGTTTTGGCTAGGGTTTTGGACTCCTGCTTGATGAGGTACGGCCACTTGTACGGAAGCGATTCCAGGGTCTTCTCGTGCTTGGCGGAGCTCGGCGTTGTGTTGACCCATGAGCCTGGGTTTCATCAGGTACTGAATTGATTAAATGAAATTAATTTAATTTCATGTGAATATGTAATTAGCTTTATAAGATTTTAATGGTATGTGAATGCATTTGCCTTAATAGTTAAATTTTGTTTATCATGAAATTGGTTTCTGTTTGGGAAGTAATTGTTTGATGGTGTTTAATGAATTGCGTTGATTTTTGTTTTTGTTAGGAAAGTTTATTTATCATAAGCTTTTGGTCCGGACTGGAAGGCCCATTGAACCATTCTTTTACTAGGAGGTAGTTGATTGTGTTTAATGAAGCTTTGGGACCTCTATCATTTTTGGATTTTATAGATTCTATTTCCTTTAGAGACTGAACTCTTTCAGCTGGGTAGCAGCTCATTCTATACCAGCTTTGTACTTGGGCTTTGCCTTTCACTTGTAAAGATTATGAATTGAATTTGATAGAATCAGGAAGTTGATAAAGAAAGAGTTAGGTGTGCTTAGTTTAATATATGGTATGGAAAATAGTTGCTCCTTGATGGACTTAACTGGATTACTATTCTGTAAAAACTATCAACTGGATGATTTCTTGGTTCTACTTTTTCAACTTTTACAATTGAAGCTACTTAGGATTTATTTGGCTGCATCACTCAAAACCTATTCTGCCTTTAGGCTTTACCAAGAAACATTATGAACAGACATTATAACTTTAGTTACTTGACTTAGAACATGGCACAAGTCTGTATTATATTTTGTGCCCCCCTGCTTCGCTATGTTTCAACTTTGAATATGATGCAACTACATTGTTGGCCTGATTTTCTAGTTATAAGCTTATTTGCACATGCATGAACTAAAATTGGCAATTCAGTTTTTGTCAATTGTCATCATTGCCAGGTCAAAGAGCTGATTAAAACTATGTTGGATATCTGTTGGGAATGGCACAACCATACTTTCAGATCATATATAGTTTTGAGGATAGTCCTATTATTCATTGAATCTAATTTGAGCTTGTTTGCTGAGATTTAAGTTGTGGATTTGTTTCAAGGGCATTTCTTATCTTATTATTGTTTAACTAGGTTGATATGCGGGGGAATTTGTTTGGAATGCTATCTGCACATCCATTGTCTCCTTTGGTGTCCCTTCATCATTTGGATGCTGCAGATCCAATCTTCCCTAACAGGAACAAGACTCAAGCTTTGGAACATCTTTTTGAAGCTGTGAATGCTGATCCTGCCAGGATATTGCAGCAAACTGTATGCTATGACAGTTCACATTCATTGACTGTTTCTGTTGCCTGGGGTTATGCTATTCAGGTGTACGATGGCAATGAATTTCTCCCAGATCTCCTTTCACTGCAGAAAACTTTTATGCCTTGGAGGAGGAGTGGTAGTATTGATGCAAGTCGTTACATGTTTAAAATGAGAGATTATCCAAAAGATGCATGTAAAAGACCTACCATCTTTTTTCTGGAAAGCGTCATATCTAACAGCCATGGCATTTGGAGCAACTACACCAGGCACAATGTCAAAAACTGCTCTAAAGCGAATGCAATAAAGAAGCTGGACCAGATCAGAGTGTTCTCACAGAAGCTAGAGCCTGATGTTGAAGAGGTATTACTTAACTGATATGGATATAACACATTTTGGAATTTATAACTGATATAGATATAACTTTGAAATTTAGAACTTCTCTGCTATATTAAATTTTCCTTCATCTTTTAGTTATTTTAAGTTGATGCTGTTTAACTAATGTCCATCCGTTACATTCCAGATGAAGGCTCCACGTCGTCACTGCTGCAACATTTTGCCGTCTTTTAATGATTCGATGACCATCAAAATTAGAAGATGTGGAGATGATGAACTAATATCCATGAATTTCTAGAGTTTCTCTATTGGAATGGTTGCTCTGAGAATGAGTTACATGAAAAATTCAAAGAAGTACAAGCAATTTTGGTCTACTCATCAATCTTCTCAAGGAAAAGTGTAATGTAATTTCTTGTTTCTGCTATTTTTTTTTTTGTAGCCTAGTCAGTTTCTTCAAAATATGGAAATAAATTGTTATGTAGTCTCTAGGAATAGCATTCTTTCAAATTCCATATTTGTTTTTGTGAAATCATTTCAATGCAATCTGCTTGGTCGTGAGTCGTGAGTTGTGACAGAACATTTCATCCCTGTAATTTTCAAATTTGATTCATACTTGTTGGAGAGTTCTCTCTAGTTGCATTTCATTCTATGATCCTTGTCTTAATGGCAACAGGCTCTGTTATTGATTTTTTGATATATTGCTCATAAGTAGTTGAAAATAATGAAAGTTGAATTTTGCTCATTTTCTTTGTTCATTACTGTCATGATGCTATCTGGTATTGGTTGTTCACTTGTTTGTACGTTTGCTTGAGATTCCTATTTTTCTTTGCGAAATGACCTCCAAGTGATATTATTTGATAAAGTGATCTGCACATAATGATGGTTAAAGTTCCTATTCTTCTTGACAGGAGGAGAGGGAAAATATACTTGGAGATGGCCATTTATCTTCGGATCAAGACATGGCGCAAGTATATATTGATTTTGGAATGATTTGTGAAAGAATAAATTAAAAGAAAAAGAGAATGTGGAATAATTGGAGTCTGTTGTTGAAAGGAAGCTACTGTGAGAGGCTGCAGCCGGTTACGTTTTGATGTCTGATAAGATCACTCTTGTTAAAGTTTCCAGCGGCCAAGTTTCTCTGAAATTGAACGAACAGAAAAAATAAAAATAAAAATGAAGGAAAATGCCAATAACATGTCTGCTGGGGGAGCTATAACCCAAGTAAATGTATTCATGTTGTAGAGCAACTTACATTTTGATACATCTATTGATGTGAAGAGACTTACGAAAGTGAATATTTTTTTTTTCTTTGTGAATAACCATGCTAAGAAAGATTCTTGAGATGCTTACTGTGTTTCATGTCGTCGGTTTTTTGATGATTCCTTAAATGAAAAATTGCTGAGTACAATGGGTAGCTTGTGATTTTTGAGAGGGGTGGTGAATGCTGTAGTTGGTCCCTCAGGACTATTGTAACCGACCTCCATGGCCTCCCCTTTCTATTATGTAGGACTGTAGGAGTAGGATGATAGCTAGCACTTTGGTCCTGCGCGAGCATTGCTGAAATTCAATACATGTACATGTGCATCTTTAGAATGTGCAAGTAACCCAATTCTTGAGTCTAGCTTCCAAGTGTTTATGTAGATCCAACATTAATGGTGTTGTGTCTCTGACTTTGCGGATCTAGTACTTGGTTTTTTAGTAAATAAACCATGCTTTGGGTTTATATGGGGTTTTATTAGCTATATGCATGGATCTTGTATCCGGATCTTGATGTGGAACTCAACAATTACTTTGAGATTTTAAGAAAGTACTTGCATCCAATTATCAAGCATAAGCAGACATTTAATTACGAATATAAAAGGTATATTTTACATGCCATGATCACTATGAATAAAACGCGGGCGACGCATGAAACCTCATATGTTTGCTTGTAATCGTTTCATTTCTTTGAATTTTAATAAATATGGTAGTGAACTTTCCTTTACGTAACGGTTTTGGTTCTTTTTATGCTAAGCCCGTTAAAGTTGACTTGGAACTGAAGCTACTGCCTTTTCCACGGACTGCATCAACCAAGCTATATAATTCTTTTATAAATCCAAAGGGCCAAGTCCTAATTCATTGTTAATAGTATTTTTAACACCTACCCAGTACCCATCAACATCATATAGACAGATACCCCCTCTTCTCTCTATACAGTACTCCGTCCACACTCCACCTCCAGTCAATGCCACCGCCATCAAGTGCCTGACCTGACTTGAATCTGGACGGTTCGGGTTGGCAAGAAAATGGACTCTCTCTGTGTGTAAAAAAACCTAACCCCCATGGAGATGTAACTAGTACGGTAATACCAAAACACTTTGCTCATGAGTCATGACCTCAGGTCAAAGTTTTCAACTTTCTCATGCCGTGGATCACGGTGCCTAACACATTTGTATGCACCAGATACAAATTTTGTACAACCCTTTCTAAGGCACCAACAACTTCTCCAAATCCCTTTCTTTAATTTCTCTCCATCCTTGAAATGGAGTTTAATAAGTCACCCTCCAAAACCCAATCATCATCTTATTTTTCTCGCTTGATAAACCTCTTCATAATCTCATCTTCTGTCTGCACACTCTTTCTTCTTGTATCATTCTTCCTGGTGTTTACTAATTCCAAGCTTGCACATACAATTCCTTCATCCCAAGATGGATATGTACAAACCCCAACCTCTCTTGAGCACATTGTGTTTGGAATTGCTTCAAACCAGAAATCTTGGTCGACTCAGAGGAAGGAGTATGTTAGGCTCTGGTGGAAGCACCACTCAATGAGGGGATGTGTGTTCCTGGACAGCCTTCCACCTGATCATCAACATCATGCCAATGACACTTCTCTTCCTCCGGTGTGCATCTCCGGGGACACTTCCCGGTTTCGATACACTTACAAAGGTGGTCTGCGGTCTGCAATTCGTGTGGCACGAGTTGTTTCCGAGACTGTGGCACTCAACCATTCCAATGTGCGGTGGTATGTTTTTGGAGATGATGACACCGTTTTCTTCCCGGAGAATTTGGTGAAGACTCTTTCCAAGTATGATCATGAGCTCTGGTACTACATTGGGACCAACTCAGAGATCTATGAACAAAACAGATTGTTTGGATTTGGAATGGCTTTTGGTGGTGCAGGCTTCGCTATAAGTTACCCTTTGGCACAAGTATTGGCAAAGGTGTTTGATTCATGCATAGAAAGATACCCACATCTCTATGGAAGTGACTCTAGGATTTCCTCTTGCTTGGCTGAGCTTGGCATAGGTTTGACACGTGAGCCTGGTTTCCATCAGGTACCCATTTCTTAGCTCCTAAAATTTTAGCAGTTTATATTAACATTTCAGTGAAATGAACTTTTTTGGTTCTGGGGTTGTGAAATTGAAACAGAATGATATTCATGGCGATACGTTTGGTCTGTTGGCTGCACATCCAGTGACACCATTGGTATCCCTGCATCACCTTGAGCACACAAACCCAGTCTTCCCCAACATGACAACTATGAAAGCCCTGCAACATTTGTTTGAAGCTGTGAATGTTGATTCTCAAAGGATTCTACAAAAAACCGTTTGCTATGATAGATGGTTTTCATGGACCGTTACAGTGTCATGGGGCTATGCTGTACAAGTATATGGAAACCATATGCTTCTGCCAGACGTCCTTCCCGTGCAGGCGACATTCAATCAGTGGAAGAAGGGAAATGTTTTGTCAGGAGTTTATACTTTCAATACAAGAGAACATCACCCAGACCCATGTCGAAGACCAGTTGTTTTCTTTCTGGATAATGTGTCTTCTAGTAGGGATGAAATCAAGAGCGTATACAAAAAGTCCTATGAAAATTGCTCCTATGACATGGCTTCGCCAAGGAAGCTGGAGGAGATCAGAGTGTTCTCACATAAGCTAGACCTTGATATCAAACAGGTATTGCCTTACAACATTAGGACGTACTTAATTTTGTTCAATTGCTTAAGCATTGTTATATCCCCAAGAAGCTTTTTACTTATACAGTATACTAATTTCATATTTTCTTGAATTAATCAGTTGCAGGCTCCAAGAAGGCATTGTTGTGATGTGTTACCTTCTACTGGTGGCCAGGTGATGGAAGTTGCAGTCAGAGAATGCAGAGAAGAAGAGTTAATTCACATGCATCCATAGTAGTGTTTCATACTATATATTACTTCATATAGCTGTGATGTGTCACAGGTAATCCGTTACTATATCTGGTGGGGGGTTATACAACATTATCATACAGATGCAATAGGGATACTATCATAAATCACCAATTGTTATAGATGTTAGGAAAGTTATTGGTCTAATCACATGTAAATTAAGATTGTGATGTTTTCAACATTGGAATCTGGTCTTGAATTCGACTGCTTTCTGGGATGGAGATTTCAAGGATCTAGAGATCTAAGCTGGCCTGGAATTCAAGCAATGTGACTTGAAATTATTCTAATGTTGAGTAATTACTATGCAAGGGAAGTAATTTTGGGTTTTCAGAGATTTGAGGAAGGAGGACATGTGAGATTGCTTGAGAAGCATTTCATATGCTCCTATATGAAGTTTTGACATCCAATTCTTTGTTATTTTATTATTGTTTTTGGCGTAATTGGTTTAAAAAAAATGCACCATGTGAAGAGACTTGTGATCTTTCTAAGCATAATTTCACATCTTTCTCTTGTTTTAGATTAGTATCTTATCACCATAACTTGCATGGCACTACAACGACCTTCTGAAGATGAAAAGTCTTGGTTTCAGTTATTTCTTGGTCACTAAATTTTGCTCCTAAGAAATGAAGTCCAGGCTTATTTTCTCACTTCTTTGTAACTCTGAGTTGAAAACAGAGCATAAGATGAAGATGGGAAGGGAAAAAAACCCACAAATTAAAAGGACTTAAGTTAATTAACAGTAAAGTTATACTGATTGTAAATTTTGAGATGGTCATAAGAAGAAAGTTGGAAGGAGAGGCAATGGAGTAGTTGATGTCAAGCCCTGCCATGGGTTACAATCATATAGTCTCCTCTGCCCCTCCTTCCCACTTTTGTACAAGTCCAAAACAACCATAGGCTGAAGAGAAGGAATTGCATATATCATGAAAAATCAGATTCCATATTAGCCATTTCCATTAGCATGCTCTTTGTACTCATTTTCTAGAAAGCCCGAGAAGAGGGCTTAAAACTGCTTGGTTTGGTCACTGCTGAAATTGGTAGGGTTTAAATCTTGACCAAAAGGTCCGAAAGTTGCTTAACCAAAAGCCACCTTAACTTTTCAGCGAAGGGGCACAAATACATAGCCAAGAAGCCATTAGCAACGGCCAAATGCAAACAACTCCTAGTTACCCAAAAAAGCATTTCTCTATATAATATTTTGAATATTTAATCTTTCGTCACACAAGCAGCCACAGAGAATTTAGCTTTTATAAAACAATTATAAAATCTTTTGTGATATAATTGAAAACACCCTTGATTCTTCAAGAAAACTTATGAACATGCTTGCTAAATTTTGAGATTTCCTAATCACTATATAAATGTGCCCCATTACATTCAGAACTCAAACACTGAAACATATCAGTACATCAATTACATTAATTAAATTGATACTAAGTATAAACAATGTCTGCCTTAAGCTTCATGACCTCCTGCATTATAATTTGTTGTGCAACTTTCTTTCTCTTTCTGAACATCCAAACAGTATTTGGAACCAAGAACATCATGACCCTGCAAAGTACTGAAGGTGGTGGATCAAGGAACATTATCTACCCAACTTGTTCACTCTCTGAGAATTTCACCTCCAATGGCACATATGCAACAAACCTCAAAGAGCTCATGAATTACTTCACCTCTGAGACCCATCACTTGGGCTTCTCTCTGGGCTCAAAGGGCCATGGCCCAGGCCAAGTAAATGGGCTTGGACTCTGCAATGTGGAGGTCTCACCCAAAGACTGTGCCACGTGTTTTTCCGATGCAAGCTCTTACATTCTCCAAAATTGCCCACATAGCAAGTCAGCAGTTATGTGGTACGACAGTTGTCTGTTCAAGTATTCAGACAAGCATTTCTTTGGCCAATTTGATCCGCAGAACCCAAACAAGTTCTGCGTGCTGAGTGTCCACAATGTGAGCAAACCGGCGTCGTTTAATCAGATGAAGATAGATTTGTTGAGCAATTTGGCAAGTGAGGCTTCGCAGACACCAAACATGCATGCAACTGGGGATGTAAAGCTTGCTGGGTTTAAGAAGATCTATGCTTCGGCTCAATGCACGAGGGACCTTTCTGGCTCTGATTGTAGAAGCTGTCTTGATGATGTGATATCCGAGCTCGGGAGTTGTGGGGGTTGGAGACAAGGAGCAAGGGTTTATACTGATCGAGAGTTGCAACGTTCGTTATGAGAACTACAACTTTTTCAAGGGTTGATCGAAAAAATTTTATGGAACATACTATCACTATGTCCATTAAATTTGTTCACCAAATCTGCTTACCCAATACTATGTCTTGTTAAAATGAAATAATGTTTAGAGTGGTCTAGACGTAAATAATTAAATAAAATTTGGCAACATCATTTGTTGAACTTTTGATGAATGTAGCATATATTGTCCAAATTCTATCAAGTGCATATGAATGAGACAAAATTTAGTCATTTTGAGCCAAAAATCGAGTGTACCGCTTCATATGATGATCATAAGTGTAGTCTTTGTGGCAATTGGAACTAATTTGTATTTATTTCGTAGATACTGAAAAAAATCTAAAAATTCGTATTTCCTACAACAAAAAAAAAAAAAACAATTTGAGGTAGCTTTAATTTTCTCTCTTTTTCTCAATACCCACGGTTGCAATGTTTAATTAGAGGATTTTCAATACGGTGCAGTATATTCTCTTCTATATATTCAACTTCGGTGTCCAAGAAATCGTGATGGTACACATTCTGCTCAATTTAAATTAGTTTAATTAGATCAATATATATGCATTTTCGTCAACTTTGTGGTCCAGTATAAATGTGTTAAATTAATTGCGGTCCAATATAAATGTGGTACTGATTCACTATTTTATTCCAAATTTTCCTAAATATTAAAGAACTCTACATTCAAGTGGAAAGCCACCAGTTTAGTAAAAAATTAAAAATGTAGGAGTCTATTACAAAAATGTGGTAGTGAGTATTACTATTATAGTGAATAAGTGATACGTGTTACAAAAAGGTGGTCAGGTGACACGTGTCACCCACCTCCTATAATAGTAATGCAAATTCTCGATCTCCATGGTGAGCAAAAATACCGATTAATAGAATATATAACTTTTCAAACCGAATGATCATTTGAGTGACATCCAATTTTTTCTAAATATCATGAATGGTTAACCAATAAAATAATGTAGCACCTTAATTAATTCCAATCACAAGTAATGTTGTTCTATATATTCAGCTGTACGTCAGAATTTGTTTATTCCAAATAATCAATTACAGGGGTGAAATTGACAATTAGAAATTGGAATCTTTTCAACGTAACAAAAGTACAAAACAAAATATTACAGAGTTGGAAATTTTTTTATAGAAAACCTACATGGTGACTATATAAAAAGGCAGAATATATACGAGTGGAGAGCTGAGACATGCACATATATTCATGAATTAGAATTGAATTAGCAATGTGTAGCATAAGATTTTGTTCCCTATTTAGTTTGTTTGTTGTCCTCCTTGATGTCAAAGGAGGCAGAAGCATTCTGTCCCCATTTTGCATGCTCTAGCACTGACAACTTCATTGCCAATAGCACTTATGAAGCAAACTTGAAAGAGCTGATGGCCTTTCTCGCCAACGAAACCTATTTCCCCACCACAGGCTTCGCTCTCGGCTCAAAGGGTCACGACGCAGACAAAGTGCATGGCCTCGTACTCTGCACCGTCAATGCCTCCGCCTCAGACTGTGCCACTTGTTTCTCCCACGCAACCAATAGCATCCTCCTAAACTGCCCTCACAGCAAATCCGCCATCGTCTGGTCCGACGATTGCATGATCAAGTATTCGGACAACCATTTCTTTGGCAAAATTCAGAACCAAACCAGAGTGTGCGTGCCTAGCAGCCAAAACGCGACCAACCCGGAGGCGTTGAATCGGTACAAGGTGGGTCTGTTCAGCAACTTGGCCAATGAAGCTGTGAGCACGACGAAGCTCGAAGCCACTGGGTATTTACCGTATTTTGACGTGGGACAAGGGTGTACAAGGGTGTATGGTTTCGTTCAATGCACTAGGGACCTTTCTAGTGATGATTGCCGAAGCTGTATTTATGATTCTGTAAATTTTCATGTTCGAAGTTGTGCTCGGTCTAAACAAGGAGGAAGGGTTTATGCCGAGAGTTGCAATCTTCGATATGAGACGTACCCGTTTTTCTGAAAAATGTATATATATGTACTACTTCAACTCATCGTTTTTTCTATAATATATATATATATATATATATATATATATATATAGAGGCCATCATCGATCATGATCATGTATGAGTCTCACCTTTATTAAATAAATGATTCGTGAGTTAGATGGTTAAGATGCCCCGTACAATCTAACTGCTTTAAATTGATTGAGTTGAAAAGTTGTAATGTCATGGTTTAGATCAATAGGCTTTTTGTTCAACTGTTGCATTCGAATCCGGATAGCTGGGATAAGGTTGTAACAACAATAATAAATATATCCTGCTAGAAATTAAGAAGAAGTTGGTTTGCAATAATTGCAATGAGCTAGGTTACTGCAGATTAAGTGGGAGGGACTCTCGTGGAAAATTAAAGTCTAGAATTATAGAGATTTTTTATTGGGAACGGCGAAATTATAGAAACATACTAATTACATTCCTATGTTGAAGGCAAATTACATTTCCTTATGGTTTATGATATTTTAATAATGAAAATTGAATTTGAGACATTTTTAAAAAGAGGTGTAGTAGCTCTAACAACTTTAATCATGTCTAAACCATAATTATTAAAGTCAAATTCATATTATGAGTCTTTCTTAGACTAAGACGGGTAGTGATTTAAGGTTTTTAATCAAGTCCTTTTATATATTTTTCTTCTTTGACGGCTTTATATTAAGTTTTAACTCTTGAATTTTGAGATTCTGAAGCTAAAACTTAATATGTATCCTCTACAAAGCTCGCTCTACACCCTAAAAAAGGAAATATATACCCTTTAAATCGGGGAAGAACTTTATTATGAATTAAAAAAATTTCTTATAAATTTTAAAACACCTCTGGTCTCCATCTAAAAACTGTTTTTCTAAAAAACTCAAGCCTAATTATCTCTAATTATAATCATCAGTACAATATTTTACTCTTATTAATGGTAAGATGATCATTAGTAGTTTAGAAAAGAAGAATGAAAGCTAGCTAGGGGATCACCAATTTAATTTATTAGACTGAAAGATGGAAAAACAAAGTTTTTGATTATATAGAGTCTAGAGATTTGAAACCAATTTAATTAATTATATCGTTATACTCACATCATGATCTATCCTATTTCACATTTATAACAAATGATAATACATACGACTCACACATCCAGTTGCAACGGTGATTATGTTGACAAGCACATAATCACTATCAAACTCTATTAATTTATTACACCTTCTTGTTTCGTAGAAAAACATACTGCCCAATTGTCTTCTTTGGCCGGCCGGCCTGATTTTAAAAGAGGCAAGAGGCAAGGCAAGAGGCGACCAAATTTTCCAAGTCGTTACCTTAAACCTCTGGCTATAATAACTTAACAAGGACTGACTTGCTTCTTTCACCAGAATAATCTGCTGGCGAATATTTTTAACTTTGATTTTTGGTTGAGTGTGTAGGATGGTCATGCAAAGGTGTTGCCTTTGACTGGTTTTAGACATTTAGATTTTATGTTTGGATCGATTTGGAAATGATATTAAGGGCCCGTTTGGATTGAGAATTTGGATTTGGATTTGAATTTTAAATTCATGTATTTTAAATTCATGTATTTCAAATTCATGTATTTCAAATCCTATTGTTTGGATAAAAAAATGAAATATGAGGATTTCAATTGAAAATTTTTAATTTAAATATATCATTATGGTAACATATGATGAGCTTGCAAAGATAGCTTATAAATGAGGCCCATGATCTATAAATTTAAAACTAACTCATTTTAAATTGTACTTTATATTAGAAATCACTACATATTGTTCAAAAAGGATAACAAATCGTTCAAACCACATAGGAGCTTCATACATATGATTCCAAAACAGATACAATATTGTTTAAAATAATATCAAATATTATTCACAAAAAGATCCAACACCATCAAAGAAATGTTGTTCTAATATGTTTTCCATAAAGAGCTTCAAACATGCAAGGGCTTCATCTTCTACCACTTTAATCATTGGTTTCCCATACCTGAAAAATACACTCAAATCACCTAATTAATATAGTTTATATGAAAAAAATAAAATAAAATAAGGTAAAATTGATAATGAAGAGAAATTACCTTCAGACTGACAAATAAGCATCCGTACCCACTCGGTCTTTTCGACATCAGAAAGAGATTTCAAAAGTGAAAACTCTTCTGGATTACCAGCCATCAATATTCGTCTCATTGAAACATTTGAAACAACTTGACAAAGTATATAGACAAATAATGATAGATAAAGATCTTATAACACTACTACATTCAATTGGAGGCAGAGCAACCACTGTCGGGGCAAATAAGGTCTTCTTGGTACCTTTTTTGAAGTGGTCAAATAAATCAGGTAAAAAAAAATTCAACCACATGCTGTTCAACATCGGAGACAACTATAGAAAATTACAAACTTACTTAACAAGATAAAATTTGACCTGAAATTAGAGAAGTTAATGAAGATCACATATATTAGTTTAGATTATTTAATCAAACCATAAGGTCCAGTAACAATTCCAATAGTAAATAAATAAAATTAGGAAGCGTTATATTACTTTATACGTTTTTCTCTTCTTTTATGTTCACTTTACACTTTTTACTAAGTAAGCAGACCCAAACAGGTCATCAAACAAGCTGCAAAAGGAGCAGCAAGACGACTAATTACTAACAAAGTGGTGCACCAAAAAGCAATAGAGCATCCCACCAAATAAATCTTGAAAAAGGGCACGAAAGCAAACACAATGAGTCTGCATTAAAGCTCAACAGAACAAGAAACAACTGCATAAGGACTAACAAAATAGACAGTAGTAGCTAGACAAAATTCTAAAGCTTTTAAAAGAGCAATAAGAGATAGACTAGCAAAATTAAGCATAGAGAATTAACAAATAGCTTATGAAAAATGAAAAAGCATAAGAAGCTTAGAATTTAAAATAGCAATAATTTTTAGTTATACCTCACAATAGTCATTCCAAACACTCAAATTTTCTGCTGAGATTGGAACCATCTTTTTTTCTTCGTCCCAAGTGAGCCCACTTTGACTCTTGATGTCAGTGACAATAGCATAGTGTTTCTTCCAAGCTCTAAGTCTGTTCTTGACATTCTCCTTTGTCAAACCAAGTTGCAAAGTTGCATTCAACTCATCCACAACTGCTTGATATGCTTGTGGTTTCCAATCTCCATCACCCTTGTTACCTTCATTCAGTTTGTAGTTAGTTAAAAAGTGGGAATTAAGCACAAAAATAGGGGTCAGTGGGTAGAGTTTTTATTACCAGCATTCATTTGGTCATATAAAGCTTTAGCCATTGCAGTATCCATTTGTGGGTTCCATGTGAGGTATCTTCTTGACTTTGCCTCCAATTGGGATTGTGACTTAGAACTACTTTGAGCTTGTGACTTAGAACTACTTTGAGGTTGTGACAGAAATCTTTTCATATTTGCCCTAACAAATGAACAATAAAAATTTTGTAATTCTGGATGCTAAAGCAATTTTTTATTAAGCAATCAACAAGTAACATGCACCACATATCCTAACAGCAATCAACAAGTAACATAAATAAACCAGAATCAGCCAAAGCACCTAACTTTCAGCAAAGACAATTGCATAATACAGCAAATACAATTTCACCTAACTTTCAACAAATAAATCAAATTGAAGCACTGCTTAAGGTGAAAAGAAATAGTTGTGGAGGTCCTGAAATGATATTTACAGCAAAGACAGAGGAGGAAGAAAGAGTTGAATTATATCAAACATGAGAACCAACAAGTGAGCAATTACGAGGCAAGGCACACCCAAGCTTAAACTAGTAGGACTGCCATATATTTCTAATGTGTTGCGAAAAAAGCATGCATTTCTTTGCACTTAAAAGTAAATAGTAATAGCTTTTGTTATTCTTTATATATTTACTCCTTACACAAACCTTCTTCCACTATATTGTTAGGAACATGCAGTCAGATACAGGACATCTAAGCTTTTCTCTCTCTCAATTTGCTCAGTCAAATGCCACATTTGCCTTATGTATCCTTTGGAAGCTTGTATCACGCGGCAACTGGATGTGGCAACTTTTTTTTTTATTTTTTATTTTTTTCATTCCCCTTAGAATGCTGAAAAGAAAAATAACTAAGGAAGAAACATTTATCTCCTCAGCAGAACCAAAACATCAACACATTTAAATACCAATGCCTTCAGCCAGTCCTACTAGCAATTCTAGGATCCTCATATGCATGTAATAATGTCAATTTGTTACACAATATGCATGTAGTTTGGTACTAAGAAAATAATTGCAAACACAGACAAGTCAAGTATATTAACAAGACAATAAATACATAAACCTACAAGTCCAAGTTGTCATCATCTTGCTCTCTGTTTCGGTAAAGTAGTGTTCTTCAAGAACAAGAAATAACCACCATATATCTATATATGCCAATTACTTATAAAAATATTGTCCTATAATAATAATATTCTTTCTTCTTTTTCAATACAACCATTTGTACTCTCTCTCTGGTACTGTCTCTCCCCCTAGATACATTTAGTTTACCAAACTTTCTAGGTAATAGAAATTAGTTTTTTCAATTAATGTTGATTGGGTGTAATTTTTCTTCTAATTTGTCTCCTTCAGTACTTTAATCTCCATCCAATATTAACCATCACAAAAGCACCTGGTAATCTGTAATTTACTGCCACAGTAATTCAAATTGCTACCCTGCATTAAGAGGATATATCCAGGAGTTGATGATTTTCTTTCCAAATCATTTGCCTTGCTTGCTTTGCACAAGAGATGATTAATATTCAATCAAAGTCCATCCCCTTAATAAATACAAGATTAAGCCCACTAATTAAACCCCAGGTTGTCTTCTTCTTAAAGTCCTTTTGGTTCAACTCACATGCATTCTTAACCACACAGTCAGCACTACTAACAGTAAATTGTTAACATAACTACGAAACTGTTCTGGGCATGGAAAACCCATTTGGATTCTTTCAACAAAAACTCAATGATGGACAACATTAAAGACCACCTTTGAAAAAGGTGCAGACTCGTAAACTCATGTCCAACAGGCAAAACCCACATACACACAACAGACAATTTGAAACACAACCAACATTGAATCAGAAAACTTAAGAAGAAATGAGAATAGTACCTTTTGCAAATACGGTTGATGAGAGTATGACTTTGGTCCGATGGAGCTGATCGACACCGGCAGGAGCAGATCGATTATGGGAGGTGGTGATTGTGTGGAGGCGAGGTCGGAGTTTGAGGTTGTGGTGAGACAACTTTTTGGCCGGAGAAGTCGAACCCGACAGAGGTGGCCGAAGCAAGGAGCTCGTCGACGCCGGCATGAGCAGATCGAAGCCTGGAGGTGGTGGCGCGGTTGGGTTTGTGTGGAGATGAGATCGGGTTAGATTTTTTATTGGACTGAGGATTTCAAATACCTACATTGAGAAGTGATTTCAAATACATGGTTTTTGGCCTTTCAAATCTATCCTGGATTTGGGCCAAATCCAAATCCTTACTTAAAAATAAGCCCAAACAGGTGAATTTGGATTTGAGAAGCCCAAATCCAAATCCACCTCTTGAAATACAGGTTCCCAAACGGACCCTAAAAGTATATATGTGAGGGTATTTGATGAAGACATGAAGATCATATCTTATTCCTCCACTAGAGTACTTACACATAAGCAGATGAGTGTGAAAACTACATATGTATTCAACTAGCTTGCTCAACTACCATGTTATTAAATTCTCTCTTTTCCATATAAAAATTATTTTGGATGACGAAACATCCACTAATTGTGGAAGAAAAAAAAAACAAGTCAACGTAATTCTCTACTTAATTAAAATGTCTTAAAATGTTGCAGGGCAGGGGAGGTACAGCTTATTTACATCAAACTATTAGCATTCGACTGAATCTGGCTTTTTCCCTTGCTGCATGCCTTTTTTTTTCTTTTTCCTTCTAATCCTTTCCTAGAAAGCTTATATAATGCAATTTCTTGTATTATATGCTCCCTGTTTTCTCTTCATTTCATGCATACTTCAAATTTACTATCCCACTGAAGCCCAAGTACCTGACAACTATGTGTACTGTAATCCTGCTGTCAATTATACTTCTGGGAGTGTCTATGAGCAAAACCTAAACCTTACCCTCAATTCCCTTGTTGCCAATGCCTCTCTAACCGGATTCTACATCACAAACATCGGTCAGAACCCTGATGTGGTTTATGGCCTTGTTCAATGCAAGGGTGATGCCTCTGAAACTGATTGCCATACTTGTGCAAACACAGCAGCCACAGAGATCAGGCAACTCTGTTTTGGCCACAAGGAAGCTTCCATTGGCTATATCAGTTGCTCGTTGCAGTATTCGGACTGGCGTTTCTTCTCTACTTACAGCATTTCTCCAAGACTAATGTTATATAACACGCAGACAGCAACTGACCCGGTTCTTTTTAACCGCCTCTTGGGGGACTTGGTTAGAAACCTGTCATCAAATGCTTCATCTCATCCTTCCAGATTTGCTGTTGGGGTCACCAGTTTCACAGATTTCAATGATATATATGGTATGGTCCAGTGCACACAAGACTTAGATGAAAACGTCTGCTTAATGTGCCTGCAAGAAATTGCCAGTTATGTTCCTCATTGCTGTGATGGAAAAGTTGGGGGTACAATACTTTCTAGGAGTTGCAATCTTCGGTATGAGATCTTTTCGTTTTTTGTGACACCATTACAGAAGCAACCACCACCTGCAGTGGAATCATCTCCATCTCCTTCATCACTTGAGCGCAATTTTGCTACTACTAGTACTAACACTAGTACAGGTCATGCTGGTAATTTTGTATGTCCTTTTGACACATTCGAGAGAGCCGTGTTATGCATGCACATATAAAATCTACAAGATATATAGTTTTTCAATTCCCTGAAGTTTCGAGAAAAATCATTTGATCGATATATCATCATGAATTATAGATGTGATCATGTCATGTTTATGCAGGAAAGAAGAGCAGTTCAAGAACCATTGTTAGCATAGTTATCCCAGTAGTTGGGTCATTGGCAGTGATGACCACAATCTGCGCTTGTTGCTTCTTATGGAAAAACAGCAAGAGAAATGGAGCTGGTAAATAAATCATACCCCTTATTAATTGTAGTTCTTGTGAGCATGCAATTAAGGGAGATGATTGCAAGTATGAGTTAAGACATTAACTTAATTGACATATTTTCATATAGATGATGTTCTTGAAGATGGTAACAATAACATGGAAGCGCTTTTGATTGGACTAAGTACACTTAAAATTGCAACCAGCAATTTCTCAGATGCCTATAAACTTGGGGAAGGTGGATTTGGTCCTGTTTACAAGGTACTTAACTCCAACTTAATTGCAACCAATGCATTCTCCATTTTCACTTTTTAATGTCGAGTAAGTTTTCTCACTACCAGTGTTAGGGTGTATAGGGTGGTAAAACTAGTACACCATGGTTAACGATGGTGATCAAGCAAAAGTTTGCTCGATATTTTACGTACACTAGTGTAAATGACACTAAATGGATATGCCCCTCTAGGGAAAACTGCTTGATGGAAAAGAAATAGCTGTGAAAAGGCTGTCGAGTAACTCGGGGCAGGGTCTACAAGAACTGAAAACAGAAGTAATTCTGGTTTCTAAGTTGCTGCATCGGAATCTGGTGAGGCTGTTCGGCTTCTGTTTAGAAGAGGAAGAGAAGCTACTCGTCTATGAATACCTTCCAAATGGGAGCTTGGACAAAATTTTATTTGGTATGACTAATAAGGACCCTGTTACATTCAGCATTGATTCTGATTGTTTACAATATATAATGTTTTATACATCTGAAACCTGATTAAATGGTGTAGATCAGGGGAGACGGTTTGGTTTGGAATGGGAAAGACGGTTTAAAATCATTGTTGGAATTGCTAGAGGGCTAGTTTATCTGCATGAAGATTCTCAGCTTAGAATTATTCATCGAGATTTGAAAGCCAGCAACATTCTGTTAGACGAGGACATGAATCCCAAAATATCAGATTTTGGTTTGGCCAAACTGTTCTGTGGTAGCCAGACTCATGGCAATACAAATCGGATTTCGGGTACTTTGTATGTCACAAACTCAATTCCTAGTTGACTGGACAATGTTTATTGCTTGACACGTGTAATTGTGTACATCAGTATTGACTTGTACATTCCATCTCTACCTCATTTATGCAGTGGATACATGGCGCCGGAGTATGCTAAACTTGGCAACTTTTCAACCAAATCTGATGCCTTCAGCTTTGGCATTTTGGTTCTGGAGATTATAACAGGCCGAAAGAATTCTAGCTTCCGCTATTTGTCAAATCTTCAAAGCTATGTAAGTACACAAAATAATTGCAAGCAACGTTATCAACTATTGGCAGACAGTTTGACATGTTATGTTATTAGATTGTCAATAAATGAAAATCGACTCTTACTCAAACACTTGAACTTGTCATGATGATTAATAGGCATGGCAACAGTGGGCCAATGGAACAGCTTTGGAGTTAATGGATCAAAGCCTGGGTGATCAGTGGCCTAGATATGAAGTATTAAAGTGCATCCACATTGGGGTACTATGTGTCCAAGAAGCTCCAGCTGAGAGACCAACCATGTCAGAGGTGGTTATGATGCTGAATAGTTACACCATAGCCTCCCAGGCACCTTCAAAGCCAGCATTTTTTGTCCGACAAGAAAGCTCTGGAGACTCGCAGGGGTTGGTGACTCGCATGGAAAGTTGTGGTGCATCTGCTTTGGATGGGTTAGCAGAACCAACTCGATCTGTGAATGACCTTACAGTCACTGAACTCCATCCTCGCTAGCTAGAAATTGATCTCTCTCTTTCTCACAATTTTGGTTACACAAAAATGTCTTGGCTAGAAGTAGTAGAAAATTAGAAAATCATAGTATATGTTTCTCTGTCCTTGATTTAATATTTTATCGAACTCATGGGACCTCTTCCCACAAAGGGAAGACTAGGTCATTGGTTTCTTTGTGCTTCATCAATCTTCAAATATATAATAGGGTCCTACTATTGAATATCATACTTTAATAGTTCAATATTTCATCCAACAAAAAAAAAAAGGCCCTAGCCCATCCAGAGCCTACTTAGCCCGGTATAGCCCAAAACTGCCCTCGCCTCCAAACAATAGCCCATGGGGCCCACAATTTTGGTCAACCCCTGTAATTTTGAGACTTTGGCCTAAAACAAGCCACCAATAATACATGTCCAAGCATTCATATGATCATATCCACAATTCTGCAGCCTAACATGACACTGATCACTAACTTCCAAGGATTAATAAGATATACGACCTTTCCTTTGCGGACAGAGCCTCCAAATTAAAGTCAGCTACTCCTTTTCAACTTCCATCTAGAAGCTTGCTTTCATATATTTGGTCCAATTACGTAACAAATTATTCACTAACCACCCAAAAATTTAAAATAAAATTTCTAGAACCTATTTATTCCTAGAATATTCATTTTTTTTCCTGAACAAAGATATCTAGTGGTGGTGAACCTTATAGCATTAAGCTTAATGATCCATTGACCATATGTATATATATTATATACTCTGTCATATCTTTAATATTATAAAGCCAGAAGAGGGGTTTGGTATTACAGGTTTCACTAAAAATGAGATTGTCAAAATTACCCTTCATTCAACAAATAGTTCTATAAAAATAACATAATAAATGAGGGCATAGTTGTAAAATACAATTATTAAAATAAAATTTAAAAAATAAAATAAAAAAACACCCCACCACCTTAAAACGTGAAGAGAATGATAAAAAGTTATGTGAAAAGTTATAAAAAAAAATTAAAAATGTCAATTCACACGCGGGTGACGCGTGCCAAGAGGCTAGTATAATATATATGCATAAGCATTTTATTTATTTTGTGTAGTGCGCAATGTGACCTAGTCGTCCACTTAGGCAGGCATGCACTAATGTCTCAAAGTATAGCACTACATATGTGCCTGGTTCAACTTCAGCGCAATCAATTCTGTTAAAGTAGCACTTGCTCATTGCTCATTCTCTTCTGAATTGCATGCATGTCCAGTGAGTGCAGATACACAATATAATCCATAATTTAATTCCCAAAGACCGACAGATCATATATTCTAGTAGACTGACTTTTATTTCATTCGCTGACTCGAATTTGTCTTTCTGCATCATTTATACCCACTAAATTGTACAAGAGCATTATTCAATTTCAAGCATTCATAATGCATAGATTGGGATCCAAAAGGTTTTGACTAGGCTCCCATTAAAACAAAAGTCAGCAATTTCAACTCCGGCCACACATAACTAATATTGTAGAAACTAATTAAATTCCTATATATATAGATCAGTGCTCTTGGATAGAACCATGCACATCCACAAAAGCCAACTCGAATCTCATCCAAAACAATCATGTTCTGCTCCAAATCAATCCCTCTCTGTTTCTTACTCTTCTCTCTTTTCCTCCATGCAGCCATTGGTGCTTCCCCACTTTACCATTTCTGCTTCAGCCAAGAAAACTATACTGCCAATAGCCCATTTGGTGCCAACTTGAACAACTTGTTCAATGTTTTGTACACCAAAGTCCCTCCTACTGGGTTTGGCCTTGGCTCAACCGGTCAAGGAGAAGCCCGAGTCAATGGTCTAGCCCTTTGCCGTGGTGATGTCTCAAGCAAAGATTGCAAGGCTTGTGTCGTTGATGCAAGCAAAAAGCTCGACGAGCGCTGCCCTTATAGAAAAGGAGCTATAATATGGTATGACAACTGCTTGTTAAAATACTCAAATGTGGACTTCTTTGGGCAAATTGATAACAAAAACAAGTTTTATATGTGGAACGTGCAAGAAGTAGACGATCCCAAACCATTCAATGAGAAAGTTAAGGAATTGTTAAGTGGGTTGTCTAGTAAAGCTTCTTCTAATCCAAAGCTTTATGCTACTGGTGAGCTAGAACTCGATAAATCGAAAAAGTTATATGGTTTGGTTCAATGTACGAGGGACCTTTCTGGCGTTGATTGTAAGAAGTGTGTTGATGGGGCAATAAGCGAACTGCCAAACTGCTGTGATGCAAAACGAGGTGGGCGTGTTGTGGGTGGGAGTTGTAATTTTAGATATGAACTTTACCCCATTATTGATTCTTAGACTATACATATAAGTGTAGTGTAATAAATCTTTGAAAGACTTATAATGTAATTTAGTATCATGCATACAATAAAATAAACTAATAAAGTCTTTATGAGACTTATTTACCAAAAAAAAAAACAGAGTGATCTTATTTTCAATTGGCCAAATTTCACTTATGGTCCATATAAATTGGATTAAGTTCCACTTTGGTCCCTGTGGTTTCAGATTTTGGTCTTATAGTTTATAAATTGTTACAATTTAAGGATACGTTAGTATTATTGTTCATTAAATCATCAAATTCGTTGTGTTTTTTGTTATATACTTTATAAATTATTGTGATTTGGTCATATATTTTATATATCGTTAGCAATTCAATGACGAATTTAACGAATTAATAGACAAAAATGTTAATGTGTCCTTGAATTACAACGATTTGTAAACTACAGGATCAAAATAAGAACAATTAATATTACATGGAGCAAAGTGGAACTTAACACAAATTACACGGCCAAAAAGTGAAATTTAGCCTTCCCAATTTCCCACCCCCTTTACCCTAATTTACCACTTACTTTTTAAATTAAATGATATTTTTGATCTCTGTACTTTCATGAAATTTTCATTTTAATCATGTTCTTTTAATTTTGGCAATTTCAATCATGTGCTTCCAATACGATAGCAATTAAATTCAAATCGTTAACCTGATTTAAATTTTTAACAAAAAATTTGATGCGCTTCGCACATAAATGACATTTTGGACCTCTCACTTCACCTGAATTCGTATGTAAGACCCTACCCCCGCCCCCCCCCCCCCCTCCCCCTCCCCCTCTCCCCTTTTTGAACTCAATCAGTTTGGAAAAATAAGGGTTTCTAGTGCCAAACTAAATGTGTTCAATCTCGGGTAGAACTTAAATAAACATCCAAGTAGACTAAGATGTCCAAAATGCCACTCATGTGTAAAACAAGTGCTTCCACGTTGAATTTTTCGTCAACTTAAATGAGATTAACGATTTATGCTGAAATTGCCAAAATTAAAAAAGCATAACCAAATGGAAATTTCGTAAAAGTACGGAGACCAAAACTGTCATTTGGCCTACATTTTAATAAAAAATTTAATGACAAGTTTACCCTTGTATAAAATGACCTCTAAGAATATTAAAAAAAAAAAAAAAAAAAAAAAAAGAACTACCCTACTCACCTAACTACGAAAACTCGGTAAATCCAAAATTCAATATTTTTTTCTCAACTCAATTAAACACTACATCACCTCCATTCATAAGCAACAGTAAGAATTCAACTAACCATTTCCTCAAATCAATCAATTGAGGTCGATCACATTCCAGGGCCTTGAACTCGGGAGAAAGCCATGGTAGGGAAGGGGAAGCGATGGCCATTGGAGGGTCTGGCCACGGTGGGGGTGATGGGTTACCAGAGAAGGGGAGGGGTTTTGGTGTTACCTGGACTCGGGCGGGGTTTGTTTTTGTTTTTGTTTTTTTCTCTTAATTTTTAAATTCTTTGATTCTTTGATCTTAATTAGGGGAAGATTGAAAATTAATAAATGAGAAAAAAAGGTGACGATTGGCATGTCGCTACTCGCTAGATTTAAAAAATATATATTGCATGAGGAAAATAGAAAATTTTTGTTTTTGAAGTTTTATTTTATTAGTAGCCTCTCCTCACTCACATGAGCGAGTGCAAAGTGGCTAGTTCTATTGCGTAAACACCGATATTTTGACAAGCGTAATCAGTTAAATAAATAACGAAAAATTAATTTAGAAAAATTAATTAAGAAAAAAGAGCCGGCAAACTAATTGTCATGGGTACGTGCGAAAGTAAATTTAAAATATAGATAACCGACCATTGGATTTAAACCAAAACAATCTCAGCCATTTGGGCCAGAGATAATTCAAAAATTGTTATGTTTTATTATATAAATGTCATTTATGTTAGAAGTAAAAATACACGGTAAAGTTATATATAATTGGCAAGTGGCTACGTAAATAATAATTATAAATTTATAATCATATATACGCACATAAGTGTAGCTCTTTCATGCATGAATATTCATATTTTTTCCAAATAATTTTATGTTGCTGTTATTTACTATTAATACTATATATATAGAAACAATATTGCCAATGACCCAAGTGAAGTCACGTACACCGAATAACTTCATTGTTTTTGCTTTCTTTATGCTCAATTTTATCATTGAACTTGGTTTGCTCAAAAACCAATCTCACGGAGTCTCTTAATCTTTCTCCATTTCTCCACGCAGTCATTAATGGCACTCCTCTTTTATGGCACACATGGTGTAGTCAGTTAGAATTTTCTGCCAAGGGGCGTTATAGCCTTATAGGGCAAATTTTAATGAGTTGTTGGTCAAATTTAAGGGTGCAATTTGGATTAGAAAATTTGATTTTAACTGATTCATTCTGATTTGCACACCCGAATCAAATTTCAAATCCAAAAATTCTTTTATAATTACTTTTCTTTTTTATAATTTTTTTAGTTAAAGAGATGTTTATGCCCCTCAAAATTGGTTTTTTTTTTTTTTTTTACCGAAAACCCTTAATTGAGCCAAAAAGAAAGTTTGAGATATTTAATTAGAACAAAGTGAAAGATGCATCCCCCCAACTGCGACAATAGGTATAGTATGAGTTTTTTTGTTAAAATTATCCCTAAATTTTATATCAAAGTTTGACTTTGGTTATGTCACTTATATTGTTAATGAGTGTTAATATTACAAGGAAACGAACATACACTTAATATGATTATGTTATCACCGTTTTAATGTTGTTGTTTTTAAAGTCCATTGATTTTAACTACTAAATTTCAATAACTTTTTAGTTTAGGTACCAAAATTAAATAGCATTTTAGATTAGGTACTAGTTGAAAAGTCAAATAAAATAATAAAGTAAAAGATATTAGAATTTACAAATATTACATCACATTCCACTACAATAAAAAAAATAAAAATAAAATTATATCACAAATATTACATTAATTTATACTATATTGTATTAAAAAAAAATCAATTCAGTCATAATTTAACTGTGACTGTCTTGGTAAATTAAAAGAGACAACTCACACCACTATATTATGTATTATTTTGAGTAAAAGTATTGTTTTGACCTCTATTTATACTATATTGTAGTATAATTTCTCTAAAAAAAATTCAATTAAGTCACAACTTAACTGTGACTGTCTCAACTTATATGTGACTATCGTTCAGTCACAACTAAATTTGAAGTTGTGAGTGTCGTACAGTTACAACTAAATGTAAAGTTGAGACTACATTAGCAAATTTTCAAGATAATATAAAGGTCTCAAGGGCAATTTTGTCAAAACCTTATAAATTTTAATTAACACCAATAATATGTGGGCCAAATGACAAAAATGTCAAATGGAAGAGGCTCAAATCAAATGGGCCAACATATTTGTGACCTAATCTAAAAACCTACATTTAAATTTGGTAGTTCAATTGATATATTATATAGTCTTCATGCTATACCAAAAAATTATTGAGATTTTGTATTTAATCCTAATTTTCTATTGTTTTTATAAATAGAAAATTAGGATTAAATACCAAATCTCAATCATTTTTTGGTATAGCATGAAGACCATATAATATTTCAATTGAACTATCAAATTTAAATGTAGTTTTTAGATTAGGTCACAAATATGTTAGCCCCTTTGATTTGAGCCTTTTCCATTTAACATTTTTATCCTTTGGCCCACATATGAAGAGTTTTAGTTAAAATTTATAAGGTTTTGACAAAATTGTCCTTGAGGCTTTTATATTATTTTGCTAATGTAATCTCAACTTCACATTTAGTTGTGACTATACGACACTCACAACTTCAAATTTAGTTGTGACTAAACGACAGTCACATCTAAGTTGTGAGACAATCACAGTTAAGTTGTGACTTAATTGAATTTTTTTAGAGAAATTATACTACAATATAGTATAAATAGAGGTCAAAACAATACTTTTACTCAAAATAATATATGGTATAATGATGTGAGTTGTCTTTTTCAATTTACCAAGACAGTCACAATTAAGTTGTGACTGGATTGATTTTTTTATTTTTTATAATACAATATAGTATAAATTAATGTAAATATTTGTGATGTAATATTATTTTTATTTTTTTTATTGTAGTGGCATGTAATGTAATATTTGTAAATTCTAATACTTTTTATTTTATTAATTTGTTTGACTTTTCAACTAGTACCTAATCTAAAATGCTATTTAATTTTGGTACCTAAACCAAAAAGTTATTAAAATTTAGTAGTTAAAATCAATGGACCTTTTTATAAACAATCAGTGATGAATAAGATTTTAAAATTTTAATTTCTTATATATAGAAAACAGGCTCTTTCTTGCATGAATTGGCCGGCCAAAGAATGATTCGATCAACTTTTGAGCTAATAAAAAAGATTCTACTATTGTGTTTATATCTTAGCCGGCCTGTTATAGTACATATCTTAAGAATGATTCAACTTTTGCGCTAATGCAAAACATGCACTATAGTATATATCTTAGCCTTTCATAATCATCATATACTGCAAATTAATGTCAGAAAAAAATTACAGATTACATTATTGCATTAAATATATTACACACATATATATTTAAGCATACGTACTCATAACTTCAATTTTCATTGATAAATATTGTGATTTGTTTATAATTTAAACCAAATCATACTTCAATTTTTTTGAACATGTTTTGCTCGAAATCATTAATGACCCCTCTAGCTCTGAATCTCATATCTTTCTTTGTTGTCCTGCATATAGCCTTTGGATCGATTAATCTTTATCCTATAGGGCATGAATGTTTTAATCAAGTAGAATATCCAACCCATGGAGCTTTTGAGTCTAACTTGAAAGAGTTGCTAGTAGAATTAACCAAAACAGCTCCTATGGTTGGACATGGAAGTGGCGTCAAGGGCAAAAAACATGTTGTATATGTGCTTATGCAATGCTGGAGTCACATCTCTCGAAAATTTTGCAAACGTTGTATCCTTGAGGCAAGCTATAAACTTCTCTTGACTCTTTGCCCTAAAAAGCAAGGAGCTATAATTTGGTTTGATGATTGCCTCTTAAAGTACTCGAATGCAAATTTTTTGAGTAAAAGTGACACTTATAATGTAGTTTATGCAACAAATGGCAGGTTGGTTGAGAATCTAAATCCCTTATTGTTTGATATGAAAGTTCATCGGTTGTTGAACGATTTGTGTTTCCAAGCTTATTCTAGTCCAGAGTTGTATGCTCATGGGAGGACACAATTTGGGACAAAGACCATGCAATCAATTTATGGTGCGGCTCAATGCACTGGGGACCTTGCTGGCCCTCATTGTCAGAAGTGTCTTGAAGTTGCGTTGAGCGAACTTCCAGATGTAAGTAATGGAAAGGAAGGTGGGCGTGCTTATTATGGGAGTTGTTATGTCAGATTCGAACTTTATGCTTTTATTTTAGGTTAGATTTGATTAGAAGACCCCCGAACTCTATCTCTCTTTGCCGTTTTCTCAAAACCCATATTGGATTCATTTGTGTTTTCCTCTCTAGGAGTTGGCGGTCCATTGTATCATCTGTAACTACCACTTTAAAGTGATTTTTCGCTTTCCAATTGGATCATGTGCATTGGAAACACCTCCATTTTCCTCAATTTCCTTATGTAGTACTTTGGTTCTCTTGTGTCTCTTTGGTGGTTGTAGGTCTTGTGTGGGTAGTTGTGCTATAATGGTGGAGATTGCTGATGTTTTTGGCTAATGGCTATGCTATGATGGTGGAACTTGCTAATATTTTATGATTTTGATTTGGTTAGGGTTTATGCAAATGTTCTTAGGGATTTTGTGTCTTAATCCTTTTTATCTTTATTCTTTTTTATGTTTTGTGTTTGTTAATTTAGCTGTTGGGTTGTACCTTTTGGGCCTTCATCTTTATAATGTTTTGCCTTTTTGGGCTTCTTAATGAGATATATTGATGCAGTACAATCAACCAAGGCTTACAAGCGTAAACCTAATAGAACAAGAAGTCTGGAATCTACTAGGAAATTGAGAGAAAACCTCAATAATTAATTTGATAAAAATAATAATAGCTAATTTGGCTAGCAATTGTAAAATTGCTTAAGTACACTTAAAGAAACCCTAGGGCACAAACAACCTTATAATTAAGGCCCACGGGTAATTACAAACTCAAATAAAATACAAACTCAAATAAAATCTTATAATTGTAAGATTGGAGAGCAGCTGCATTCAGTTGGAGACAACAAGAACGATATGCTTGCAGCTTGCTTTACTTTTTACTGGAATTTGAAGCTTTTGTGCTTTAATCATTCAAATGATATATTATTCTTGGAGTATTATATATTACTTTGCCTAAAAATATCTCCCGGATCACTACTAGACGAAGAAGGAAAGAAAAAAAAAAAAAAGAGTAAAGAAAAGAAAAAGAAAAGAAAAAAAAGAAAAGGAAAGAAAAAAAAAAACACGTTTCATTTGCGTCTATGCACTCGTTGACTCGAGACTTTTCCAACAAGACTAAAATCAAGACTGAGTCTTTCCTAATTTTTATTGTTCCTCAATGACTTGCCGAAATCACTTAAAATTCAAATAACTTACCAAAATTAACTTCAAGGTTTGAAAAATGTTCTATAAAATCTCGTGAGCTCGTATCGATAAATTTTATTTTTCTACGACTTCAAATTCATTTATTTCCTTCCAAAATTCCTCAAAAAAATTCTAATATCTCCGAATTAACAAGATAATTATCAATAAATCACTATTTACTTCAAAATAAATTATAAACCAACTTTTCGGGATCTCACAATTTATTTAGATTGTTTTTGGTTATTGAATTAAGTGGTTTAGAAAATATCAATACATGTCATTTCTTATTTGTCCACATATGTTTTAAGGACAATTGGATTCAAAATGATTAAATATCCCTTTAAAAGAGGTTATTTTTATGTAATTATTAATTAGTGAACTATTTTTATTTATAGAAAATTAGGATTAAATACCAAATATCAATAGTTTTTTAATAAAGCAGTAAGACACTAATTTTTTTTAGTTTAGGTACTAATATAGAGTAAAACATTTTGAATTAGGTCACAAATCAATTTGTTATACAGTTGTGAGTATCGAACAATTACAGTTGTAATTGTCGAACAGTCACAGTTGTGACTATTTAAAATTTATAAAAAATAAAAAATTTTAGGGTTTCATACTTTTGATTTAGGTTTGGGAGATGAAATTCTATAACCCAAAAACTAAATATTAAAGTTTAAGCCTTGCAAATATTGAAAAAACAATAAATCAATAAAAAAGTTATGACTGTTAGACAGTCACAGTTCGATATAACTATGTTTTTTAAAGTTGGTACCTAAACTGAAATTTAGTACCTAAACTGAAATGACATAAATGTTTTAGTAGTTGAAATGAAAAAACATTATAATTTAGTACCTAAAGTCAATAGACCTTTTTATTTAACAGTATTTGTCTCCAGCTCGCTTTATATTTACCTTATATCACATGAAATTTACTATATTATTTGGTTTCTTCAATATTTTTTATCAATGTAATAGATAATATGTTAAATAAACATATGGTCAAATTTTATTCAAAATTTTCATATTTTGATAGTAATTTCCGTCATTTTTGTCCAATTTTATTGAAATCGAAATTTTAACCGAAATTTCCGTCAAAATTTTCATCAAAAATTTCCTCGAAACCGAAATTTTACTCCTTGAGTCGAACCATTGCCATACTTTACTCCTTTTAACGAAAAAACATGGGCCTCTTTTTTGGGCCTTTGGCCCTCCTGCGTACCAAAACAAAAACATGGGCCTCATAATCGGATGAAAGGTTGCATCCATGATCCAGCACACTCATATATACAAGGAGACCCAAATCTGACCCTCACACAATAATTACAACCCATCGATCAAAACCCAAAATTTAACAGCCGCAGGCATGGAGTCTTGGTCGTGCCTGCACTTTCATAACAGCTCCACAACATTTCTTTTTTAAAATATATATCTATATATATATTCCTTGAGAACTGAGATCGTGGGTTGGATTATTAGATTAGGTGTATTCACCTACTAAACATGAAGATGAACTCATCCTCTCCCTTCATGTGGATGCCATAAACCACTCCATTGTATCGGTTTCGCTCCATCTCTTGTTTTTCGTGTGCACATAGTACATGTGTATTTGTGCATCTATATTCTATACTATGCCTAAAATTCAAGGACTTATACAAAATGCCATTGCATAGATAATTGCAAAATTAGAAAAAATAATCATGTTTCAAAAAAAAAAAAAAAAAAAGGAAGTTTCCTCATGTCATGATCTGAAATTATCCACACAACAAAGTGAGTGAACATGAAACTAATCAGAATCTGAAATGTCTCTCTCCCTAATCCACAACAAAAATAGGTGATCTACATCAAGAAAAATATTATAGTTATGGCAGCAATTAAAAGAAGAAGAATAGCCCAACTCAAGCAACCTGTCATTGCCTTATCTTCATGATACTTAACCCAACTCAAACAACAACTAAACCATAAACTAATATTATCATCTCTCTGACATGTCTCTTCTCCCTAGTCCTTCAACCTCTCTATATATATATAAGGCTTTCATTCAATCTCTATATCTAAGTGGTTGACTTTGTGCATTCTCATTTTATTCTTCTAGCTCTATTTCTGTGACTAATTATTAAGCAAAACATGGCAGTTCCAAGAACATTAATGAGCTTGGTTACTGTGACAATGCTCATTCAATTGGGCATTGCTGCAAATTACATGGTTGGAGGTCCAAATGGTGGGTGGGATTCGTCTACCAACCTGCAAATGTGGGCATCATCCCAGACATTCTTAGTTGGAGACAATCTCAGTAAGTTATTTGCACACACAAAGATTATAGTGTATAGAAATATCTTATATATGGACACTTTTTAATTACTCTATTAAATTCAAAGAAATTATAGAAACTGTACTAATTCTGACTTGAGGTTGTGTGCATGCAGTTTTCCAGTACTCACCAAACCATGATGTGCTTGAAGTCTCAAAGGCAGACTATGATTCTTGCCAAGCAAGTAACTCAATTCAGGCTTACACTGGTGGCAGCACTACAATCCCTCTCTCTTCTCCAGGAAAGAGGTACTTCATCTGTAGAACAAGTGGACATTGCAGCCAAGGAATGAAGGTTGAAGTAGACACTACTCTTGCAACTACTTCTGCCCCGCCTACAGCTTCTCCTGGAAACCTTGCTCCACAAGAATCTCCTTCAACTTCACCACCTTCTTCTTTGGTTCCCTCTCTGGCTCCAGAAACTCCTAGTGCTGCCTCACCTGCACAATCACCACAATCTTCTCCCAAAGTGTCTCCTCCTTTGTCTTCTGAATTGCCATTTAGTCCTGCATCAAACCCTTCTGTCATCCCTTCAACCGAAGCTCCTACTTCCCTTTCTCGAACTGGTTCAACATTGGAAGAACCATCTGCAGCTTCGTCACTTAACTACAAAGGCCGTATCCAGATCAGTCTCACTATGAGGTTCAGTTTTGTGATCATGTTGTTACTGGCTGCCTAGGCTTTTAAATAAGGAAGATTATTCCTCATGAATGTTCTAATGTTCTATATGTTGCACTTCTCACAAAAATATTTCTTGTGCATTTTAATCTAAGTTTATGATGTTTTCTACATTTGGAAATGAGATTCTTGTAAAAAGTATTTCTTATTCACAACAAATGTCAGGGTTACAAACCAGTACTTTTACATTAAGTTCCTATAAATTGACTAATTTGACTTATTACATATTATATATTTATATATATTAAATAAATTAATATATATTATAAATTCTAAAGAATAAATTCTAAAGATTTTAGTTTATATAAAGATATTATAAATTTATAAGTTATTTAATAAATTTAATATAAAAAAATAAAAATTCCATTTTTATTTTAAAATTATTATTTTAAAATTTAAAAATAATAATAAATTATATTATAAACTATAATATATATAAAGTCATAATAATATATATAAAGTTATATAAAGTCATAATATAAATAATATAAAGTATATTATAAAGATATTTAAAATAATAATATTAAAGATTCTATAATATTCAAAACTGTAAAGATTTATAGAAAGATTATAATTAAATTAAGATTGATGCATATTCAAATTCAAAGTAATCACTTTCTTTAGACTTGTTCCTGAAGTAGAAAACGTTCCATCTGTTCCAGAATAGCTTCTTTTAAAAGGGCTTCTTCTTTCAAAAGGGCAGAAAGGGCTTCTGCTTCCTCGGTATAGTAGTTAATAATATATGTTATTGGTCAAATTGATTTAATGATTATTATATGAGCCTATCTGTTAACTCTTTCGGTTGGAAAATAGAATCTGGACCCAATACTCTACATCAAAAGTAACAAATAGTATAGTAGCCAGCTGTGCTACCATTGTTTGACTTTCAAGCAGACTTTATGATGTTTTCTACATTTAGAAATGAGATTCTTGTAAAAAGTATTTCCTATTCACAACAAATGTCAGGGTTACAAACCAGTACTTTCACATTAAGTTCTTATAAATTGACTAATTTATTAAACATACAATAGTAGTCAATAATATATGTTATTGGTTAAATTGATTTAATGATTATTATATGAGCCTATCTGTTAACTCTTTCGGTTGGAAAATAGAATCTGGACCCAATACTCTACATCAAAAGTAACAAATAGTATAGTAGCCGGCTGTGCTACCATTGTTTGACTTTTAAGCAGACAAGCCCAACCACAGGGCTAAACTAGAACCACTCTGTTTTGTTCTGTTTTCAAAATCCTTTAAGAATAACAAACACCATCTACCACCGGACCATTTCCAAACACAGCCAGTCATGCAAAGTCGCAAGCACACAAACACATGCTCATTTTCCAAACATGTTGAAGCCTTGAAGGCACAATCCAATCAAAATACAGATATAGTCCTCAGAGAATCAATAAAAAGGAAAAAGAAAAAAAAAAATCCTCGCAGAAAGGAATATTTCAGCCAAAACTATTGCACTGATTTTGATTTTAATTTACATGCCTTTGTTCAAAGTAGCCACTTAAATTTTAAATATGTAAGGAATGTGATGAGCAGAAATTCATGAGTCATGAATTTCAGAAAGCCGAACGGAAGTGTAGTTGACAACGGTGACAGAAATTTAGAATAAATGAGACCTTCTTATCGAGGAAGTAACAACTAACATGAAACAGATTATAAATATCCTAATTAAACTATAGGAGGGCGAAGGACATGATCATGTGATGTGTCAACTGTAGAGTGGGACATCAATTGCCACATCGCGTGACTCGGGCAATTGATGAAAGGCATGAGCTTGTTTCCAGAAGCTTGGCATTGAGCAGAACATGCAGTAGAGATTGCAGGAGTATGAGGTCGGATGCAGCCAGTTTGTGCACTCATGGCTATGACTAGCTGCTCCAACTTCTCCTTATCTTCCTTTAGCCGCTGCTTCTCATCACGAAGTTCGTACTTTTCGGCCTGTATAGAGATACAGAAACTACAGAAATCAGACACACTGACCAGGTTCTCTATATACAGCATTCAAGATTGAAAGTTAAGAACATGAGGAACCAAACCTCACCTTCAGTTCTTTAATCTTGGTTTGCAAATCATCAATAGATTCTTTTAGCTTCTTGGATTCACTTCGTAACTGGGTCAACGCTCGAACAGCATCACTCAATATAGCAGCCTTGTCTGTCTTGGGAAGCCTTGCAGAATCCAAGACAGAAGCTAATTCTAGGAACCTTCAAATCAAGCCAATTTGATGAGAGACTCGATCAGAAGACAGAGACAGAGTACTACATCAACAAGATACACCACATGATTTAGAGCAAGATAGTATACCTTCCATTCAGCCTATCCCTCCGCAATTTCTCCCGGCATGCTTTAGAGCAAGATACACCACATGATTTAGACCTCAGCCTAAAACAAAGCATTTTCAATAAATTAGAGAACATAAATGAAAGACTACTATTTTGAAAATCACCTTATTTATCTCTTTTGGTGAAATGTATAAAAATCAGTTTATTTATCATCTCAGGAGGCATGGTGAGGATTGAGGAAGACAGATTTACCGTTTTCGGGAGCCAAGTTCTGTAAGGTTATCCGACTCTCCAAATGAGCAATCAGCTTCCACACTGGAAACAAACACAGTTTCAGTTCAACAAAAACTTAAGCACACATTTTGACTTTTCATTCAAACTAATTTAGTCTATTTACTATACTTCTCTATCAGTTAAATTGGCTTAAACAGAATCTGGGTCTTTTATTACTTAACAACCAATACAGGGCATTGACTATAATACTCAGAATTCAATAATATGTTGCCATTGGCCATTGTTTTTCCTTCACTTTCTGAGGAAGCAAACAATCAAACAGGAAGGAGACACACCTTGCATTAGGAGAACAGCTGAGGAGTTGAGAAGGCCAAGCAAACTCAGTAGCCGGGGGTGCCGGAAATTCACCAGCAGGAACTGGGATATAGTCCATAAGGTCATAGTCAAAGAACCAATTCGAGGTCTCTGAGGAAGACATGTCCATCTAGTGTGCGTGAGTGTATGTACAAAGAAAGCAGCGTTACAGATCGAGGACCTCAATTGCGTGAGAGTTAAAGAAAGAATGAGAATTTTATTTCAATGGCAAAGGTGTGGAACAAGAGTAGTGAAGGCTATGAGTCATAACTCTCATAAAGGGGTATTGCTATCTTACATGATCTATATATAGAGAGGGCTATGCTAGGGTGCCCCAATGACATATAATTTTCGATGTCAATTAGACGTATTTACTACGTCTCATAATTTCTTTGACACATAAGTTTTTAAAAAGACTTATTTAACCTTTCTTAATCTCTTACAAAACTTAAATTAAAAAGCATGTTGAAAAAAAAAAATTAATAAATTTCTTACTAAATTAAACAAAGAAAACAAACCCAGATTTGAGAAAGTTTTTGAAAAATTATCAAGCCACTGTGATATATATATATATATATATATATTTCCAGAAAAAAAAAATTGAGAAAGCTAGATAAAAAGTTTGAATAAATGGTAATTGCCATTGTATGTTTCCATTGATAAATTTTGAATAATCCTAAACCTATTCACCACCCAATTACATATTAAAAATACATAATCGTCTTTTCCTATGAATCAGAGAGGCTTCCTAAGCCTAGTGGCAGCAAGTTTGTTAACAACAACCAGTAATATGGTGATACAAGTAGCTTTCAAAACCCAATTAATTTCTCAATTGTTTTTTATTATCATTATCGGTGTTGGATGCTAGTGGGCTGCCTAGTTCCTTTGCTGGTCGGAGGAAACCAGTTATAGGTGGTGAAGAGCAGCCCACAATTTTTCATTTAAACTCAATTTAGATGATAAAAATTCTAGAATGGGTTAAAATCAAGATCTAAGAAAACAATTAATCATCAAGATCAAAGGAACAAAATGGAAATTTCCAACAAGGCATAACCCCTTTCATGATTCACCTAATATCTAATTATAGTGGGTTTATTTTATTGTTTGGCTGGTGTGATTTTTTTTCATATTTTAAATGGAAGGTAAGTTATACATTTTAGTTCATTAACTATTGGGTATGGCAGACATAGAATTATACTGTATTCCCTATGATAAGTTTGTGGGGTAGGTTCTATTTAGTTTTTGGGTTTATTATTTCGAGGTTTGTATGCATAGGTTTAGAGTACAAGAAATCAAAGAAGAAAAAAAATGATTGAGAGAAGAAGCATGTATTGGAGTCTTTGATTAGAGAAGATTCAATTAATGTTGGAGATATGGAGTCGGAGAACAATCAACATAGTAGTTGGAGAATAATATTCAATGATGCAGATATTTTTAAGAGGTGAAGAACGATGCAGATTGTGGATAGTTGGAGAAGATAACAAATTACCAATATAAAATTTTTATAAAATAAAAATGAAATCACATTCATTGGATTTGAGTTGGGTACTTAAGATTGTCTTTCACCAAAAAGGATATTAATTTCATGTAAAAAATAAATAATGATGTGTACATTTTACTTTTGTCAGCCACATAAGATTATGGCACAAAATCTTTATATATATATATATATATATATATATATACAGAAATGATCACTCGTTCGCCATAAAGCAGTGAATTCCCCACTCACCTAACCACCCAACAACGAATTTTAATAATCGGAACTGTCCATATTTTAGAGCATCTTTCAAAGATCACCCTTGCAAAAAATCAGCCAAATCGGAAACTATTTAGCCAGTATATTACTGTCAACATTATTTCAACTTTATCTGACGAATTGTATTTGTCTACAAAGTTTGGAGAACCAAACAATTATTGATATGGCTGATTTTTTATAGGGACGACCTTTAAGGATAGATCTAAAAAATGGACAATCCCGATCATTGAATTTCCCGCTCCGTGGTGAGCGGGTGGTTAGGTGAGCGGAGAATTCTCTGCTCTATGGTGAGCGAGTGATCATTTCTGTACATAAAAAATGATCACTCGCTCACCATAGAGCGGTGAATTTTCGTCTTACCTAACCACCCAGCAACGAATTTCAATGATCGGAACTATCCATATTTTAGAGCATCATTCAAAGATCACCCTTGCAAAAAATCAGCCAAATCGGAAACTGTTTAGCCAGTGTATTAATGTCAACATTATTTCAACCTTATCTGACGAACTGTATTTGTCTGCAAAGTTTGGAGGACTAAACAATTATCAATTTGGCTAATTGTTTACAGGGATGACCCTTAAGAATAGACCTAAAAAATGGACGGTCCCGATTATTAAATTCTCCGCTTCGTGGTGAACGGGTGATTAGGTAAGCGAGTAATTATTTCTGTGTATATATATATATATATATATCTCTTTCTGTAAAGTCCGGCCAACCAAACGAAGCAAACTAACAGAAAACAACACATAAAAAAATAAAAAATAAAACCAATGAAGCAGCTGGAGAAAAAAAAAAACGTTTCAATAATGCTAATCATTTCCGTAATGCTAGAATTATTGAATTTATTTAATAAAACCATGATTTTCATGGGGTCACCATCCCAAGCCCAATCACTGTCATCATGTTTGTGATCAGTGGCTAGCCAGTGCCTCAATCCAGTCCAAACTTTCATCGTCATGATGCTCAGAACAGAAAGCGCGTTAAACATTTGACTTTCAATGAAAGAAACGGTTACGGCCCTCATTCATTTGCTATATATATATATACTTGAGAAATTAAAACCTACAATGTCAAAGGCCTTTACGTGATCTCATTAACACGTATTGCTTGCATCAGTAGTACGTAGGATGCATGATTTTCTAATAATGTTGGGACAAATGGCAAATTTTCGTCTTAAACTACATGGGGGAGATTATCACTTTGTGAATAAGATCTCAATCTCCCCTCTAATTATATATATAATGCGTGCTATTTAATATCGATCTTCTTTTTATTGTTTGTTATTCAAACTTAATTAATCGAGGAATAATTAAGGTTTTCAAAATGTCAAAATCTAGTGAAGGATTGGATCTTGGGAGATCGAGTTACCGTGGTTCAATGTTAATCAACGAAAATTTTCACATACAGACACTATTGTATGTACGTGATACATTTACTTTTTGACCCAAACTATATAAAAAATGATAAAAACTCTATCTTCCCTAAGATAAGAAGAGAATCCAAATTTCTTATAGACAAGAGCTTTCATTATATACATACTCATTCATATAATTTCTATTATTGGACAAATCATGCATATGTATGTGGCCACTGGCCAATAATATTTTAGATTGCAATAATATTCTATCAACAAACTAAGGCCTTGTTTGATATTGCGGTGGAGACCCAAAAAATGTTATGGATGATAATTCTCAATCACCTACAATAGTTTTGGTGTTTGATAAAAAAATTAAAAACTGTTTTTTCCCACAATTCTCAACTCCTCACAGCAAAAATAAAAAATAGGTTTCTACATGCTTTTGAAAACTACAGTCTACAGTGAATTACAACAACAATTTTTAGTAATTATACATAGACATAACACTTTTATATTAACATTTATCTTGATACTGTTTTTTACACTTACAGCACTTTTGAAAACATAGTTTACTAAACACTCAACTGCTTTACTTTACAGCTGACTTTACTTCTTAGATGTTTCACTTCACAGCTATTTTTTCTCACAACAATATCAAAATGTCCCTTATTTACCAAACAATGTGTGAGTGTACATGGTAGTATCTTAAATTCTTAATTATGAGGTTGAGAGTGGCCTTATATTTCAATAACTAAAAAATTGTCATATCAATACTGTTTAGATTAAAGAATTACGATTTCATGCCATATTGAAGTTTAGGGCTTCTTGTTGGTTGGGCTGATTTTGGTATTTGGCCTTTGGGCTATCCTGTTGTTTATTTGGGGAATTATGTTCTAAAGTCTCTCAGATAATAGCGGTTATTTAGTTAACCAAGAATTGGAGACCTAAAATTCGCTGGTCGATCCTATTATGGGTTGTGATGAGCTTTTAAGAGAAAGCTAGCTAGGCCTGCACTTTGGTCCACATTCAGAGAGAGGGAACATGCATGGCAGCATATGAACTTGCCAACTTAGGTTATCATTTTTAGTGAAACCATCCAACGTGATGCAAACATATTCACGTATGGAGAATCTATACTATAATATATGGAAAATGGGAACGAATTCATTAATACTTAAAAGTATGAACTGTTGTGTGAATGTAAAACATACCTAGCTCTACTCTATATGGGTAGGTCAGTAGGTCCAAGGCTATTTGTCCAGGCTCCTAATTACTCTGAGTGGATGTACATGGTTGATCTGTAACTGTCGGTCGTATATATGAAAGAGTGAAAGAGATGCCGCATGCAGGTACCATACCCTCCTACTTAATTTCTTAAGGCACATAATGATTTAGGGCATGTGGTCTCATGAAATTGAAACAACAGTCGAACCCAAAGCCTTTGTACGTATCTGCATACATAATTAAGCTACATGCAAACTTGTACATCTTTATTAAATCCTTGTGCGAACAGTATGCAGTTTGTCTAAGCATATTGCTAACTCATATTCAATCAATGAAGACAGCCAGCAAATTCCTGCCACTGCCAGGAAGGACTCATTTCATTATTTTTCCATTCAACACATGCACTTTTTGAATGTGTATGGAGTATGGACACAAATGTATCATGTATGTACGTAGTAGAACTACATTTCAGTATTACTATTTTTCTATTCATCGTACTTTTTGGACAACTCTATTATATTTTGTGTTATTTAACTTATTGTTAATGCTATATATATAGCATAGGCCCAACTCTAGGAGTTTAGATTCTAGAATATGGTCTGCGCAGTCTGCATGTGATGGAAACAAACATTGCAGATTCTTCGGTTTCCTTTCAGTGACAGTGGCAGTAGCTAAGTCCTGACTGATTAGGTTGTCATAAAAAATTCATGTCTTTGGAAGGACACCTTGTTTCAGACCTTTATAGCTAAAAGCCTAAAAGGACAGCTTCTGTGCAACTACAATCATATATATATATATATGCCTCCTTTTAATTACTGAGTACTCTCAGTCTCTCCCCCTTTTTCTTTTTCTTTTTTGCCCTTTTCTCGCATTAACCATACATATTTAGGCCGGCCAAAGGTTATACATTGAACAACATACATATTATATATGTTTATAGAGACCTACCCTCTATCAATGAGATTGTACATTTAGTACAATTGGACAAAAATGCACTTGTCTCACGACAAAATGGTGATGCTCAATGGTTAAAAAGAAAAAATCTAACCGGCTATGCCATAGGTCCATAACCCTCTTGTAAATATTATCAAGTTGATGAATTATGGGGTTATTTTTGTAATTCCATTGGAGGCTACATTGGATATATAGTTACAGATAGAAGAGAAACAAAAACAGTGTGTCAAGTTGTTAACTGTTAATTGCCATAAGATTATTATTTTATATTGAAGAAAGAAGAGAACTGAGAAGTTTATTTTGGAGTCCAAACTGTGCAAACAGTGCAACCAACATTTTTGCGTTAAAATAGGACAACACAAAAAAGTAGACAACGTAGTCAAGCTGATTGACATCGAAATTAACGAAACGGTCAATTGGTCATCATTGATGTAAAAAAACAAAAACATCGTCTATAGGAGCAAGGAAGGAACACTTTTGTAAATTAATTCACTAAATTCTCGAAAGGCGTGACAAAGATGCTCTTATATACAAACAAACCCAACCCATGATCCATGATCCATGATCCATCCAAGAATAAGAATTAATTTAAAAAATTTAACAGCTGCTTTCCAAAATTAAAAAAGAAGAAAAAAAAAAAAAAAGAGTAAACATAAACAAAAATAATTGTGACAAATTAAATTGCAGGCTTTGCAGCTAAGCATGGACAGGACCTGGAGTCAGCTGCACCTGACTTGGTGGACTGTACTGAGGCGCTGCCGTTGAAACTGGCGGCGGAGGCGGTGGCAGATTGGAGATTGGATTAGGCGGTGGCGGATTGGGGGTGGTGTCAGTCGGCGGAGGTGGGCTCAAATCGGGGTTGGGTGGGCCGGAATTGGGGCTCGGTGGAGGTGGGCCGAAATTGGGGTTAGGTGGGCTGGGCTGGGTCAGAGCACTGGAATCGGGGCTGGGTGGGGTGGGTTGGTTGGAACTGGAGCTGGGGTTGGGGAGGAGCTGCGGCGGAGAAACAGAAGGGCAGGAGCCGTCGTCGGCGGAGCACTTGTGGGTCTTCTCATGAAGGCCATGTCGCAGAACGCCGAAGCCCAAAACAAGTCCGAGAACCACCAAGACTGTGACGACGAAGATGAAGATCTTTGTTGCTTTGCCCACATAACACATTTTTGTTTATCTGGGTCTTGTGGGTTTTCTTTTTTCTGGGTTGTCTCAGAGTCTGAGAGATTGGCAGAGGGAATGGTGGGTGTGGGGTTTGGTTCTTTTTCGTCTTCTTCTCATGATGAAGAAGACGAAAGAGATGGAGTGTGCATTTTGGTTTGGGTTTTGGCTTTTCTGTTTTCTAGGATTGGGAAGGAGTAGATAGGTGGCACGTGAAGGCCAATTCATACACAGAAAAAGAAAAGGTAGATGGGCAGCAGAGGCAGAGCAATAGCATCGGTTTTCTTCTTAATTGGGTGCCAATGCCAGATTGCCGAGTACATTGACCTGTTCTCCAAACCAAACGACCTGTTGTAGCTGCACTGCTGCAGTGTAGCAGAGAGTGTGTGTGTGTGTGAGAGAGTGTGACTTTCTCTCAAGTCTCAATGCCCTTCGTCTTCCTAGTAATCACCATTTTGGGTAGAAGCTAGAGAGAAGACTTGAGGGACATTTTGGGTATTCAGGAAAGGTAAGTAGTATTTTCTTCTTTTTTGGGTAAGTAGGTAAGGAGTATTTAATCTTACATTAAATGGTAGGGTTCGTAATTAAGGGGAGAGATAAATCTGGGCCACATTAAAGCCGTTGAAGGGGATATATTGGGAGTCGAGCCACCAAAACATGTCTGCCATAGTGCCATGTCATTCCTTGGGATGGAGCTGGATTACTTGTTTAACCTTATTTACCATCCGATGGGCTCCCAAATGCCTTTCAAAGCCTTTTTAGTTGTGGGCTGTTTTTGAATGATCACAAATAGTCCACTTACTTGGGCTTGGCAGGAGGAGGGGTCCTCCTTTTTTTTTTTTTTTTTTTTTTAAATAAAAATAAAAAATAAAAATTTAAAAGATATTTTCTTATTGTTCATTTTAGTCATTTTGTAAAAGGATATTGTTGTCATTAAAAAATTTAAACCTTGAGTGTTCAAAAATGATTTTAGGGTGTCCATAAAATCACTCAAGATTAACTTAAAAAAAGAAAGCTTGGATTTATGATAGCCAAGCCCAATGTCCAAAATTATTGGCTCTGCAAAATGTAATTTGCTTTGGAGGGTAATCTTCATATCACAATTTACAAACTTGGCTTCTCACCACCCCTCCTTTTAAACAATGCAAATTGAAAAATTCCGTTTTACTTGGTTTTTGAATAGAGATAACCTTTTTGTATGGATGCATTTTCTGGTCCTGTCCTTCAGCAGATGCTCTACAGTCCACAAAAAATAGACTCGAAAGAAGACAATAAGCAAAATAAGCATGGCCAGAAACTAATGTGGGAATTGGGATTGTATTTCTCTACTCGTTTTGTATCCACTATGTGTTCTCTTTGTCTTGCCAACCAGAGGTTTCTAGTAAAGACTCCATAAGCATATATACACCACTTTGAAACATCACTAAAAGAACCCGATATCAATAAGCTTTAACATATCAATGTAAGAAACAAGAAAGCATATTTTTCATGCAAGAAAATTGTGCTAGAGTTATACAATCCATCACACCATTTCATGCTCTGTTCAGAACGTTCTCTTTTCTGCTCAATTACATTATAGTATAGCTATAGCATTGTCATGTCAGCACCTTGGTAACCATAAGCAAGAAAAGAGCCAGATAAGCCATAGTCACCATGACAAGCATAAGTCGAAGTGGTTTGGGAGAGAAAATTAGGCTGCACAACAGGTACTTCTGCCGAGATGTTCGATTTTTAAATCTGCTTGAAAGCGCAGAAAGAACAAGCAAAGTATGGAGGCAAGGAGCCAAAGGTGCTCCTACATTCATCAGCTTCCGCAGTATGGTCAGAAGTACTCCTCAAGCTGTGGCATCTGAAATTTCCACCACAGAACCAGAGGTAAGTGACTGCCTCACAATACTTTGGTGTACGAATTCTGCTGTACATATCTTAAGGCCTGAAACAGACACACCAGCATGAGTTAAAATAGCTTTTCTAACATGTGCCCGAGGAAGTGAGTCGCTCCAAGTTTATTTTTCATTTTGAGATTATTGATGGTAGGTAAAGTTCTGTAGCCAATGGGGACCAAAATGACCATAACGACCCTTAGTTCCTGCATTTATGACACACTTTTGTAAAGATAAATGAGGGCATCAAGATCACTAGATCACGCTGTTAGAAGTGGTCCAAATGGCAGATCTGACGCCTATAAGATACCCATGTGAATTTTAGCAGACACATGGTCCCCATTGGCTTGGCAATAATTTATGCACTCATTTTAATGCAAAGATAAGATGCCTACAAAGTGTTGTTCTTTTTGTGTTTTTGGTCATCAAGAGAGTGATATATTTTCTATAAAAGCAAGCGGGCTGAAGTAGTAAGTTTCACCAGTTCCATCCTTTTAGAGAAATTAAAGCATAAAACATTAAAACCTCTTCTCTTACTCAAAAATGCAGGCTGCAAGTACTCTCACTTACAATGAAAAGATGCTCGCAAATTATGTGCCAATCTATGTGATGCTCCCTGTAAGTGACAAACAATTCTAGTATATTATGCATGCACTGTGCTGTAGTATACAATATAATTATCATGACCAACTACCAAGTAAAAGTGCTAATTTTTGTTTGAATTTTCCTTTCATACCAGTTAGGAGTTATTACGACTGATAATGTTTTAGAAGACAAAGACAAACTCGAGAAACAGCTTAAGGAGCTACAAGCAGCAGGTGTTGATGGGGTCATGGTAGATGTGTGGTGGGGGATCATAGAATCCAAAGGGCCTAAGCAGTATGATTGGACTGCTTATAGGAGCTTGTTTCAAGTAGTTCAAGAATGTGGACTGAAATTACAAGCTATAATGTCACTCCACCAATGTGGTGGGAATGTAGGAGATGTTCTAAACATCCCACTCCCCCACTGGGTACTTGATATCGGAGAATCAGACCCTGATATCTTTTATACCAATCTAAAAGGTAACAGGAACAAGGAATACCTCACCCTAGGTGTGGATAACCAGCGTCTCTTTCATGGACGAACTGCAGTTCAGGTAAGCTTCTCAAAGATTTCAATATGATTAAATTCATGCAGTCATCTAGTATTCAATCTTTTATGGTTAAGTATAGGTTAATTGTTGTATTACATGATTTTTTCGAAATCAAGATAGATAATCTGACTCAAATAATCACAGGGTCAGCAAATTCAAGTTTGTCTTTTATGCATTTGTTTGTTTAAAGTCTGGACTAGTGCTTTATTAGGTTTAAAATCTATCTGGTTACCCGATCATTTAATTTACTTCATGCCAAAACTGACTAGTAATTTTGTAGATATATAGTGACTACATGAAGAGCTTCAGAGAGAACATGTCAGATTTTCTAGAAGCTGGACTTATTATAGACATTGAAGTGGGGCTTGGGCCTGCCGGAGAGCTTAGGTATCCCTCTTATCCGCAAAATCAAGGATGGGCTTTTCCAGGCATTGGAGAATTTCAGGTGGGACTGATTTTATTAATTTGATAATCCTATGGCTTATTGGTCCTGTTCAAACAAACTCAAGTTTAAAACACATTACCTATCGACTATTGCAGTGCTATGACAAGTATCTCAAAGCAGAGTTCGAAGAGGCTGCAACAACTGCAGGTCATCCTGAATGGGTGTTGCCAGATGATGCAGGAGAATACAATGACACTCCTGAATCTACAGAGTTCTTCAAATTAAACGGGACATACCTTACTGAGAAAGGGAAGTTCTTCTTGACTTGGTACTCTAACAAACTGCTGAGCCATGGTGATCAGATCCTGGATGAGGCCAACAAAGTTTTCCTGGGCTGTAAATTAAAGCTAGCAGCCAAAGTAAATCTTCTAATGTCATAACTAACTCATATTAGGAGTACTTACCATCTTTCACCCAATGTAAATCTAAGAGTCCATGCTTGATCATGAAAACAGGTCTCTGGAATCCACTGGTGGTACGAAGCTGATAATCATGCTGCGGAGCTTACTGCAGGATACTACAACTTGAAAGATAGAGATGGTTACCGACCTATAGCAAGGATGCTGTCAAGGCATCATGCCATGTTGAATTTCACATGTTTAGAGATGAGGAACTCTGAACAAAGTGCTGATGCCAAAAGTAGACCTCAGGAACTTGTTCAGCAGGTAAAATCGAGAAATCTATTAAAACCTGATTTCCTAAAACATATGAAATGCTCCTTTTTTTTTTTTGGAAGAAACCTACAGAAATATATCTTTCTTCACTCAACAATTATATAGTATGAGAAACATGAAATTCCATTCCAAACCTCCAGTAAAACCCAGGCACTAGCTAGAACCTATAAAATATAATTCTTACCTTAAGTATTCTCCACAATTAAAGAACATAGGAAAAGTACAAAGAACTTTAATAACCAGGAAAACGATTATGATAGTGATGCATCACAAAGTACAATTGCATACTATGACAAATATGTGTTGCACATGCATGTGCAGGTTTTGAGTGGAGGTTGGAGAGAGACCATAGAAGTTGCAGGGGAAAATGCACTTGCAAGGTACGACAGTGCAGCTTATAACCAAATCCTTTTAAATGCTAGACCAAATGGCGTCAATAAGGAAGGCCCACCAATATTGAGGATGTATGGCGTGACATACCTTCGTTTGTCTGATGAACTGCTACAAAAGACGAATTTCAATATGTTCAAGACATTTGTAAAGAAGATGCATGCTGATCAGGTAAGCCACCTTCATGCATGTGCCTTAAGAATATGTTCTTTCATGATGAAAGATAAAATCTCATACTGTTCCTCTTTACTGCAGGATTACTGTCCAGACCCAGAGAAGTACAACCACCACCTAGTTCCCTTGAAGCGGTCAAAACCAAAGATTCCAATTGAAGATCTTCTGGAAGCAACTAATCCAGTGGAGCCATTCCCGTGGGATGAAGAAACAGATATGAGTGTCAGTGGTGGTATACTTGCTAATTTGATTAGAAAAATCTTTTCTCTATTTAAGTGATACAAGTATACAACAGCCAAGTAGGAAGGTCTAGAAGCAGCCATTAATGAATTAAATAAAGTAGTTGGATCGGGATAACCAATAAATTAGCATAGTGGCAATGTCAAAACAGTTTGAGATGTCTGCTTTCTGAATGAAAGAATTTGTATTTCCCTATGGAATATATGTACAAATATGTAATGAAAAAAGATTAAGATTATTCACCAATAATCACCACAAGAGCAAACTCCCTGTCTAAAGTGGTGGAACCTATGGATGTCTCGCATTATAATCTCTCGAGTCATAAGCTTAGAAATCATTTTCGTTACAGTGTGGCAATCATTGCATACTCGGAGATTCTTGGTGATCCTGATTGTGGTACCTGGTTCTGTGTTAATAAGGGCGAAAGCAATTGCCAATCTCTCACTATGATCCCAAAGCATCTTCTCCTTGACTTCTTCTTCAACATCATAGAACACTGAAGTGGTGTCAGGCTTGTATCCAGCCTCCTTGAGTCGCAGGTTCAAGTCTTTTAGCTTGGCATAAATATCCTCTGTCTGCGGGTGTGACTTATCTCCCACTACGAACCAATGTACCATCTTATCTAACTCCACAAAGCTGCAGCCGGGTGGTTTTTTCAATCCTTTCTTTCTCACCATGGCTCTCACTCTTACCACATCATCCCATCGCTTCTCAGCAGCATAAATATTGGAAAGGCAAATGTAGCTGCCAACTCCTTTTGGGTTCATTTCGAAAACTCTCTGTGCCGAAATCTCCGCCAGCTTGACATTTGGGTGTAGCCTGCAAGCAGAAAGAAGTGCAGCCCATATATCACTGCTGGGTTTTACTGCCATAGTCTTAATGAGCTCATATGCTTCATCTAAGCGCCCTGCTCTGCCAAGAAGATCCACCAAACATGAATAGTGCGCAAGTCCAGGCTTCACATTGTATTCTATGGCCATTCTATTGAAAATATCTTTACCCTCATTGACCAGGCCTGCATGGCTACATGCTGACAAAACTGAAGTAAGAACCCCCTCATCCGGAGTAAAATTGTTTGCCAACAATTCATGATAACAGGAGACAGCCTCTTCTCCCCTTCCATGAACACCATATCCTGCAACCATAGCACTCCAACAAATCAAATTTTTTCTAGGCATCTCATCAAAAACACGACGTGAACAAGACAAACTTCCACATTTAGAATACATGTCTATTAGGGAAGTTCCCACAATGATATTTACACCAAACCCTTTCTTCACAAGGTATGAATGAACAGACATGCCAAATTGCAAAGCGCTGATTTGGTAACAAGCTCCAAGCATAGTTATGATAGTTACTTCATCAACTTCTGCACCTTCCATAACCATTCGACAGAAAAGTCTTAAGCTTTCAAAAGCATCTCCATTCCGCTCATAACCGCTAATCATAGAGTTCCATGACACAGTATCTTTCAATTTCACCCCATCAAATAATCGCCTTGAATAAGCCACAGATTTGCAATTGCAATACATTTCAATAAGAGAATTGGTCAAAAACTCATTACAAACCTCACCGCTATTTCGAACCACATAGGCATGAATTGCCTTCCCCTGCTTCAAGGCCATTAACTTAGCACAAGCAGTGAGGATTCCAAGCAAAGTCGTACCATCTGCTTTTAATCCAGCTTTTCCCATTTTTTCAAAAACTGCTAACCCCTCTCTCGGGTTATCGTTCTTCACATAACCCGAAATCATTGTATTCCAAGAAGTTAAATCTCTCTCTAGCATTCTATCAAACAGCATCCTGGCCGATCCCATATCCCCAAACTTCGAGTACATTGCAAGAAGAGCATTGGCCACATAAATATCTGACTCCAACCCACTAACCACTACCTCACTATGAACTCTTCTCCCAATTTTCACAAGCAACAAATCACCGCACGCCTTAAGAACAAAAGGGTACGTAAAATTATCCGCCTTTTGTCCAAAACTAAGCATTTCGCGGTACAAAACAATGGAATTCAATGAACATCCATTACAAGCATAGCCCCTAATCATGAAATTCCACAAGAACGAATTTTTCAACAGAATACCATCAAAGATCACCTGGGCTTGGGCCATCCTACCGCAATTTGCGTAAAAAGCAGCGAGCTTGGTGCTTAGATAGGTGTTGTTTTGCAGATTGCCAGAAGTGACCATGAGGGCATGGAGCTTCTGGCCTTTTGGGAAAGATTTGGTGGTGGTGAGTGATTGTAACATGGTTCCACATTGTAAGGAAGTGAATGGTGGGCTGAGAGCTTGGTCTTTGAAATGGACAGTAATGGAGGTGCAGAGAGATTTCCTGAGGAGTTTGAAATTGGTATTGCCATTCATGAGAAACGAGGTTCGGAAACATAAAAAAAAAACTTCTACAAAGTTGTCAAAGACTATGGCAGTGTATTAGTGTAGTGTATAAGAGGTGGCGGGCATTTCAGTTCATCACTGTATTTTGGCTCGTCTCACTCTTCAGGCTTCACTCTCCAAAAGAGTACAGTAAATTAAAACAAAAAACCTGAACAAAATCAATAAACGTGGAGATGCGGGGTATCGATCCCCGTACCTCTCGCATGCTAAGCGAGCGCTCTACCATCTGAGCTACATCCCCTATTTGTTAATATTATGTACTGAGTATTTATTTAACCGTTGGATCCATTTATTTGATTTCGAAGTCCTACTCCAATTTCTGCCTCTGGTTTATAACGGGTTCGGAATGAGCATGAGTGGAGCTCATCACTCTTCTTTCATGGCAGGTAAAGCCTCATGGATTCTTTATTATTTATCAGATGAGTTCGAATGACCTTTTAACGAAACACATGCAATAATCAAGTGGCATTAGGCCTACAGAAGTTGCTCGAATTGATATGCTATTGCATCAATTGATAATTTGATTTGACAGCTACTGTTACAAAATTGGTGATAATTCGTAACCTCTAGTGTTGAGTGTTGACCAAGATTGCTTGGCAAGGACCAACTGGGCACTATATATATGTGTATTAGTTTTATTATTTTATGTGTTTACTATTAATATATGTTGGGTTGGTTTCTTATAATAAATCTTGCACTAAAAATATTTGTTAAGAGAAACAAATATGGCAGTCGCCAGGAGGTGTAATTATAGGGGAGAGCGTCCCACATCGATTGTTCTCCGCACGTCTACATTACATTACGCGACGTTTTCTTTCTCTCTCCTCCTAAATCCCCGAAAAACAAGAAACATCCGGACGAAGAAAACTCCCAACATCCTTTCTGGGTTGGAATTGGAGGAGGCGGAGGAGGCTCTGCGCGCATGACTCTGTGCTTTGAATATTCATTTGCAGAGCATTTGTTACATTGGTGGTCGTGGAGAAGACATTGCATTGTTTGGATTGGTAAAAGTATAATATGCGTTGCTGCTTTGCATGAAACGAATATTGAATCTCAGGCGTTGAGAATGAAGCTTGTGGGTTCTTCATAAAGGTGAAGAATTTTTACGTGGGTTATCGGCAAATTGAGTTGAAGAAGACGCAGAGACGGGCACGCGGCCGGCCATTGTTGGAAGATAAAGGCTGGTGGTGTGGAAACGTTTCTGTTTGGTTGGAGGGAAAATTTGGAGGATTTTTCTGTCAAAGTTCTATGAAATGAGAAGGGAAATATACGGTGGATATGGTGATTTGGGAAGGATCAGGAACGCAAATGAGAAGAGGGAGTTATGCGGCTGTTTTCGGGATTCTGCTGTGTGCATTGGTAATAGGGGCCTCAGAGGGGGTCCGGAGGACAAAGGAAACGTTTTGGCGCGATGGAGGAGCTGATTGGGTTCCTCACCAGGACATAGACCAAGACATGGTAAGGACAAAATTTTAATCCCCTTCACTTTTTTATTTCTTTTTTATTTCTTTACAATTGGGATGGTTGTTGCTACATATAGCTGTGTGCTTTAAAGAATTGGGAAAATTGTTTTGCATTTAATTAGAAATTATTTGAAATATTAATTCCATCTAAGATTCAAAAGAATAGGAATTCAAGAGAAGAGAGCCGAATTTTATTCATTGGGAATTCTAGATGAATTTGCAATAATTTTGCGTAATGTAATGTGTGTAACATATTGAATATTCATCCCAAAAGTTTAAGCTAATAGATGGAGGCACTCGATGAGTATATATATATATATATTCTTATTAGACGCTTAGTCCACCAATTTCGCAGATAGGAGCAAGTGATTTGTAGAAGTAGTTTCAATTGAAGTGTACATGATGCTGACAGAAAAAGGTCAAATGACCAATGGCAAAAATAAAATAGCAGAACTATCAAGGAGAAGAATATAGTGTTAAGATTGTAATATTGGGAAACTGGATTTGGCTGTGCGGAGAAATGACACCTGCAGTAAGAGGAAAGAGTGAAAACTGCATTTGGCTGTGGAGAAATGAACTCATGCTAGTTTGTTAGTTCATTCTTACACAAGATTATCACCAAAATTGACTAGATATTCTGATTACAGGCAGAACAGGTATGGGTCCATTGCACGAAAGAACTGATAGATGGGAAAGATGCTGTTGAGAATTTTGACTTGTATATCCCACAGGATGCAACAAGTGACTTGGAAGCAGTGTTCTTAACAAAAAGAAACAAGCACAATGAAATTTTAGATCTTCCTCCTGATGTGAAACAAACACTTGTTGATTGCTTAAGAAAGAAAGGAGTTCTGTTCCATGCTTCTGGAAAAAGGGCTAGCTCCAACAATTGGTATATCTACTGCCTTGAGTGGCTTTTAGGTTGGCCAAATGCTCCTAGAAGATATTTGGCCAGTGATTCAGATAGGCCAATGGAACCAAGCCCTGCTCCATCTCTAGCTCCAGGCCCTGCTCGAGTTCCAGCTCCAGGCCCTGCTCGAGTTCCAACTCCAGGCCCTGCTCGAATTCCAGCTCCAGGCCCTGCTCGAATTCTAGCTCAAAACCCTCCAGCTAAATCGCCCGAAAAGAAAGCACCTTCAGGTTCAAGTTCTAAAAAAAGTCCTACTGCTTCTGATTCCGTTCCAAAACCACCATCAAAGGAAGCAAAAGAGAAAAATACACCATCCAAGAAGAGTGACAGCAGTCGAACCAAAATAATTGCTATTGCTGGAACTGTAGCAGTAACAATTGTCGTTTTTGCACTGTTTTTGTTTTGCTGTCTTAAGAAAAAGAGAAACACACAAGTTGGTCCAAGAAATGAACAAAAGGATGACAGGCCTCTTCTCACCTTAGCTTCTGCTGGTATGTAATTTTTACATTTCTTTTATTGACTGGTGACCGTCTTCAAATTCTAAGGCATGCCACAATCTTTGTAATGCCGCAGGTTCTTCACAGAAGTCTACTAGTATAGGAAATGTCAGTAACAAAGAGTTCAACGCTAGCGTTAAGTTTGTAAACAATTTGTCCATGAAAAATGAAAATGATTCTTCACTGGCTGAGGCAAAATCATCAGAAGCTACAGCCGCAGCACCATTGCCTCTCCTACCACCTCCTCCTGGAAGACCAGCACCTCCGCCTCCTGGACCACCTCCACCACCTCCCCCTCGTGCTCGCCCCCCACCACCTCCAAAAGCTGCACCTATTCCACCAAAACCATTGCCTGGAAGAACCCAAATTCCACCAGTAGGAGCACATCGCAAAGGAAAGAGTGGCGACAGTGGTGATTTTGATGGTGATGGATCTCAAAAGGCCAAGTTAAAACCATTCTTCTGGGACAAGGTTGTTGCCAACCCTGATCAATCAATGGTCTGGAATGACATCAGTGCAGGATCATTCCAGTAAGTCTATAACTCTATCATGATGAATCTTTAAAAACTAACTTTCCACTATTAAACTGATTTTAAATACCCCAAACTTCCTACTTCTTTACAGGTTCAATGAGGAGCAGATAGAGTCTCTATTTGGTTATGCCGCTGTGGATAAAAACAAAATTGAGCGCAGGAAGGAGTCATCATCCTTAGAACCTGCAATCCAGTATATTCAGATTATTGACAGAAGAAAAGCACAAAATCTATCAATTCTTCTACGAGCATTGAACGTGACAACCGAAGAAGTTGCTGATGCCCTACGAGAAGGTGAATCTCCCTCCCTCCCTCCCCCCCCCCCCCTCTCTCTCTTTCTCCTCGAAGAAATGTCTCATGGTGACAAAGATTTTATGTGAGCAGCATACATAAAATAAGTTTCTTTTATAGGAGACATTCAATTTGTCATATGCTCTTTACTTGGGGACATTCTTCATTGTTTGCCAATCTAAAGTTCCAAGCATATCTTTTATTTGCTCTTCGTGTTAATGCTGTTTATGTGGCTTCAGATCAAACCAATGTCCCATGTCAATTGTTGAAGAACTGCCCCTCATACTTGGAACCACAAGGAAAATTCTATTTAAAGAAAATGGAAGATTATTGAAAAGTTTGGTTTGGAAACGATATTGAATTGATCAGCACATGTACAGGACTAACTATCAAGTTGAAAATAATAAAAACTAGAAATACTATGTTTTTTTTTGGTTGACAGAAATACTCTGTTTTTAGTCACTATTATGTTGTCCTGGATAATTGGCTAGCCAATGTGTTATTTCTTATCTTTTAAACATTGAGACTGTCAGGTTCAAAAGGTATCAACGACTTACCTCTATTGATTGAATTAGGTAATGAGCTTCCTGTGGAGCTCCTCCAAACCTTGTTGAAGATGGCACCAACTTCCGAAGAAGAACTGAAGCTTAGGTTATTCACTGGTGATCTTTCTCAACTTGGCCCTGCAGAGCGGTTCCTCAAAGTCATGGTCGACATACCATTTGCTTTCAAACGCATAGAGTCACTACTCTTCATGTGTTCTCTCCCAGAGGAGGTCTCTAACGCTAAAGAGTCCTTTGCAACTTTAGAGGTGAGACACTAGATCTCTCAATGCATATTCATATCCAATCATATGTTGCAAGCTTTCTTTAGAACAATTCTTAGTTTAATAGTCAGTCATGCCCTTTCTTTTCTTTTTCTTTTCTTGGTAATAAGTATGTGCATATTCGGGATAAGAAAGCATCATTTAAGTAATAATAGCAAGATGTTTCTGTATTTCTAACTATCCTCATCTTAAATGGCAGGTTGCTTGCAACAAACTTAGAAAGAGCAGGCTATTCCTAAAACTTTTAGAAGCAGTTCTCAAAACTGGCAACCGCATGAATGACGGTACCTACCGTGGTGGTGCTCAGGCATTTAGGCTTGATACACTCTTGAAATTGTCTGATGTAAAAGGAACTGATGGCAAGACCACACTCTTGCACTTTGTTGTTCAGGAGATCATCCGTTCTGAGGGCGTACGTGCTGCGCGCGCAGCCAAAGCAAGCCGGAGCATGTCCAATATGAGTACAGAGGATTTTGTCGAGGATATCGGTGAGGAATCCCCAGAGCACTATCGTAGCCTTGGTCTTCAGGTTGTCTCAGGTTTAAGCGATGAACTTGAAGATGTGAAAAAGGCAGCACTTGTAGATTCTGATGGCCTAACGTCGACAGTAGCAAATCTTGGCCAGTCACTACTAAAAACTCGAGAATTTATAAATATTGAGATGAAGAATTTGGACGAAGACAGTGAATTCCAACGTACACTGGCGAGTTTTGTGGAGCGTGCAGAATCTGATATTACATTGCTGTTGGAAGAAGAAAAGAGAATAACGGCTCTTGTGAAGAGCACGGCAGATTACTTTCATGGGAACGCAGGGAAAGATGAAGGCATTCGTTTGTTTGCAATTGTACGCGAATTCTTGGTAATGCTAAATAAGGCATGTACAGAGGTTAGAAATGCAGCAATGAAGGCGGGGAAGCTTGCCAAGAAAGAGGCTCCCACCACAGCAAATTCAAAAGAGGCTCCCACAGCAGCAAGTTCGAAAGAGGCTCCCACAGCAGCAACTTCAGAAAATGGTCAACCACCTTCAGAAAATTCTCAGCCACCTTCAGAAAATCGACAGCCACCTGCAGATTTTCAACAGTCAGCTGCAGAAATGCGTCAGAAACTCTTTCCAGCAATTGCAGAACGGCGGATGGACATTTCCAGTTCAGATGATGAAGAATAGGTATGCAAGAGTTTTTCATCTCTGGTTTCGCTATCTGAAATGAGAAGAAAAATTTCAATTATGTATTATATATGCTTTGGCTGGGTTTGCAGGCATTGAAGGTAAGCTGGAGTCAATCAGTCAAGTAATCCAATCGTGCTAAAATTACATATGCATAATGAAATTGGCCTTCAATTTTTTGGATTTTAGAAGACAATGCTATGTATGAAAAACTATGCTTCAAACAGATATCTATTCCCTACAAGTAAGCTAGTAATCTTTTTTATGTGCAAACTACAACTTCAAACAGATATTTATTCCCTAAATACATGTCCTCACTATTTTCCATTCTCTGCTGCAGATATCCAGGTGACTTAGAAATCATGAGGACCAGATGGTCCTTTGCAGAATTAGTCCATATCTCAAAACTTGTTGGTCAATGAAGGCTATCCGTTTCCAGAAAGAGCACTGCTTGAAAAAGGGACTCCATCCAGAGGCAAACAGGATGTTCAAATATACAGAAAGACCAGAACACCACCAACATTATTGCTGTTTTTGTCATCTTTATGATTGTACACTCTCATACGAACCAAATGCATTTAGTCCATAACTTTTAGTTTGTATTTTATGAACGTGATGTCTTGTTGAAGATGATGGGGGTTACATATTCTCCTAATCTTTTGGATTTTTTTTTTCTTTTAATCTTTTGGAATTGGAAGCTAGCTAGTTAGTTGTTCTAATTATTATGTTAAATATATAATTATATCAATGCAAAATTGGCTTCTCCAAATATATGCTTTAGCTTTGAAAAACATATATATATGCTTTAGCTATAACATTTTTTATGTGACCAAATCACACTTGTGACCTTACTTTGTTTTATTATGAGAATACGAGGAAAATTTCCGTTGAATTAGGCAATTAGCGTTGGAAAGCAACCCAAGGGATGTGGTCCCACCACCATAGCCCAATAGCTCCACGACACGTCACGAAGTCGCTGGTCAAAACCCTACTACAAGCCCTATATAAATCCTCTACTCTCTTATCAGCAATCGTCCCAATTACCCTTGTTATTCTGAAGGTTAGAAATCAAGACCGTCTCTTTCTGAATTCTGATGGCTCCGAAGCAACCTCTTGAAGACCAACCTCCCGCCACTTTAACTGTCGAGGAAGAGTCAGACGACGACACCGTCGACGAAGAAGAAAACGGCCCCGTTGAAGGTGAAGACGACAAAGAAAATTCTGGGGACGACGATGAAGAAGAAGAAGAAGAAGAAGAAGAAGAAGACGACGAGGAAGAAGAAGAAGAAGAGGATAATGAGGAAGAGAAAGAGAAATCCTTTTCTATGAAGACCCTTGTGACTTCTTCATCGGCGGTTTCAAATTCCCAATCGCACTCCGCCTCCGAAGACGAGTCCGAATCCGGGTCGGACACAGAGTCCGATAACAACAACAACAACCAATCGCCTTCGGCTTCGGACTTCACCATCAAGCCCATTGTCTCCAAGCCCATGAACGACTCCGTCAAGCCCGAAAAGAAGAACGCTCCGGCAAAGCCCAGCTCGTCGACGCCGGCCAATCCCGGGTCGAAGCGCCCGGCGGAGAGTGAATTGAATCCGAAGGATCCCAAAAAGAAGAAGGTGATGAACAGTGGCGATGATGAGGATGCCAGAAAGGGACGGCTTTGGAGCGAAGACGATGAGATTGCGATCTTGAAGGGAATGATAGACTATCAAGCCAAGAAAGGGTCCGACCCTTATGCGAATATGGGTGCATTCCATGAATATATGAAGAAAAATTTACGAGTCGATGTGAGCAAGAACCAGTTGATGGATAAGATCAGGAGGTTGAGGAAGAAGTACCTGACCAATGCGGAGAAGGGCGAGAATGGCGAGGACCCAGTGTTCTCTAAGGCCCATGAATCCAAGTCCTTTGAGCTTTCGAAGAAGATTTGGGGTGTTGAAGCTAATGGGATGGATGATAATGCAAAGAGCAGTAAGAGGAAGCCAAAGCAGAGTAACAAGGTTAGCAATGCCACAGTCTTGGCGTTGCCTGTTTCGGGTGTGGCTGCGAAGAAAGAGGAGTTGAATGTGACTAACGGTGGAGTTAAGGCTGACCCAGATGAGTTTTGGTCCAAGTACCCATGCCTGAGTGGTTCTTTGCGGTTGGAGAATTGCTCGCCGAGGTCGGAGGATTTAGTGAGACTTATGATTCAGAGAATGCCTTTGATTGGGAGTTCGAAGGCTAAAGAGTTGGACGACAGGTGGAGGAAGTTGCAGCTCGTTGAAATGGAGCTGTCTGTCAAGAAGCTTGATTTGATGCATGAACAGTCTAGACTTGTATTGGATGCAATGAAGTCCCCGAAGGATTAGAGTTTAGCTTGAAGGTAATTCATGGCATCTTCGATTTTATGTTTATATTTTGAGCTGAAACAGTATTTTAGGTTTTGTTCTGATGAAAGCGGTTTTGTTTGAACCATGGGGGTTCTCAAATTTTGGTGAAGAGTATTATTTTGCTTATTACTCAGGAGTATTATACATCTGTTACATGGAGATTATATTGCTATAACTCAAGTGTTTTTCTTTATGGCATTATAGATCTCTCTTTTGAAGTTTAGCTTCATTGGAATTGAATTCTTTTTAATTTTGAGACTGGATGATGTCTGCTAAATTGTCTGGTTAATCTGAGAATAATATTAGAAAATGGCCTTTGTTGCGTGGTAACAATTTGTTTTATTGGTGGTGGAGACCATGATAGGGTTCTGTGTAGTCGTATTCTGAAGAATCAGGGGTAGGAAATCAGATCTAATTTAACGTATTAAATTTTTACCAAGCTGACTTATGGGGAGAATTTTGTCCTGTACAAGGGGTAGGCGTCCAATAGTTCAGTTTTGCATTACTAATCCAGTACTTAGATGGGTGGGATTATAAGAGGCACATAACATTTCGCTGTGAGCTGCAATTGTCATCCATGGAGTCCCCATCGTACCCAGTTGGGTGCAGTGGATCTTACTTTCTACGGATAGCAGCCCTCCATAGGCTGCTCTACGATGGAGTTGTAGCCAATACTACTTCCAATTCCATACTTGGTGTGTGTTTCATATGATACCAAATGATATGAGTCCATCTGTTTGCTATAAAACTGGCTTGCAAGGGAGTAGGGTTCAACCATCCGACGTGGGATTACAATTTACAAGAGGCACATAGCACAAGCTTTCTTTATGGAATTGTGATGCCTTTCTAAGTCCTGTTTCTAATTAATATGCATTTTTTAGGGTGATTGGTGTCCGTACTGAAGAGGTTCCTTGTTATTGTGGTCTGGAGAATCAGGGTAGGGACTGACCTAAATTAAATTTCATCAAGTTTTCTTTATGGAATTGAGATGCTTCTCTTAATCTGCTCTTTAATTAATACACATTCTTAAGGGTGATTAAAACTAATGGTGAACACGATAGGATAACTTTATGGTAAAGGGTCTTATTTAATTTTGGATAGGATAGGAAAAAATCCTCCCACATGTCTAATGTGTCAAACGGGGGGCGGGGGGGGGTTGGTTTTCCATTGGAGGGAAGCTAGCTTATGATGTTTGACTTGCGGGTTAAGTTTACTAGTTGTTAAACAAGTATGTCAATTAGGACATGCATCTGGGTACGAATTTGTATAAAGTCCATGATTTCAAATGTGCTGGCTACCAATCCCTTCTGCTTCTGGATTGATACATGATATTTTTGATTGTGTCCTCTCGTTTTGTATTTGGGTTTAGAGCTTCAAAGTGATGCACACTCCAAATGGCAGTGCTATCCAGCTGATCTATTTGGAGGATGTTTGAATTTAGACCCAGTTAGCCTCTTGTGTGTTTCGTTCTGCCTGCCCTGCTTCATTGAAGATGTATTGCACCGTTATCAGCTTTTTCAGTTTTTAGTTGATAGCTCTGTCATACTTAACTCTGCTACTGCTTACTGAGCTGATTCTTGTGACTGTAAGCAGTGTGCCTAGAAGAGATTTTGGCAGAGGACTAACTAAAAACATTCCAAAAATCTGTTCCATTTGAAGATAAGCTAAGTTGAGATGAGATTCTGTTTTAAGTTTCTGAGTTTGCATGTGGTCTATATTCTTGAAAATGTCGGTAAAACTGCAATTTTTTTCCTCTCCCTAGGAATGTTTGAATTATTGGACCTAATGAAGAAAAGATAGAGGTTGCTTAAATCACAGATACGAGCACCTAATTGTTATCGTTCATTAGCCCCATGTTTCCAAGTCTTAAAATAGCTCGCATTAAAATGGTTCCTTGGATGAGATGATCTTCTGTGATGTTGCAAAACCCATTCAGTGCTTCATACTCTAAATGTAGAAAGTGCCAAAGTTCCCCCAGTCAGATCAAATTTCTCTCATTGTTAAATCTGAACCATTGAAACAATCTAGCGGTGGAAATTAGCATCCCGAACTCAAATCGCATTTATTGTCCTGCAATCGAGAAAAATCCTACACTATGGTAGTGGTCCTAGTGGACATGGCCCAAAGAAAAGAATGCTGCTCTGTAAAGGCCCAAAAATGGGGAACATGTTTTATAAATGGTTCTGTACATGTAAGACTGACGTAATTGAGCACTATGGACCATGGTAGTGGAAATTGTGGAATACTGGAATTGGGATCTGTTCATGTGGAACACGTTTTTGCCTTTTTGGTGTGTGTTTCATATGATACCACGTTATATGAATCCATCTGTTTTTGGTGTCCCACTGTTGTCACTAACGACTGCAATATATAATTAAAACGTGCAATAAAACCTGCAAAAAGATATATTTTGTTCGTTAATTAATGTTCATCCAAATCCTTTCTTTTATGTAACAAATACAAGAATATATATGTTTGTCTGTTTCCCATCCAAATTAAACTTCCTCGGACCTGCAATGAGATATATTTTGTTCGTTAATTAATGCTCATTCAAATCGTTTCTTTAATGTAACAAATATAAGAATATATATATATATGTTTGTCTGTTTCTCATCCAAATTAAACTTCCTCATAATTAACGTGTTTAAAGTATCTTTAATTGCTATTTGTATTAATTGTATATAACTAATAACTCTCTTTTTTCTTCATTGGTGGGCTTGCTAATCTATTGTACTATTTATATAATAATGTGACGAAGTTTCTACTCTCTCTCTCTCTCTCTATACCCAGTGGACCATATTTAAGCACGTAGTCTGCTAATATGTATTCATCATCAAAATCTCAACACAAATGGAACTTGCATTATCCTTCCTTTCTTCCTCCTTGCCCTTGATGAGGACAACTCCTTCTCGTTGTCGTCAAACCAAACTAATTTCACGACTTACGATGACGACGACGACAACAACAACAAAAGAATCCTCCTCGATTCTACTCCAAAACAGTCCTCCACCTCAGCGCCGATTTGCTCAGTATCATCCTACCATTTGGGATTTCAAACTCATTAACTCCTTCACCACTCATTACACTGTACGTATCTTCGACACTTGAAACCAAAATTAAACATACACATCAATTGTTAGCAGCTCACTTTATTTTTCGTTTTTGAAAATTTTGATTTCTTGCAGTACGAGTTACATGGCACGCAATTGGAGGGTCTGAAGCAGAATGCTGCTAAATCACTACTGGCATCCTGCAGTATTAGTACTTGTTCGATTCTAAAGCTTATCGACTCAATGCAGCGGCTGGGAGTTGCCTATCACTTCGAAAAAGAGATCGAGGCAGCTCTTAGCCTTGTTGCTTCCAGTTGTACTGTCAATACCACAAACGATGATCTCCACACGGTTGCTTTGCAATTCCGAATTCTGAGACAACATGGCATTTCTGTTAGTCCAGGTAAAGCTCTTTGGGCCTTCATGTGTTGTACATTAGGCTGCAAAGGCCTAATATGTACAACACATTTGAGAGAAGCTTCTTAATTACTAACTCTTGTACTATATATGCTGACAAATTGATTGACATGCAGATGTGTTTAACAAGTTTAGAAGCAGAGACGGAAACTTCAAAGACAGCATAAGCAAGGACGCGGAGGGACTTTTGAGTTTGTATGAAGCCTCACACCTTGGAATGGTTGGGGAAGATGATGTTTTTGAAGAAGCAAAGAGTTTTAGTATCAAAAATTTGAAACAATTAATGGCCACGATGGACGACAACAATTTATTGAAGCAATTAGTAGAGCAATCACTGGAAACTCCCCTGCACTGGAGGATGCCGAGGATCGAAGCTTGGAACTTCATCGATATCTACCAAAGGGACGATTCTAGGAACTTGGCTTTGCTTGAGTTGGCCAAGTTGGACTATAATCTTGTCCAATCCATATATCAAAGGGAGATAAAGGAGCTATCAAGGCAAGATGCGCATATATGCATAATATTAGAGAGGGATCGATCATAGCTTCATTTCAATATTCAAAATTTGTGTCTGCTGTTCCTGCTACGTGGCAATGTTCAGTAGCAGAACAGTCTGTTTAAAACATAGCATGTGTCCAAGAAATATAAAATTATTATCAAATTTGGACACATATCATTTTTAATTCTGCTACGTGACAAAACCAGCTTGATTGACCCAAGTTTTGCTTTCACATATATGCAGGTGGTGGAGAGACTTGGATTTTAAAGATAAGGCAAGTTTCTCGAGGGATAGATTGATGGAGAATTTCTTGTGGGCCTTGGGGATCGTTTATGAGCCCCAACTCTCGGAATGCAGGATTGGCCTCACCAAATTTGTATGCATATTAACAGCTATTGATGACATGTATGATGTGTATGGATTTTTGGATGAGCTTCACCACTTCACAGATGCAGTATCTCGGTAAGTAATTAAGATCATGTATGATGTGTTAGGATATTTGGTTAATTAATTACTTTAATCTTCTCAAAGCTCCTCCTACATCCCTACATTCCTGTATTGGGAGCATCAATCTTAACTCATCACTTTGTGAACCTTTTTTCTAATAGAGGTGGAACCCACCTGCGTGAGTATCACATGGTTTGAACATGATCGAGCTATCTATGTGGGTCTCATCTTTATTAGAGAGATGGTCCATAATATGATCAGTTAAGATGATCCAAATAATTTTATTCTTACTAAAATAAAACTTAATATATAGTTCTCAAATTTGTTGCATGAATATTATCTGACAATAATATTAATGATAATAGATGGGATATGGAAGCAAAGGAGGACCTTCCAGGGTACATGAAGCCACTGTATATTGCCATGCTCAAGTTTGGCAATGAATTAGCTGATCATAACGCATTAAAAAATAATAATGGTTTGAACATCCTTCCTTATATTAAGAGAGAGGTAATTAGTACTTAATTAATTAAATTATTAAGAAGTCTATCTCTTAATTAAATTACTCTAACAAAAGCGCTACCTTTTTATTGCCTATATATTGCAGTGGGCAAATCTTTGTGAATCATATTTGGTAGAAGCAAAATGGTTTTACAGTGGACACACACCAACTTTGGAAGAGTACATAGAGAATGCATGGACTTCAGTGGGTGGTCCTGGAGCTATGCTCCATGCTTATGTGTTAAGGCTGGGTTGCCACTCAACAAAAACTTCACTTGACTCCTTTAACCATGCCTCTCAGTTAATATATTGGTCTTCCCTCATGACTCGACTTAGCGATGATTTGGGGACCTCCAAGGTATGTATATGTGTGATCTACCTAATTATATTTGTGTTAGCTTAATTACTAGCTAATTAGCAAACTCACTTGATAAATTGTAATTATTAATTGGCATGTGTTTTTGTTCAAAGGCTGAGAGGGTGAGAGGTGATGTTGCAAAAGCCGTAGAGTGCTACATGGAAGAGAAAGGCATATCCGAAGAAGAAGCACAGGATTACATAAAGGGTTTGATATGCCATTCATGGAAGAAAATCAATGAAGAGAGTGCCAAACCTAGCATACCAAAACCCATTGTGAACATGTCATTGAATATGGCGAGGACTGCTCACTGCATCTTTCAGCATGGAGATGGCATTGGAACATCAAATGGGGTCACCAAAGATCGTTTGATCTCTTTGATTACAAATCCTATCCCTATCACCATCCACAATTAAGATTTGTTTTACAATTAATTAATTAGATTTTTAATAACATGCCCCTTGGATAGCTAGAAATTGTAAGTTTTTGGTGAAAAGCCGAAAGCAATTGTATGAACGCTACGGATGGATGAAGATAATGTCGATCTAAAGATTAACTAAATAAGTCATTTTTTATTTATGTTTTATGTGTTGAAATTGCATTAGTCCAAGGGTTCACATTGCTCCCAATTAAAATGTAAAGTATTCAAAATTGCATGTACCATCTTTTATATTCCACGACATCGATCCTTTAAAAAAAAGTACCTAACATGTTGTTGGCAGTATTTTTATAATATATATGCAATGCATTCCTTATTAAATTAATCAGAGAGTAATTAAAGACTAAAGACACTACACCATTTCATGCCTTTCATCACCTTGAAAAGCAACTAGATTAGAGTTAGTGGCTATTGACTTCTTTTTCATCACTAATTATTAGTTTAGTAGAGGTAAATATGTAGAGGTGGAGTTAAAAGTTGCCACATGTTCTACTAATAGGTATATTAGTTGACTTATGGGTAGTATGAGACAAATAAAAATCTGTTCGGTGGAATATTAACTAAAAACAACTAACTAATGACCCAAACGTCTGTTATACAACTAAACAAGTTGGTTGGGCTGTGGGTGGTAAAACCCCCTTGTCTAGGATACTTTCTCCCCACCGCAAATTCAACCAAAATTTTGAACAGTTGGAAATTTCCCTCACTTCCTACAGTGGCTGGCGCATGAGTTTGGGTTGCAGCCCCTTCGGTCACTGTTTACACCTGCGTTGCTACTGGGTTGTTCAGGTTTAAATATTGGGATGAAAGCTTCCACGGTAATCGGGCAAAGGTGGGAGACAATTAACAAGTGATATCGTTATTGTTGATGAATGGGTTTCCACTGTCATGGAAGATAGAGAAATTTCTGTGGAGTTTGTGATTATCCGAGCTATTGACCCCCAAAGAGAAGAGGCAGAAGATAATTCAAGCTGGCATCGGCAACAACAGCAGCTTTTTCGAATTCGACTCTCAGGTATTCATTCAACCTTTTCCTTTTGATTAATGTTTGTCCTTTTTGTTTTGTTGGCTTTATTAATTGGGTTCTTGTCTTTCTCTGCCTCACCCTGTTCTATGATTGTCTTCAAAAATTTACATGTCTATTGCGTAATTGGGATATGGGTTTTAATACAGTATCAATGGAAAGTAACTCCGGAGAATTAGTGGTAATACCATCAGCTAGTGAAGGCTAGTGATATTGTGATTTCAAGAAGCCATTTCTCACATATGTGTCATATGTGAGATCAGGATTATAGGAGCTAACCACTTTATATGATTAAATCTATATTTAAACTCTATACCCAAAACTACTCATTGATTCGGATATAAACACAGACCAATCTACACTGAGAATCCTATTTCCCTTCACTTATTATAATGTCAAATTATTTGTTTATATCTACATAAAATTTACACATTGAGAATCCTACTTGGTGCTTGCTTAAAACAGAGGATTCATTGTTGGGATTAATCCTGAGAAAACTCTGTAACCGAAAAGAAAGAAAAGAAGAGGAAAACTCTACATTACCTTAATATAGTACAGTGTTCATACCAAGAGTTGGGCCATGAGGAACACTTCTTCTCCTCTTCCAAGATGCGTTCTTACATTTGGGACATATTTCAAATATCTTAAACTCGGACAACTGTATTATCCAATTGAAGTCCAAGTCCCCCACCGTTGATCCTAAGTTTGGGATTAATCCTCTTGATATCTGGTTTTCATATGAAATACTTGAGTTTTTTTCTGGTGTAATGGAGTTAAGCTTCACAAAATTGGTTGCAAATAAGGACAAGAGAACAGATAGGGCGGCATAAGGAAAGACCTGGTTGTCCATGTTCTTGCTCCCATTAAGGATATTTCTTATGTCTTATACTCAAATCAGGACTTCAGCTTCCTTCTTTTTTTAAATCTTCCTTTTAACTTTCTTATTTGCATTAGTCTACTTGTTTATCAAGTTTACTTATTTCACACTTTTCCTACTTTCTGATTTTGTCCTGTGATCAAATATATCACAAGGGCTACAGTTCTTATACTTGCAAAACTGTATGCAATTGAAACTCGAATGAGAAATAAATGTTTGCTGAATTAGATGTTGAAATCTATTGTCTTCCGTGTTTAAACTTTGATATTTTCCTTGAACTTGTAAACTGTTTCTTTTTTTCATTAATTCATTTTGGGCTGATGCAACTTGTTAAACATTGCAGGCTGAATGGCAGTAAGCGCCATATTCTGGTACCAATTTTGAATGATAATCTTGTCCATTTGTTCTTGCTATGAGGGATTGAGAACTGTGGTGCAGACATATTCAATCCTCATTAAGGATGGATAAAGGGTGGGTAAGGCTCAATCGCATGAGCGCTGAGTATCAAACCAGATTGCGACAGTTCCTTGATTTATGTTTCGAAAACCACTCGGTAGATAGTCGAGTCAAGTGTCCTTGTCGAGCATGCTACAACCGATTTTGGAAGACTAGAGCTGAAATTGAGGAGCATCTCACTGTTGACAGTATGGACCCCCGTTACATGGATTTACCATGGATCAATCACGGAGAGACTATTTATAATCCAACCCTTCCCCGCGGTCAGAATGAGTTGGAATTGAATGAGCAGGACAGTGACAGAGATGACATGCACTGTTTGCTAGATGATTTATTCCCTCCAGATGGAAACGCCACAACTCCAGATGCTGCATCATTTTACAAGTTAGTGGAGGACGCAGACTCTCCACTTTATCCAGGCTGTACAAAAATTAAAAAGCTTGAGTTTATTGTTGCCCTCTACCACATCAAATGCTTACACGGGTGGACTGACAAGTCTGTTTCGGACCTCCTAACCTTGCTGAAGAGATCATTTCCAGAAGGCGAGACGCTGCCTCCATCTTTTTATCAAACTCGAAAGCTAATTGGTGATCTTGGGTTGTCCTATGAGAAGATAGATGCTTGCCGCCATGACTGCATGTTGTTTTGGAAGGATAACCTCAATGATGTTATATGCAAAGTATGTGGAGCAGATCGGTACACTATTCAGAGTCGTCAAAAAGGTCACAAGGTCGCTGCCAAAGTGTTGAGGTATTTTCCACTATCACAAAGACTTAAGCGGATGTACATGTCAGGACACACCGCTGAGCATATGACTTGGCACACCTCAAAGCGTATCAAAGACGGCATCATGAGGCATCCGGCTGACTCTCCTGCCTGGATGGAGTTTGACAAAAGATACCCCCAGTTTTCAAGTGAACCACGAAATGTGAGACTTGGTCTTGCAAGTGACGGTTTTAATCCATTTGGGCAGATGAGTAGTCAACACAGTACATGGCCAGTTGTGATGGCAGTGTACAACCTGCCCCCTTGGATGTGCATGAAGCAGCCATACCTATTTCTGTCCTTGTTGATTCCGGGCCCCAAGGCACCGGGAAATGAGATTGACATCTACTTGGAACCCCTTGTCGATGAGCTAAAACTATTGTGGACTGAAGGTGTTCGCACCTACGACATTGCTAATAATGAGTCATTCAACATGCGAGCAGCTCTCCTGTGGACTATCAATGATTTTCCCGCATATGCGAATTTGTCCGGATGGAGCACGAAGGGCAAGATGGCTTGTCCCCAGTGCGCTCATGCCACAGAGTCTCAATTCTTAAAACGGGGACACAAACACTGCTATTTGGGCCACCGGAGATTTCTTGGAAATAATCACAGGTTTCGGAGGGAAAAGGCTGCTTTCAATGGTTGTTCTGAGAGACGGGTGACCCCTGCCCCATTAACCGGGACAGCTTGTTTACAGCAGCTATCCACGCTGTCATTTAAACTTGGGAAAAAAAGAATTAGGCCATTCGCCACACAGCGTACCACTTCAGGAAGCTATGTAGAATACACCGGTCCATGGAAAAAGCAGAGTGTCTTCTTCATGTTACCATATTGGGAGTTTAATCTACTACGCCATAATTTGGACGTCATGCACATAGAAAAAAACATTTGCGATAGTCTTGTTGGGACGTTGTTGGGGCTAGAAGGCAAGAACAAAGATGGAATCAATGCACGGGCTGATTTGGAAATTCTTAACTGGAAGCCTCGACTCCATCCGATTAGGCGTGGAAATACAACGTACCTACCACCGGCTGCTTTCACTTTGAGCAACAAAGAGAAGCTTATGTTTTGTCAGGTGCTGAAAAACGTGAAAGTACCAGACGGTTATTCATCAAATATTAACCGGTGCATCAACGTGAAGGAAAAAAAAATAGTGGGACTCAAGAGTCATGACTGTCATATGCTTCTGCAGCATTTAGTACCACTGGCTATTCGGAGGGTATTGCCAAAGCACACCACTCAAATATTTCTTGAGTTATGCACCTTTTTCAAGAATCTTTGCAACAAATCATCTACCTCTGAGGCCTTCCTTAATCTGAACCACCGAATAGCAGTAACTCTGTGTCAGTTAGAGCGTATTTTCCCTCCTTCCTTTTTTGATGTCATGATCCATTTGCCAATACATCTTGCAAACGAAGCTGCCATTGGTGGTCCGGTCCAATATAGATGGATGTATCCGATTGAAAGGTGCGTATTGATACAACTATTTGTTTTTGGTATTTCTAATTTATTAATTTATAACATTCAGCCCGGTTGTTGTTTGGATAAATTATGGAGAAAAAATCCTAAATTCCGAACAGCATGGGCTGCCCAAACACTATATATTTGGCCTTTTTATGTGATAACCTATGTTTTAATTAAACTTTACAAGTTAACTTGCATTGTTATTATTTGTTTATTGATGTTGAGTTGTGATATTTGTTGTATTTCATTTTAAATGATAATTATATATATACATATATGTTTCTTTGTAAGTTGTAAGCTGTGCAAGTGTCCACTTTCCAGCACCCACTTCTTTCATTAAGACAAAAGGCTAGGAGATGGTTCTATCTCTTCTCTCTCCTCCCCATCACACACGTGATGTGTCTGAACCTCTTCTATCACTCATTTCCTCTTGTAGAATTATTTATAGAGTAATTTAGAAGGTTGACAAAAGAATAAAAAATTAATGTGTTGGTTAATCTTTATTTTATTCCTATCCAGTAATTCCTCACACTTCTAGCTACTCATTTATTTTATTGGTTCTACACAAGGACTCTCCAGAATATCTCTCCCACCACCGAACCACCCCTTCATCTTTATCTATTTATTTGTCTTGTCTCTTTCTCACCCATTGTTCTCTCACTTAATTATCCTTGTCTCTAAAAGCTTCTTCCTCCCATCTCCTTAAAATTTATCAAAAAGTCAATAGAGTTAATAGACAAAATCAAGGGCTGCCATTATTTACAGTTTTGTCTCACTAAATCACTGGTTCCTTATCACTATTATTGTGGGTGATTGGGCAAGAAAATTGTGGATGATAACTTGTGGGTCTGGTAGCTCTGTTAGAAATTTTATATTAATGCAGTAATTTACATTCAGTAATAAAACAGTTGACATCTCATATGGCAATTACGACATCTCATATGGCAATTACTACAGCAGTCGAATGTCAATTGGAAATCAAATGCCAATTGGAAATCAAACTCCAGTAAAAATTACTTACTGTGCGGAAGTGTCTTGAATTAGTGTACAATATATATCTCAAGGATAATAAAGATAAAATCAGAGTTGCATACCGTTGTTGGCCATTGAGAATTGATGGAGATTGGTGATTGAAACTTCTTTCACAAACCTTAACTCTGAGACTTCTTCTATTCTCTGTCTCTCTTTACACAGATTGTTTCTATACTGATGGAATTGTTAAGTTACAAATATGTTCAAGAGTCTGTGTCTATTATAGAGGAGAGTAGAGGGCCACAGAAAATGATAAGAACGTGCTATTTAGAAAACCACCCATCATGGACTTTTATCTAAAAGCAGTTATGTGTTTACTGGCTTCCTTAATTTGTGGAGTCCAACATACATGAAAACTTGTAGTGGCTAAATGGGTCACTAACGTGAAACTAACAAGCTCTTCTTGGGTACTTAGTTGCTGACTTTACAGACTTGAGGTAGGGAGAAAAACAAAATTCTATTGTAGCTTTGACACTATCTTAGTTGTGCATTTGGTTTGATTATTTATATAGGTAGTGTTGATAATATTGGGTAATTCCTTAGGATGGTTTATTTATTTATTCATCACTTTAGAAGATCATAGAGCAAGTATTTGTTATATACATTTATATATACGAAACAGTTATAATTATGGTTTGGATATTAGTTTTATGAGTCTGTTTCATACAAACTCAAGCTTTCACTCTCATGTGTTTATTTTCAAAGTATTTTGTTTGTATTTTCAGGGTGGAATTTGCCTCATTTTGAGGTTATTAGATACTAATTTTCTGAACATAAGTTGACATTTGTCTGTCTTTGACACAAATCAGTACACACATTTGAGTAATCGAATTAAAATTGTTTGGAAGCATCACACGAACTGTATATGTTAAAAGCTAGCTCGAGTATTGTTTTTTTTTTCTTCTTCATATTACTAAATAAATCCATCACTACAGTCATGTTCTGAGTTGGAAGGGGCGTGACATTTTATGTTTAATATGCTTATATATTTCTTGAGTCTTTATAATTTATTCTGTCATCATAAACTTATTAATTTACAAGAGTGTTTATTGGTCGTCGTTAGGTACCTACACACATTGAAATCGTATGTGAGAAACAGAAGTAACCCGGAGGGCAGCATAGCCGAAGGCTACATTGTGGATGAATGCCTTTCATTTTGCTCAATGTATCTGCAAGAAGTTGATACTCGTCGTAATCGTGTGGGTCGAAACAGCTACGAAGGAGAAAATGAAGCCCGCACGGGTTACGCCATTTTCCATGGACTAGGAAGTGGTAAGGGTGCTGGCACCTATTTTGCTTTAGACAGTAACCTGTGGGAACGTGCCCACCGCATAATTCTGTTCAATTGCACAGAGATGCAGCCTTTTATTAGGTATGAATTCATTTACTTGATCCTGTTTCATATAAGTAAGTAACCATTTTATAAGCAAAATGGCATTTTGGCTGATTAATGTGTCTATATTTTCATCAAATATACAAAATAAATGGTGGCTCCCTGTCTATTCTTGTTCCATCTGGTAGGGAACATCGGGAAGCTGTTCGTGGGGTCCGGGATAGGCGAACCACTCTATTAGTAGCTGACAACCTGGCTGATTCCACTTTGACCAAAGCATTTAAGTGTCATGTAAGTTTGACCAACCACGATTATAAATTACAAATTATAAATTTGGCTTGTCTTTGTAATTAGTAACATGTTATAACCACGATCCCCTCATATCACTTAGGTTAAACGTTTAGTTGAAGGAGGCAGCGAAGTAAATCCTGACTTACTCGCCTTGTCAAATGGTCCTGGTCAGTGGGCAAGGCGGTTCAAGAGTTACTTGGTAAATGGTTTCCGATTCAGAATACACGAAGTTGACGTGAAGAAGAAAAATCAGAACAGTGGTGTATTTGTTGTGGCAGATACTAATAGTTATGCCAGTAGAAGGGACCGAAACCCACGGGTTGGACCGGTTGGCTATTATGGGGTCTTGACGGATATTATAGAATTAGAATATGACGGCGGAAGGAAAGTAGTGATATTTGACTGCGACTGGGCTGATACATTAACCGGGGTGAAAACAGATGAGTTTGGATTTAAACTAGTATCTTTTGAGCGATTACAACAGTCTGATGACACCTTCATACTTTCAGCTCATGCCATGCAAGTCTTTTATGTGGACGACCCAGTAGAGACTGGTTGGCAGGTTGCAGTTAACACACAGCCCCGCGATTTGTATGACATGACAACCACTAGTGCTAGTAATGTGTGTGGTGAGCAAATTCTAGATAGGCTCGGTGTGGACGACAGTCATCTGCAACATAGACTTGATATTGAGGGCATAACTATAGATCGTCCGCTGACACCCCCTCCATCCATGGAGTGATTTAATTTATGCATATTTAATGGTTAGCAATTTATTGATTGCTTTCAACTCGTAGGTTTGTTATGACAATGGGGAGTTATAAACTATTATTTTGGTATGTTATTTTTGATTGCTGATGTCCCCAGAAATGTAAATTAGGAATGAATTTATGTATCTTATCATGAATTGATCTTTACCTAAATAGGTTCATGCCATGTGTGAGTTCTCTGCCTGTCTCTTAAATGTCGACTTACCCATTGTTAACCCCTTGTGGTTGTATTTTCTAACTCCGAACTCTTTTTGATATGATATAGTAATATGGATATGTGTTTTGGGCCTTGCATAGGTCTAAAACCAGACTCAAATAAGGGTCCTTGTATATACATATATATGTATAGGGAAATGCAGAGTGCCAAAAGATCATGTGTTTGTTGATTGACTACATGGATGCCAACCGTGGGCTGTATTCGTTTTCAAGGTTAATTATTTCTTCATCAATTTATGAATTTTCATAATTTTTGCACTGAATCCTGGTAAAATATTGCCACATATTGATTTTGAACCTATAGCAAAACTCCATGGTACTAGACAATATAAAGGATAGCATATTTAAAAATTTAAAGGTTAGGATATTACTTTATGGGAATTTGTTGTTTCTTTTGTACATGGTGAATAACTGAAAACAGGAATCCTTAACTGTCTAGTTTGAATGTAACTAGATAGTTAACCATACAACTTTATATTGGTGTCAAATCCTAATTCATAATCCAGGTGGTTGATAAGACAATGTTTTCAGGTAGTAGTATAAAATAGAGAGACCATGTAGCTGTTATCCATATATTTGCAATCGTCTTTGTGTTGCACTTGGGATTGTAGATCCTTATATCCTTATATACTTGCACCAGACACACCATGCCAAGGAAGATAAGGAAACCTGTCAATCTTGTAGCTTACAGGCGTTTGTTTGTCGAATATGTCCCAGATTATGGGGCTCCTATGGACGATGCTTGCTCCCAGACTGATTCAACTCCTTCAGTTCAATGTGAGAGTGATTTCGTGAACAACTTGGTGAACAATTGGGTGCCAATGAATCGTTTCGTTCCACGAGTCCCCAGAAATGGTCAAGGTGAGTTAACTTTTGTTCCCCCAGCTTCTTTTAGTAATGGATTATGTGAGAACAGGGAGATGGAACCACAGCTGGACAGGCCTGCTAGTATGCTCACCCCTGCTACCATGCCACTCGATGATGACGATGGAGAGACTGAGCGTATAATTAACAAGTATTTTCCACCCCGCGAGAAGGATCTTATAAGCACGGGGCATTATTCACCCATGGTGCCCATGATGTTTACACCACAGCTCAATGTTGTAGCAGAATCATATGGGGCTCAAGATCTAGCTGCAGTCACAATTGCGAACAATTCAGTGGGCCGTAGCACGTCTCAGCATGATGAGCAGAGTACCGAGATCTTGTATGTTCCAGACACATATGATGAGTCTTGGGTGACTCCTAGCATTGACCACGAGTGAAGACCTGAGCTAACATGTCTGAACCATGGTTGGGATGATCTGTTTGTGTTATTGTCATTATGCTTGCATACAGACTATGTTCATGTGCTTAAGAACCATTTTATTTTCAATTGGGACCGTGTAATATTGTCATAAACTATGTAAGAGACCTTTACACTTTATGGACATGGACTGCAGGGTTATCATTTTATTATGATATTTGCTTAAGATGGTATGATCAGGTTATATATATGAAATATTTGACTGCACAGAGGACTATGGCTAGAGGGGAATGGTGACACACACGTGGTGGACCTAATTCATTTACAGTGGGAGTGCTTACATGGTGAGTATATCTTTTATAATTTCCCTTAAAGCTAATTTGGTAACTCGGACACTTGTATTAAATGAACACTTTCTAAATGCCTACCCCATATGCAGCGGTTTTGGGTTATGACTGAAGTTATAAAAATGAATTGCTAAAGTGGCACATCCTTAGCTAACTGAATTTATTGAGTGTGTCATCTATATGTGTGATTATTATTATATCAAGTGCAGAGAATAACAATCTAATATGTTAGCAGGTGGGGGAAGTGGCACATCACATGGTCAGATTGTGCTCATTGATGAGGAAGGGTCATGATTATGGTTGTGTGGCCAGTGGATGGGGGTTGCACGCATCACAACATTGGATTAGACTGGATGAGAGTTGGACAGAAGCTTGATAACTGCTATATAAGAGGAGTGAGGGTCGCATATATGCATGGTCATTTCAGTAGGAGGAAGCTGCACTACACATAGGTAAGTTCTTCCATTTTCTATTATTTCAAATACCATGTTTTAATTATTTCAAAGGTTAAATGTATATGGTATGTCTCATAAATCAGTATATGTAGATGAATTAAACTCCCACAGATAAATAATGCCTTATTGATCTATTTACCTATGTGGTGTGCTGGTTTTTGATAATGGTTCGGGCAGCCTGATTTTGAACTTCAGTCACTTAGCGCCATCTTTGGGTGATAATGGCAAGTTCATCTGGAACAAAAGGTGTTGTGAAGGATGGCATGCCGATCCGGCAAGAATATCGAGCATATTCAAAAGGGTGCACCTCAATTTGTCGATTGACTTCACTGACTGGGAAGGGCTCGGTGAGATCCTGTAATAGGCGTGAGTTTCGCAAACTTGTGGAAGAGGACCGCACCTGGGAGGCAGATTGGATTGCATTCTGCATGCATGTTGAGCAGATCAAGTCAGATAGAGATATTCGTTTTTTCCCTAACTACCTGGATTACATTGAGTTCTATGAGGGAATTTGTACGACTCATGGGGCAGACTATGTATGGGGCAGGAATGATGTGATCAACTACATGTTTCAACTGGACATTGAACCTGACAATGCTCCGAATGATGATGGTCAGATTGAAATGGAAGATGACTAGTTTTAAGAGGGTTTGAATATTGTATTTCAAGTGTTTCTCTATGTTAAAAAGTATTTCTGAAATCTCCTTATCTTTGTAATTTAGTAAATGCATGCAGGGACAGTTTGAGACATATGAGATCAGCATGCAGTTTTGTATATAAGTTATATATATATATATATATGTATATATATAATAAAGAGGTGCAAGACATAACATGTAACTGACAAGTATTGAAAATGAACATGCATGCTCAATTTTTGTACCAGTAATTGAAAGCAATGGTAAATTGGATAAATGTAATGGTAGTACAGTTTAAGAAGATAAAAAAATTTGTAGGAATGTAATGATCTTGAAGAAGGCTTGATCAGTAGACCCTCATACAAACAAGTGGTGTTTTTTTAAGGAAATGGTATACATACTGACATAAGTTAAAAAAAATGCTCATCATGCAGAAAAACAACCTCATAACAGTATTAGTTGGTCACTCTTGACACCCAAATCGAAGGAAGCATGGAAGAAAATTGAATCATAGATTATGTTTAAGTGGCAGTGTGCATATAGTACGTCTGAACCTCCATTTATCAAGTCCAGTCTGATTTTTTTCATGACCATATTTTCATCTTATTTGTAATAGAGAAAAAATGTAGAAACAATAAAGTAGAATGATTTACCCCAATATCAAACAAGTACCAACCTCAAAATATAAACAGTTGGCTGATTTTATTGTGTAAATATAAGTGGAATAAGTATGAAGATCAAACACTAAAAATACAATAACAAGTATTGTGGATAATTTTGTCCAAAAATAAATGTCTAACTCAACAAGTATTAACATCAAATCTCATTACTGACAGTAAGACAAATAAGTACAGGTAAAGCTTCAACAGCAGGACAACTTGGACTTTTTTATATTCAATATAGTACATGATAGGTAGTTAGTTGGTTGCATTTGAACTGGATTCAAACCAGGGGGTTTGGTCTACTCAGCATTCTTGCCTTTGCATGTTGATGGTTCAACTTCAAACCCAACTATCACTTTGACAACCATGACTGGGACACCAACCAAGAGGATATCAAATAGATTCCCGCCCAGAGGATGAAAATTTTCCCTCCATCAATTACCCCCCTAAATTTGGTGATCACCATTCCCTATGGCAAAAGTGAAATTGCTGTCACAATTTCGTGGCTCTGGCTAGCTGGGTTTGAATTGACTGTAAGGACAACATATCCTCCATAAAGCTGAGGAGATCTTTATATCTCAACTCAAAGGCACCGAGAGCTACCCCCATACTTTGTATTGAAGATCTTGGCGAAGAGAATCACTCAGAGATCACCTGCTGCAGGCAGCCATACTTTCGAAGATCAATACTGCAAAGTGAGGTCTCTGCCATGAATAGAGAGGCATCTTGACTTTCTGCATATTCTCTCGTATAGAATATAATTTCCCTGGTTGTTGTTGGCTTTATCATATATGCTTTGTCTTGGTTGCACTTATTGATAGCACTAAATGCATATACAGCACAATCAATTTGCATATAAACACTTACAAAGGTTTTGACTATGAATAAAGAGACCACCAGGTGGTAGATCACTCTTCATTTATACTTAAACCATGCTTTACAGTAACAACAAAGGCTGACATCATACACCAAATCAATACATAAGTCATGTTCAACAATAACCATGAATGGAAGTTTTGTTGGCCAAAACCTTTTACGCACTTGCATCTTTTTTAGAACTATAAACTAAATTTTTTAAGGCATAACAATCACTGGATATGTACTCATGCGATGGCAAATTTACATTTATTGTTTCTCACCTCTACTGTACTGAATTAAAGAGCACTGTAGAATATATGTGCTTCTGATTTTTCATATGGAAAGACATACCACATATGACTGCATCTGTGTATTGGGTTCATGCTGATACTTTGATTAGTAAGTAAAATAATGGACCAAATAAGGACCATATACATCTTTTAAAAAAAAAAGAATATCAGTTATTTGTTAAATTAAACATACAATGACTTCTGACCTAACCAAATAAATGTGCACCCACAAGATATGAAATACAAATTTCAATGATGTATATTTATTGAATGTGATCCTTAGTTCCCATTCAATTTGTAATGCTAGTATCTATATATAACCAGTGTGTTGTTTCCTAGGCACGAACCAACCTAAATGGCTGATTCACATGTTGTCTTTGACGAGACTTCCCAGCTGGAGGTTGACGTGGTATGTGAGACTCAAAACATACCTAGGGAGGGTGATGAGGTGTTGCCTAGAGCCAGCTTAGGTGTAGGTTCGGAAGCACCGGGTGTCGAAGAAGAAGAGCAGGTTCCCATTGTCCTCCCTATCCCAACCAATGTTGTTCGAGTACAAAGGGGTCGAAATAGGGAGAACTGGGCTGTAGAGCGCGCGGAGGTCATGAGGTTCAACCACTATGGGCAGGCTGTTGCCCCCTCTAGGACAGTGGCCAGGTTTGCTCGGTTTCTTGGACAACAAGCCATAGATCGAAACTTGTTCCCTATTGATGTGCTGGATTGGAGAGGATTTAGGGGACGTGTTCTAGACCGTGCATGGACCAAGATTGAGGTATAATTAATTAAAAAGCCATTGAGTAGGACTAGTTGTGTAAACAATGTTTGAGGTAGTAGACTTAAATGTTAGATTGATTTAACCAATCAAATATGTGGGTTAGGTTTTAATACACTGTTTGATAGAAGTTAATTCATCATGTGACTTGCAAACAATGTTGTAGGCAACTATTGATTGGAGGGATGACAGGACAATGGCTTTGAGCCATAGAATTCGTATTGTTGCAGAGGCTAAGATGAACGAGAGGTGGAAGCACCACAAGTGTCATCTAAGGAAGGTCTGGTACAAGCCATTCCGCAACACACACCAGCGATTTGTGTGTGGAGATGGGCACGTTGATCCGGACCAGTGGCTTGGTCTGGTTGCTCACTGGGACACGAACGAGGGACAGGTGAGAATGTGATTTTCTTTATAATTCAATTGTCCGCTATCAGCATAATTGGTAACCTTCATATGTGTTAGCTAATTGTTGAGCAGAATTACTGAAAGCACACTACTGATTATGTTTTGTCTATGCCAAATGCAATAGAATCGATGTGCAGTGAACACCATTAACCGTGGCAGGATGCACTGTGGCCATACTACTGGGAGCAAGTCACACGCCCAAGTGAGAGATGAATACGTAAGGAATAGGTCTTCAGACACTAGTATACAGAAAATTTTAACTTGGTTTAATTTGATTGCATGATTTAGGTGTGTAAATTAATGATTGTCATGTTTCCAGGCGCAAGATCATAATGGTAATGAGCCAAATCGAATTGAGCTTTTCAAGCTGACTCACACAAGATCCAATGGCAACCCAGTTGATGAAGCAGCCAGGGAGATCATGGTCAGTACGGTGATGGAAAAAATCACAGTTACCCTATATTAGTTTGTGTTATTTGCAAGTTCTATAGTTCAGCTGATATAAATTAACCTTCTTCAATTACTGCCACTACTATAAGAACAACTACATATGGATCTTAGCCACTGTTTGCAATCATGCTTGCACTTAAGATAAGTGATTTCATGAGTTAAGTGAAAAAAATATGATTCCATTGACACAAATTCAGGTTGTTTACACTCACATTGAAAACCATTGATCAGGCTATTGTTTTAAGGCTTATTATGATTTTTGCCCCCTGAACTATGATCCCATTCCTAATGTGCCCCCTGACTTATTAATTTTATCAATATACCCCCTAACAGTTACAACGTTAGTCTAATGTACCCCTTCGTCCAATTTCCGTCTCAACTTCCGTCTATTTTGCTGATGTGGCAGGGTATATTGGTCATTTCGACCTCCCTGGACCATTCAGCATCCCATTTTTTTCCACCTAGACAGCCCCCAAATGCCACATACCCACATGTGGGACCCACCCGATGCCAGCTCAGCTGGCCCTCTTTATCAATGCAGTAATTTACATTCCGTAATGTAACAGTTGACATCTGATATGGCAATTACTAAGCAGTCAAATGGCAATTGGAAATCAAATGCCAATTGGAAATCAAACTGCATGCCAGGGAGGTCGAAATGACCAATATACCCTGCCACATCAGCAAAATAGACGGAAGTTGAGACGGAAATTGGACGAAGGGGTACATTAGACTAACGTTGTAACTGTTAGGGGGTAAATTGATAAAATTAATAAGTCAGGGGGCACATTAGGAATGGGATCATAGTTCAGGGGGCAAAAATCATAATAAGCCTTGTTTTAATAAACCAAATTGCTATTTGTCAAAATGATATTTTCAGATTGTAATGGCTTGTATCTTTTCTGGACAGATGGACATGGATAGGCGTGTGGCAGAGTACGAGGAAGTGCCACAGAACCCCCCAATCACTGCTGTTGTTTACAATGAAATATTTGCAGCCATCCTGGGACCTGAAACCAGTGGTCGTGTAAAAGGATATGGCCTCGGGGTTACTCCTAGGGACATTGAAGGATTGGTTGTTGGGCGCCGTGGAGTTGGGGCAGAGCTTCAAGCTTTGAGGCTGGCGAATGAGCAGCTGATGGCGGAGGCAGCGAGGCAAGCAGAGGTTCAACGTGTAGAGATGGAGAACAACCGAAGGGTGATGGACCAATATCGAGCTGAAGTGGAGAGGTTGCAGATTGTGAACAACGCAGAAATACTTAACCTTCAAAGGCAGCAGTCCCAGATGGACTTCAACTTCAATGGGAGGGTGTCCACAGCTTTAGACAGCTACTTCAGGGGGAGTGTTGGTAGTGGCACTGCTAACACTTCGTACTTGTCACCTTCCCTGCTGCCACTTCCGCACACTTCATGTCCGACTTCATTGCCAGCAATGTCATCATCATTTTACCCATACTCCAAAGCAAGATCAAGTTCTGCCTCACCAATGGGATCACAGCACATAGTGAACACACCAAATGAGGCGGATGATGGTGGGGGAAGTGCTGGAGCTTCAAGAAATGAAAGGGAGGGGGCACACACGCACTGAAGGTGCAAGTAAGAATGTTTTGATCTTTTGAGTTAGAAGCACTGTTCTTTTGAAACCCTGTTTTGATAGAAAGGTCAGCTTGCTTTTTTATATTAGGGGAGTGTATGCCTTGATATATCTTATCAAGTTTTCCATTTGGATTCATGGCTGGGAGTAGTCTTCTTCATATGGCAATCAGCCATCAGTCTATGTTTTTTTAGTTTACAAGTGCTAGCTGTATGATGTCCTGACAATCCCAAATGTTAGTTTGGTTGAAATGTCTGAATTTGGAGGTCATGTAATGCTATATCTAATCATGGTATGCAGGGTGTAATTCAGGATATTCAAGTGTAACTGCTTGCAGGTTGATTTTGATTTAATGAAAGTATCATTTATGGTTTATATATGCTATGTGAGTAATGTTGGATGAGATCGAATTATAATTTTTCTGTAATGGAGAAACCACATGGGGGCTGATATTTTATACTTAAAGTGCAAATATTTGATGCATTATTTCCTATTCAATTGCAATGGCTAGCTGATCCATATTAATTGGTGGAAATTACTGGGAATGTCCATTTGTATTAGAGATGTGCTATACTAGAAAATAGCAGCAACCACCACAAATATGCAGAGCTATTATGTGCAAATGTATTTTCCAATTAATTAATGAACAAATCCAAACCCACCACTATAATAGATTGGTGGGAACATGCATTTGGATTAATACCAATTTTGATACCAAAGAACCAACTGCGATCAAATTAGTGGGAGCACATATGACAAGTGAACAGATTAGTGGACTTAGCTTCTCCACTATAATACAAAAGGTCCTAGAATCCATGGCTAGTGTTTATTTAATCTTTTATTAAATGCACTAATTTAACAACCCTCTACAACAATGGTGAGCCATTGTCTGCAACTATCTGCAACATTGGTGGAGCCACAAGCTGTCAGCAGAGAAAGACAGTTCTTGTCTCCAAACTCCACCATTCCAAAAAAAGGGTTTGCTTAGCCACTTTGCCACCCCATTCTGAACAACCATCAACCTAAAGGTGACTGCAGGGTGGCAATTTCCAAATCACAACCAATGATAGTGATTGCTGCAGCAATAGCTAACAGAAAAAAATAGTGATGATAAGGGGGAAATGGTGTAGTGAGAGAGATTAGCACTACTATTGTCTCACATGGCACGAAAACGTAGTAAAGGGTAGCATTGTCATTTCAGAGTTATGAAATGTAATGTAGCTCATGAAAGGGATGGATTAGTAAAGTAGCAAAAGGGAAATTAAAGTCCTCAAGCATGGCACTAATTATGGCTGAATCAATGATATACTAATTAGTGAGTAGAGGCAGTGGCAGATATGTAAAATGCAACACAAAACAGCCCATGAACAAAACACAAGATCCCTCCAATTGACAGAAAATGGTGGTGTGTGAAACCACATGAAGCTCTTGACTTGTGGTTTGACCAAGTCCCTATCACCAGCATGGACAATCCAACGGCCAAAATGATCCTGATATATGATTGACAAGTACAAATTAATGAAATTAATTACAATAAACTTGAATTAATTAAGCAATTCTAATGATCATGACTCATGAGTAGGGGTTACCACTTACCAGGTGAAGATGAGGCATGCCACTGAGAGTTGCCTATTGGGAGGAGCCTTTTGGAGCTCTTCCTGAGAACAAACGCAATTGCATCCACCAAGCAAGTTAGCAATAACATGGGCTAGAACCAGAAGTGCGGCTGCAGCTAATCCTAGTTTGAATGCTGCATGACTTGGCTCTCTGCACTCAAAAATCCATAACCTCAAGTGCTTCACCTGTTTCAATTAAGAACCAAAACCCCAAGTTAATTAACATGCATATATATTGAACACAGAATTAATAGTCAAAAGAATTATATACCTTGTTTTGTTCAAGCTCAGCTTCGATGCCAAGAATCCCAGCTACGATGTCCATTGCCACGATCAACAGGCAGACAAAAAAACCTACCACTTTAACCATTGTCTCTGTCTCTCTCTGCTTTTCTCTAATAATGGTGCAAATGAGTGGTGAGTTTTAAGATGAGAAGGGTAGGAAGCTAGGTAGGAGAATGGGAACAAATTAAGATTGAGGGTATTGTATATATTGTATGAAATGAAAAGGTATATAGTAAAGCGTGTAGAGAATGGATATATGTAAGTGGGTAAAAGCTTCTTTTGTGTACACAGTGCAAGCTTTATTTTGCTTTTGGCTTCTTCTTTTCTCTCCTTTTTCTTCGGTCTTGGATTCCTTTGATAGGGGGCCAAGGAAAGTAGGGCATAAACCAGCTCATGGAGGAGCGTGCCGAAGCATCTATCACAACCCATATCCCAAGGCCCAACATCATCAAATGTTGAATCGCTGGGTACTTCTTCAGGACCTTTTTGACTTTTATTATAGAGACACTTTGAAACCATTTTCACTGCTGTTGCTTTAGAAATCTTTGTAGGGTTAGAAGGAAAGTTAGTAATAATACTACTCCGAATCCACACACATGCATCCTTCTTTTTAGGACATCATAGACGTGAGTTGTAAATTTTCTTAAGTTGGGAGATTCCATCGATTATAGACAAGAAGCAATTGCATCCGAGTTGATTCGTTGGGCTTAATTTCCAGGCCTGTGAATTGCACTACGCTGTAATATGGGCCTTTTAGTGCATTGCATTGTGACACGCTTTCATATATATATATATATATATATATATATATATGGTCCATGACTCCATGAGCAGGAAACTGTTCGTGTTGGGCCTTGGCCTACTTTCATTTTATCGGACCCAGATGTAGCTTACACGTTAGAGTACTTACACATTAGGTTTTCATTTTTTTTATATGACCTATATAATAGTATATAGGGTATTCAAATTTTGAGTCTCATAATATAATTATAGTAGGCGTTGATTGATATCCAAAAGAACCGTTACCACAAATTGGGGAAGGAATTAAATGTAGTGTTTTTTTGGGTCAAGGTTCAAGAACCAGATGGAACTTCATATATAGCATGAAACCAACAAAAAAGAATAACAAGACCAGAGATAAGCAAATTAAAAAGAGCAGGAACATCCGAACATGAAATAAATGAAAAAAAAAAAACCACTGCAATACATGGGACATAGCTGAGGAGCAGCCGCAGATGTATAGGTTGTCTTGTATAGACACAAGTGAAATGATGCATATAGTATATTCTTCATGTATGCATGAAAGAAGAAAAGTAAAGACCTCATTTCTTTGGGAAAAAGCAAAAAACAACTAGACAGGACCATGCACAATGTCAGACTAGCAGCTACTGCAATCAGGATCAGTAGTTGAGTACCTTTGCAAAACTACCAATAAAATATATATACAAAATATGTAATAATGATGATGATTGCACAGAAAAAGTAACTGGTTCGCAAACTTTGATTTCCATTTCCCCAAATTTCAATTCTGATCTCTACCTTTGGAACTCTGATTACAATGTAACACACAGTAACCCAAAACATATATATATATATATATATATCCCACTGACAAGAAAGAAATTAGCTAGCTAATGCATTCTAATTAATAAAACAGTAAGCAGCAGACGCTTCAAGTAGTGATTAAGCAGTGATGAAGAGTAGTCGAAATTAAGCAAAGCTTAATTATTAGTAGAAGAAGAGTCGAGAAAGAAATGGTGGAGAACATGAGATGAAGACCTGATCCTGCGGTTGAGCAGAGGCAACTGCTCGACAGCAAAGACACAGCAACCCTGGGAGTACATCTTGGTCTGCGCCACAGGGGAGTTCACCAGCACCTGCAAAAGCTGGTTGCGGCTGAGCCTGGCCAGCCCACTCATGACAGCACCATCATCAACATCACCAGGACCACCCGCAGTGCCACGTGGGAAGACGGGGGACGGTGATGACGTGGAGGAGGAGTAGAGGGCGTGGATGGGCATGGCCTGGAGGGCAGTGAGCTGGGCCTGGAGGAACTTGACGTACTTGTAGGCCTCCTTGAGCATGGTGGCCGTGTCCATCTTCTTGTCCCAGGGCAGAAGCCTCTGCAGGCACCGAGTCTTGTCACTCAGCGTCTGCCGGCGCAGACGGGCCAAGGTGCTGCCGCATCGGACCTTGTTCACGGCCGGAGGAGCGTACGATGTGGATGGGAGGAGAGGGTAGGTGGTTGGGGTTTGGGGGTGAAAGCGAGAGAAGTGAGATGAGTCGACTCGGGCGCGTTTGTAGGGTGATGTGGAACTATTAGATGGGTCGAGGGAGAGGAGATCTGGGAGGTGGTGGAAGATGGAGGAGTAGTCATGGTGTTGATGAGGAAGAAGAAGGTCATGATCATTGGGGTTGGGGTTGGTGTTGATGTCAATGTGGGTTGGGAAGTAGTCTTGGTAATCGGAAAAGGATTCGGGTTTGGGAAACCTGGGACTCAGGGGGGTCTCGGAGGCGGCGGGATAATCGTCCAAAAAGGGCATTAAGGGGATTTGTTGATGACCGGAGAGAAAGGAGTGGACGCTGACGCCGGGGAACATGGCGGTGAAGGTGGCCTCGTCCCAAGTAGCAGCTGCACTATTATTTCTCATCTCATCTTCATCTTTGCTCCCCAACAATAACCTCAGAAACTGATCGCCCTCCATTTCTCTTCTTTTCATGAATGAATTGTAATACAAGAAATATAAAGTGATAAGAGTGAGCTTTGAGCGTTACGGGGAGGGTGGACACGTGGTGCATGGGGAGTGGCCAAGCATAAAGGCGGCTATATGGTTGGCTCCGTACAACATTCTGGCAGGTGTAGAGGTGTAGGTGGGGATGGGGCTCAGACCGTCCCGTCCGGCTTCTTTGTCCATCTTTTGTCTTTTTGCAATACGCGATTTGGGCGTGTGCTATTCTCGTGGGAGTACGGACGGTGGGGCCCCCTAGGCTGCTGTACCTATGACTCTATGAGGCTATGAGCTGTGAGGGAGGGGGTGTTGCCACTTGCCAAGTCCCACCCAAAAAGCATGATATATACATAATTCTTGCTTTGGGAGGCAAAGGAATGGAGGGGCTATTTGGGGAATTCAAAATTTGCAGACAATTTCTGGTCACCAAAAGGATGATGTTGGGCGTGGTTTATCACTTTCATGGACCTACTTTTGGATTGGATGACCTGGCCCTCCCTCCTGCAATGCAAATATGCAATTAAGTTAAAGCTGATAACACAAAGGCTTATTTGCATATTTGTCTTCTGATATTTAGGTTTTTTCTCAATTTGCCCCATCATATTTATTTGTATCATATAACTTTCTAAACTTTTATGTCGTGTCCCACATTATCCGATTCCGTCAACTCCGTCTTAACTTCCGTTACAGATGCTGACGTGGCGGGGTAATATCGTCTTTTCAACCATAAAATATAGTTAAAATTATATTTAAATTAATAAAATAATAAAACTTAAAATTAAAATAATATTTTAAATATAAAATCTTAAAATTTAATTAAATATAAATTAAAAGAAAACTCAATGCCCTCCCCCCACCCACTGCATATGCCGACCAAACCCTTCCCCCACACCCTCCCCCACCCAGCCCATCCCCTTCCCCTCCAACACAGCCCCAGCCCGGATCCACCTCTCCCCCCACCCCAGCCCCTCTCATTTTCTCTCCCTCTTTTTCTTTTTTTCTATCTTTCCCTCTCCTCCCTATCTCTTTCCCTCTCTTCGCAGCCATGGCCGCGACAAAATCAGGTCGGGTTGGACCTTGATTTGGTGTGGCACGGTGGCATCCATGGTATTCTAGCTTCACACGTCGACTAGGTTTCGCACCTTGTGCCTCGCATCTCTCTGTTTTGTATTTCCCTTTTGATTTTTTGTTTAAATTTTTATTTTTCAGTTGTGATCAAATTGATGGATTCTATTTAGTGGTCGAATTTTGGTTCTATAGTGGTTTTGGAGCTGTAATTTTGATTGGGGTTTTGGTGGATTGGTGGTTTTGCTGATTTGAGCATGATAACCCAGAAAAAGAACCAAAAAATGCTCATTAACCAGTGAGCATTTGGTGAAGAAATCTAGTGAGCATTTGGTGATTTGAATCATCAAGATGCAAAGCAGAGACCGAGATGAGAACAGAGGGAGGGATGGAGAGAGAGAGAGAGAGAAAAAAAAAAAAATGGGAGGAGGTGCGCGGCTAACGAGGATGGTGGTCCGGCTGATGGGGGAGGGGGGGAGGGAGGGAGGGAGGGTGAAGATGGTGGTGGTGGGTTACTGTCGGTGGTGAAAGGGAAGCAAGAGAGGGGTGGATGTGTTTTGATGATTTTTTGTTTATTTTGTTATTTATTTTGTGTTAATAATTTTTTAGTTTTATTTTTATTATTTAAAATGTGGAAGGATTGCCAACATGGAGTGTTGGGTCCCACAAATCCACAACATGGCACAAACATGGCAAATGCTGGTCTTATGTGGGTGAAAAGACGATATTACCCCGCCATGTCAGCATCTGTAACGGAAGTTAAGACGGAGTTGACAGAATCGGGTAATGTGGGACACGACATAAAAGTTTAGGAGGTTGTATGATACAAATAAATATGAGGGGACAAAATGAGAAAAAACCTAAAAATCAGGGGGTGCAAATAAGCCTAACACAAATGGAGATGCAAAGCAAGGTGGTAAAATCATGGTCTTATATGTAGCTTGGAAAATAACAGATGGAAACCAACTCTTAATTATGTTAATGACGAATTTACTTGCTCCACAATTGCATAACTTGTTAGACAATATACATAGGCCCCACCCCAACCCTGTTCAAAAATGTCGTTGCTACTTCAATAAAAGGATAAATTTGTTTTGACAAGGTGAGACAAATGGCATGGACTACTTTTTTTTTTCTTTCATTTCTTTCTAAATTAGAAGGGGTGAAAAACAAATGTTCTACAATTAGATAATGAATTACAAATTACAAAGATGAACAACTGTACATAAGAATGATGGCAGCGAGAAAACAAAAATCATGTTTTGGAATGATTACCAACTCCCCACTATTAAAAGGGGCAGCTGCTGTAAAATAAAATCGAAAAATCATTCCAAAATAATTAACAAAGACTAGCCAGTACTCCCGCTGCTGGTTCCTGACACTCGCAAAACTTCACCGATCCCACATAGCCTGATATATCGCAGGTCTGTGCTTTAACCAATGCACCATCTCCTTGTCCAATGAAGAATTATTCACAACACTGTCTAGCATTGGACTCCCAAGAACTTTTGGAGAGCTATTGAACGACCATATTCGGTCCTTGGGCCAAGGTCTCTGGGGTTGCTTCTCCTGGAGAATATTGAAGGAGATAAGCTAAGCAACCAATATTAAAAATAAATAATAAATAAATGAAACTGACAACTAAACAAACACAAGATTCTTTGGGCAACCGCATCCTGAATCAAGCAAAAAGAGGGCTTGTAATTTGAGTTATAAGCAGCCTGAACCAGCTCAACCCCCAGTCTCTAGTATTTATGGATTGGATGCATAATACTTTAAAGAACAAAGGCACCAAAAAGTAAAACAAAAATGCGAAACTCACCATCCTCGCAATCATAAATTTCACAGTCTTTGGGCCATAAACACGCTGTCGCGAAGGTTTCTGAATCTTGGCATAGAAGGAGCCGATGTCAGGTAATGACAAGCAGCCCCTACTTGCTCTAGCCAAGCTACAATCTGGATCTGCATTAGTCTGGTTATACCAAAAAATCAGCTGCCCTAAACAATAATTCTCCCCATAAGTCTTGCAATACTCCTGAAGACCTCCCCCCAACTTCTCAGCGCACTTGGGGCCTAGGTCAAGGGGACTAATGTATACCGGTGGCGAAGTTACTGCCTTGTATTCCTGAAAGTTTAAATGAAGTCTGCTTTAGATTCAAAAAGAGAAGAAACACAATCGAATTAGAAAACCTTGCTAGAGGTTCTTATTAGAAAGGCGTACCCGTATTCTAACGAAGCCCTTTGTGTAAGCATAAATGTGGATCAAGTCAGCAGCAGCGTCTTGCCGAGACTTGTATGTACAGGGAAGATTGCGGACCTCATCTCTCAACCTTCCAAAGAAACAAGAAATCTCATAAAGTTAGCATCATTTACAAGATCAAAACGGCATAGCATAAGACAATAACACAAGTGCATGCCACTCACCATAGTAAAGATTTTTTAAGTTCTTTGCATATGTCATATGAACCTGATGGATCATGATCAAGCATCTTGGATTTGAGATCATTTAGCAAGTGTTCCTCCACGTGAGGGGCCATGCTCTGAAGAAGCTCCTCAACAAGTGATCCTTCTCCCTTCCATAGAAAGCAAACAGCCGCTTCAGGACTCAACCGCTCCAGTGGAGGCGGAGCATTCTTTGGGTTGCCAAAAACGCATCCCATAACATACCTCACCTGTAGATATCATTGTAACAGATCTTCATCAAACTACAGAATAGGCCCATTATCATTTGGTAATTATTTCCCCAATACAAATGATCTAGATTGAATTTGAGAATTGTCATACACAAAGATTCCTAACAAAGAATTCAATACACAATAATCACGTGAGTGTACTAGTTTGGCTCTGAATCCTGGAGATGTAATTTTTAGTGCTTGAAATTGCAAGAAAACCACTAAGTTCAAAATCATCATATCATACAACTTTCTAATTCGGAAATCATTATACCACACGTGTCATATGTCATAATAATGTGCTTGAGCACCAAATTCACAGTACAAAAGATATCCTCTAATTTTTTTTTTTTATTCAATACCTAAATTTAACAAAAAGAATACAGAAATACAAAGTTCTTTTACAATTTGGAAAGAGGAATTCACCTTGTCAAGGGTAACAGCCAAATTCTGAAGCCTTTGGTTGTACACACCCTCCGCCTGAACCTCAGCATCACTCTTCTCAACCTCAAGACAAATATCTGAAAAATACTTCCTTTTTTCTTCCAGATTATGCCTTAAAATCTCCTCAGGAAGCTTTGTCCTCTCAAAATTTATGAACCGCACCTTTAAACAAAATGAAATGAAGAAAAAATAAATGATAGTTGATTTCAAAAATTACCACAAAACCAAAAAATAAAGCAGCAGGAAGGCCACATACCAAGCGGGCCGAATAAGCAATCACCCAATCTGGCAACCCACCAAGCAAGCAACTGCCTAAACCAGCCCTCCCCAACTCAAGATAATCCTCCTCAGATACTGAATTTAACTCGCAAGCTTCCAGCATTAACTGATGACGATCCAGGATTCCATGCCACTCCTTTAGCACCTGATAAATGAACAGCACTCCAGTTAATAAAAAATAAAATGACTTTAAATCAAGGTGAAGTAAAACAATAGAACTTCACTGGCTACACCATCTGCCATTGGGCACCAAGATTGCAAGATTTAAAGTAATAGCTTGGTTCCCTTCAAAGAAACCTGAGCCTCGAAGAGGTGCAGATACTATTTTTCTGATACCTTTTGAAAAGCTCCTTCGCCTGTCAAATTCAAGTAGCTACCCCGACAAACTTGGCTTCCACACAAACAAACAGACGCTTCGTATTCTTCCTTACTCTGTCACAAAATAGATAGGCATCAACTCTTACATACATAGTCATGAAAATTGAAAACTAGCTGTACATGAATCCCATAGGCAAAAGAATCACACCTCTGTAACAGAATTGTAATCGAACGTGATCTCCTCACCATATTGAATTTTACGAACAGTGTAGATTCCAATCTGGTAATGACCATCTACAGCAGTAACTCTGCATTCAAGAAACAATCGATGTTAACAGAACTAGCAGGAAAAGTTCAGCTAGACTAAGGAAAAAGTAACAATCAATGTTTACAGCAGTAACTTGTATCAAAATATAAGACAGAAAAAGAATTATTCAAATTCTATACTTTAAATGTCAAAATTCACAATTCCTGCACCGCTCAGTAAAAATTCCCTGTATGCAAGGTGTATTCATAACCATCAAGGCCACTCACTGATAATCACACTAAGGTGAATTTGTGGTGCCATAATAACAGAAGTAAAACAATAGAACTTACTTTGCTTCACAATTAGGTCGACATGAGTGACAAATTCTACTTGCATAGTTTGCCTTATGCATGGCATCAACAACAACTAAATCATACCCATCTGCATCACCCTGCCAAATAACAATGAATGATCAGATGCAAATCAACAAAAAAAGCTGAGAAAAAAAAAAGATATGAAATTGTGCAAGTGAAATGCACCTTCGGCCTTTCAAGATAAATGTTGTAAAATTCTGGAGCTGGGTCTTTACTATTTTTCTGCAAAGATCGAATCCCATCTTGCTTCTCGAACCATTTCCAAACAGGATAAACCTATAAATTAATATTTTAAGGGGTTGTAAGAGCGGAAAATTCTCACCCAAAAAGAAATCACTAAACTTTAATTTAAAAGAAGAAACATAATTTTAAAAGCAGAAACCATCACATATACACTAATTTTATGAGGTATTATATAATTTTGCAATGCAACATCATGAATTATGTCCATGTTATCATATTTAAGATAATAATAATAATAATCATCATCATTTGGGTAAGAAGGGTCTTCGCAATAAGGCAGCCCTATATAAAAAATATGGGAATTAACCAAAAGCCCACAAACCATGCACATTATGGGTGAATAAATCAACAGAAAAGTCAAAATTAATCAACAATAATTGAGTAAACTTAATGATATTCAATAACAACAATTAACAACAGAAGACAAATCATGAGATGCACTTGTAACGAGATCAGGTCTTGCACATGATACATAAGAAAGAATATCTAAAAGAACCCTGGTTTACCAAAAAAAACCGTCTTAATTGCAATTTCCTGCCCCATGAAAACAGATACAGATGACATCATTTAAAAATTTCCTTTTAATAGTGACTGAATTCAAACTTCATGATAACAATTGGGTACATAGAAATTATATGTAATCCATTATAAAATGATTAAAAACCTATGAGAAAACAACTCCCAAGGACAAATATACAGCCATACCTCTCCCAAAAATTCCACAACAAAATCATCTTCTCCAAAACCCTCTTCTTTGTTGCAAACGACGCCAAGCCCCTGACCATAAAAAGTTAACAATTTTTCAGAAGAGTAATGGATCACAAAACTAAAAGCTTGGAAGAAATTGAGGAAGTAGCATCTCAAAAAATGGAGAAATAGAAAAAGTTAATTTAATGCAATAAATGGATGATGTGCATTTACCTTTCGATAAGCAACATACTTATCATCGGGGCGACTTTCTATGGCCTTCAAAATACCCTGGCACATTTTCACAGTTCGCATATCACCATCCTCCTCTGCAGCTTTTTGGATGTCTTCAACAACAGGCATCAAAGGATAGATCATAGGAGTAGTTCCAGACCCAGTGTAGTGCCTCACTTGCTTATTCAACGTGCGAAGGAGAACATCTTCGATAAACAAATGCTTCTCCAGAAGAGGCCAATCCAACTCCTCTGGCATGGAATCAAGTAAAAGATTGTGGCTATAAGGATCAATGCCATAAACTTCTTGCTCTAGAACCTCATCTCCAAGCATTTTCCTTGGCTTGTAGTCCTTGACTTCAGGAAGCTCCATATCAGACTCATCCTCAATTCCATTCTTCTGAGAATTAAGCTTCTCAACATAGTCATCTGGTAAGGATACCTGCATCTTCCGCTTCACATTCTCCTCATTCGATACAATAACATATTCATCAATGACTTCATATTTCCTAGTAACAGGAGGAACCAAGCTCGATTTTGTCATGCGAGCACCCCACTCACGATCATCAGCGGTAGAATCAAAACCCTCATCAGGTGAAAGGCATCCATCTGCTCTTGACTGACCAGTTTGACTTTGTGATTTGAATTCCGCGTCACTTTCTGTATCTGAGGCAGTACTCTCACTATTGCTCTTGCTATCTTCAGAAGACCTATCAAGATCATCTGAGGTTTCACTCTCTGAATCCATACATTTTTTATTTAATCTGGATAAACGCCTTCTGATTTCTCGATCGGATGTATACTCTCCATAATCCAAACCACCATTCACAAAGGAAGTACCATTACTCCTACTCAAGTACTTCCTTTCAGTGGCTAATTTATTGGGCTTCTTTTTATACTTGGAGGCAGAAGAGAACCCTGGATATGTCCCATCTTCCCACGACTTGATAAGTTCATCTCTTTCATGCGAAGACTTAGAGGCCCCTTCCAAACGTGTGGCAAGTTGAATAAACAATGTAATTATGTGATTCATGTCTCCAGCATCACCCCGGTTCTTTGCTCTGCACCCACGCAATAAAGAATATAAGAGAAAGAGAAGAGAGAGAGAGAGAGAGAGATTTTATAATTGTTACCAAAAAACGTTTTGATTATACATAAAGTGTCACCTATAGAAGACAAAAATGAAAAAGAACTTACTTTATTGCATCCCTGCACATTCGACTGATATCCTCCTTGACAGAAGTCAATCCTCGGCGAATATAATGTCCATTTTTTATTCTATCCTGGATTTCTGCAACCTGGTGAACAAAGAGACAACAAAGTTTGAGAAAACATTTAAAAATTAAATAAAAATAAGTAAAACTGAACTGAACAAAACTATAAGGAAAACAAACAAAGACAGAAAAACCTTATCAAATGCATCTTAAATATGAAAACATAAAAAACAAATGCCTATCAGTACCTTAGGTACAAAGAAATCAAAGGTGTTCTCCTTCATGATGTCCTTCAGACTTGAAGCAAGAAATTCCTCCATCCTCTTATAACCATGTTCCGATTTCTTAATGGACAACCGCCTCATACGAGCATCCCTAGATAGAATGGATGAGGACCGTCTAGCATCAAATAGTTTTGAACGTTTGTATAAACTTCGCCGGAATGATTGATTTGCTGAGTCTCTCTTATCCACACTATCGAAGTACTCTTTTAGTTCACTAAAATCATCCATATCATTTCCTAGAACCTTACTTTTAGAAACAGATGAAGATTTCTCAGTGATCTGTTTCAGACTCCTTATTTTAGAATGTGATTCTTCACATATCTTTGCGCCACGTGAACTCCGGCTCTTGATCCAGTTCAGATTCTGAAATTTAATGACCAACTCACCAAACTGGTTGCAACCCCTGATATCTATGCTAGATAAACAAGGAAATGAACCAAGAATCTCTTCAAGAGTGTGGGGGGTGATGTTGGTGCAACCAATTAGAACCATAGAATTAATCTTTTCTTTACCATAACCACTCTGCAAACAAACAATAACATTAAATTTAAGAGGAAAGAAATGAATTTTTTGCTTTTCTGCAATGCCAAAAAAGAGTAAAACCTACCATAATGTTCACAATCATGGAATCAGTGCAGTTAGGACCCAAGGATGACAAGTCAACCTGTCTTGAAATATCCTTGTAAAACCTGGCAGCAGCTCTCCAGTGCTTACAAGCCAAAGAAGCAAAGGTAAGGGATTTCATGTCTAATCTCAAAAAATGGAAGACCCGTGCCAGCACATGCCCATCCAATAAACCCCAGCTTCCTATCTCTGAGCCATAACTCACACTCTCTTCTTCGTAGAAAGAAGCATCACCACATAAATCCTCAAATGTCGAATCATCCTTTTCTACTTTATGCAAGTCCTCTTCAATGTCGTAGTCTTCTTCACTTTCATCAACCAGCAACCGGGCTCTTTTAGCAGTACGTGCATCACCATCTGCAGTAACCCCAAATAGATTAATATGTGGATAAAATGAAACTCCATTATGGAAACCAAAGTTCAGTTGAAAGGACATGGCATGCATCATATGTAAAAGATAAAATTATAAGAGCATGGGTCGAGGAAACAAGGTTAACAAGGACAATTGCAACTAAATAAGCCATTCTTGACCATTTCTATGAGCTAATATAGTATAAAAACTCAAATGAAATAAGCCAACTCAACAAGGTTAACAAACTCACATGAACTAAGCCAACACAACAAGGTTAACAAACGCACATGAAATAAAGTATAAAAACAAAAACAAAAAGGTACATGAAATAATAATTCCTATTAGCTCCAGACCTGCAACAAGGAGTTCACAAACTGAATAATAGAGGTAATAAAATTAGTTAGAATTTTAAACAAACTACCACACCAAAATCTATTAAGAAGGAGGCTACCCATGAATAATAGCTCGACAGAAGACGTATACAATAGCTCATATTTAATTTGGACTTTTCTATCTTGGTGCCATGCTGCATCCTCTAATATAGAAATGTTGATGCAAACCAGAAGATCAATAAATAACTGAAGAATGCTAAAAAACAAGATAGGGTATTGCCACATGAGTAGAAGATGGTAGAAACTGAATTGCAACAAGAATAATGACTGACATATAATGACTTGCTTGAGGTTGTAGCTTTTCAGGTGTTAACATGAAATGACAGAGAGACAGAGAGAGAGAGAGAGAGAGAGAGAGAAAGAGAGAGGGATAGAGATGAATTTAAACATGGGAGAATGATGCCTGGAGTACGATATGAAAGTTCCAAAAAGGAATTAAGATAATATATATCCTGAAATTAAATTTGAGATGAAAACAAACAAGGACGAGCAGAAATTTAAATTGACTTGATCATACCTGCTTTCCAGTACATGTGTTTCTCCAACTCTTTTTTTGGCTGCCTAGCATTAATCCATGGGTCCAAAACATCATTTATGGCTGCAGCAAACTCTCGGCTTTTGTAAGATTTCATCACCAATTCATGAAGCTTTCCACAGGTATAACCAATGAACTGAGGGTGCAGGTTGTGGAACCGACCCAAATCTGTGTTTGATTCTTTAAGTACAGCACTTTGAGATCGTGAAGGAGAAAGTCCTGAAGAATCACTAGATGTTGAATTCTTCTCCTGCTGAATTGTATTAGTAGCTTCAGAAGTCTCCAAGGCAGAGGTAACGGGAACCCAGACTTTATCAAATTTTCGGAAAACACTGCTATGCTTTAGGATCACTCCTTGATCAACCAAGACCTGTAGCTCTGAAAATGATGAAGGTCCTCGTTCATGCCCAGCACCATCTAGGTAGTACCAGTCACCCAAATGCAACTGCAAGTCATCAACTGTGCCAATACGGTCTTTGGGGGTGTTAATGGATGTAATGCATTTCGAAGAGCCCAGTGAACCTTTGTCACTAACCGGTTTTAATTGAGTATCACCTTCTCCCGATGATCTCTTCCCATCACTACTGGCAGAATATGACCGTGCAGACCTTGACAAATGCCTCTCCATTCCCCGGACTTTCGTGCGGGGCTCAGAAACAAATGAGCCATGGTCTTTAACCACACATGCATTTATCCTGACTACTGGAAGCATAGTTCCTTTTACTCCTCGTATGACAGTAGGCTTACTTTGAATCGGAAGCATAGTTCCTTTTTCATCTGGGCACGAAAAAGCCCAAGTAGGTAGATCAAGCCTTCTGCTCTGTGAAGGATGATACAATTCATCTTTTCTATGCCATCGAGGGTCTTCATACCCAGACTTTGGCATCTGGCATAACGGGAAACCATCATTGACAACAAGTTTCTTCCTAGAAGACCTATCTTGCACAGCTTCATCATTTCTCTTCCAATCACCACCCTTGCATGACCATCGACCAGAAAACCAGTCAGAAGAATCACCACAAGCAAAACCATAATCCTTGTCAGTGGGTGCAGTCAACCTGATTTCTGCAGCTTCTTTTAGTTTAATGTCAGAATATCCTGGTTCCTCAGTTTTCAGATCACACTGTTCATCAACGTGACCTTGGGTAAAAACTGTATACGACAAGAGGTACATGTGTTTAGGCACAGAGAAATGTGTAAGTTCAATAGTTGTATTTCTCAAAACTTGTTCAACTCTAAGACTGTAAAATATTAAGATTCAAAATACAACACATAATATCAAGTTGACGTCCTATTAAACTTTCACATCCTATGGTATCATGTAAATAGTCAGAGCTGATCCAAAAATGAATAAGTGAGAGAGGATGGATGAAAACAAACAAACAAACAAATAAAAGTAAGCAGATCTAAAAAATAAAAATTAATTAAAAAAAAGTAATCAATGCCAATCATTATGTACCTTCAGTGTTTCCCCACTCTTCTCCTTGTGCATATTCAAAGGACATTTGCAAAACTTCTGCAAAATTATAAAATTCCAAAAAAGAGGAAAATCATTAAGAAATCCCCACACGCAAATATAAATAAATAAAATAAGAGTATAAGTTGTCACAGCACAACAGAAATAATCAAATAAAAATTTATTTTAAAATATTAATAATAGCAATCAAATAAAAAATACCTCCAACAGCTTCAAGCTCCCTGCCAGGAATAACTGTTAAACCCTCCATCAGAGCCCCAACCCTTTCTTCAATATGGAGATCTCCTAAAGGCTCACAAGCAGCTCCATGAACATCTGGGAACCCTGGCGGCAGCAAATTGATTGCTGCCTCCTTCCCAGTCTGAGTACCATATTGCCCAGCATCTCCAGTGTCTGCCAATAGATTACCAGGAGCCTCTGGAGGGCTTACTAGACGAGTTATAGAATCCGATACAATGGATGGGAAATTCACGGTTACCAATGGTGAAACAGCATTTTCAACAGTTACCCACCTATCACTATCTGAATGCTTGACCATATGATCAGACATCAGAGCCCCTTCTTGAACAAGTGCTTTGAGCTCACATAATTTAGAAGGCCCACGTTCCACACCATAATAATCAAGGTAAAACCATTTTCCTGTGGATGGATCAGCAACCACTGGGATGTGTGGTGGTGTGTCACATATATCCATATCTTCTTCCATGGAAGGCAGCTCTTCAGGAGGGGCTATACTGATATGAGAACTTTCTTTGCAATTTACACTTGGACTTTGCAGCTCTTCTTTGTGAGGCTCACAGCTGACATTTGTCTCCACAGATCCATTAATATCAACCACAGTGCTTCTATCTTGAGATTCTTTAGCAGAGGAATATGAGTCTTTTCCACTGGGATCCTTCTGCACCAGCTTATCTTCTTGCCCTCTATTACCATGTTGGGAGTTGCGCCTTTCATTTGCTCCACTTTTCCGACTCATCTCTCGATGATTATTAGGTCTACTCCGGTCATGCGGGGACTGCTCCAAATAGTTTGGAGTGTGATCCCTGCGATCATGGTATCGAGGTCGATCCTGTGGAGACAGACTGCGGTTTCTGTGATCATATTGACGACTCCGATCATATGGAGATCTCTCACGACCATATGGTGACTTCTCCCGGCCATATGGTGACTTCTCCCGGCCATATGGTGACTTCACACGGCCATATGGTGACTTCTCACAAACATATGGGGACCTCTCACGGCCATATGGAGATCTCTCACGGCGAACTGGACTCCGGTGATCATAATATCGGGCCCGGTCACGTGGGGACCGCTCAGAATGACCTGGACTTCGCCCATGCCTATCATAAACCACTCTGGAAGACAAAGTAGATTCGTAATGCCTGGAATACTTGTCTGGTGCTACTCTTGACGAAGAAGAATTCCAATAACACCTCTCCACAGAACCGCGTAAATACTGTTCAGAGTGGGCAGAGCGATTGGTGTCATCAGAAAGCCTGCGACTTTTTGTACCTGCATAATCCCCATAATCTCCATAGTGCTTTCGCTCACTGCTATTTGAATCAGCACCATACCTCTTTAACCTATTAACAGAAGAGTACTCCCTTGCGTGGCACTTACCATTGCTGTACTCATTCTTGTACACACCGTCCTCGTCAACAATTTTGGAACTGATCCTTATATTCCTCTCCTGGCCACTCTCCCACCTGGGAGTACTCTTACAATGCTGAATTCCACTTCTATTAAATTCTTTCCTTCTAAAAGCATCATCATTTGAGTACTTCCCAGAAGGTGGTGAACGATCACATTTCCATCCCTTGTCCTTACCCATATCATACCTGCGCATTTTAGTGTAACTGTAGTCATCTCTGGCCAGTTCCCCTTTCTGCCATCTTTCTGGAATGAACTCACCTTTCTCAATTTCATCCTTGGGTGGTCTCCATGACCCAAATTCTGTTTCGCCTCTTCTACTCTTCTCTGAAACTATCTCCCCCTTCTCTACATCCCCTCTTCGCCATCTCCCGGCAACTGACTCTCCCTTCTCCACCTCACTTCTCCTCCATTTCTCACCAACAATCTCTCCTTTCTCAATCTCGCTTCTCCGAAACTTCTCCGGAGGCACGAATTCACCATTCTCGACTTCCACTTTGGGCCACAAAGTCCCCAATTCACCCTCTTCTACTTCCTCCTTCTTTTCCTCAGCATTTTCACCATTCTCAGCTTCCTTAGTAGCACTCTTCCCACTTTTATCCAATCCCAATGCACTTCTTTCGGACTCCACCTTCTTCACGTACCCAGATTTCTTGACGAGCTGCTTCTTGGGCTTCATTACCTTCTTCTTAACGGGCTTGGAATTGAAGCCATTGTTAGCATTCTTGCCTCCGCAAAGCGCAGTCTTCTCCGGAATTGGAAACCTTTCCATGATATTATGCTGCAAAGGCATGCATGCGACACCTCCATCGCCCATGGAAATCCCAGCCCTCTTCGCCAAACTTCAAAACCCTAATTGTCCCCTCCCCCGGGGCTATCGATGCTCATGCTGCAATTGGCTTCAACTTTTTTCCTTTGTTGGATCCTCGCACCAATTCAAAACCCTATTTCCACAAATTCAACAAACAAATCAATACAAACCCAATGTAGGGTTTCAATGTCAAACGCACGCATGCATAAATAAAACGAAGCATAAACCTTTGAATTGAATAAGCTTCGAAAATCAAAACCCTAGCCCGAACGTCAAAAGAAAACCAATTGGAATCAAAAGGAGGAAAATTACCGATAAAATTTGACAAGCTGAGTGTACAGATCGGCGAGAAAATCTAGCTGCGAAGCGAAGAGCGTGTGAAGAAATAGACTTAATGAAGAAAGATCGAGAAAACGCCCAGAACAGAAAGCTCGAAATCAATTTTCTCTCTGAGAAAATCTCTCTGAGTTCGTGTGTCTCTCTGCGTTCTCGTCTCTCTCTCTCTCTCGCTCTCTCTCTCTCCTGTTGCTGTTCTTGGTCTGAAAGACGAAACCTCCGTGTTAATATTTTGCTTTTTCGTTTTATTTTTTCCGATCTTTGCCCTTTGGGCTTGTGTTTCGATTGTGAGAGTCGCGTGTTACATTATCGAAAGTACAAAAATAGCCTTGGGGGTCTTGGTCTCCGTAGCGACTAGCCTAATGTTTTATGTACATACGGATCGGGCCACACGCAGGCGCCGGAGTTAGCCGACTTCAGTAGTTCACTCACGCACGGTCACTTCGTTACTTCAATTGTGGGACTCACTTACTGGATTCTCAATTCAGTGTCCTTTTTTTCCTAAAAATTCAATATCACAAAATACAAACCCCAAAAAAATGCAGAAGGCCAAAAAAGTTACAATAAAGGGATAAGTACAGTATTTTCTTCAAATTATTAGTGCTTTACACTTTATTCTAAAAAACTTAGGAGCAGATTGTCTGTAAATTATTCATAAACAAAAAAAACTTACATTTTACCAAAAATTAAAATTTAAAAGAAATAATATAGAATTTAAGAATAACAACTTACGTCTGATAATTTGAATAATCAATATAAAAAAATCATAGGACACTTGCTTTTATTATTTCTTCATTGAAAATAAATAGCAACCAAGTAAATATTTTGTAATGACAGTATAAAAACGATGACCAATCATTAAAATCATGAACAAGAGCAGATCCACCAAGAAGCAAAATGTGTCAATTGGCTACTAGAACTTAAACTTGTTGCATAAGGCATTTGAGTCATTATATATTGGTTTAGTCTTTAAAATTGGGGGCAATGTATTTGTTGAAATGCCTCAAATAAATGGACAATGTATTTACAAAAATGTTTCAAAGAGATGGGCAATGTGTTTGTATAAATGCGGACAATTGATTTTTCCTCCTCATAAAGCGTGCTAATGTGCCTCTACGTAGAATCAATTATAACTAATATGAATAATTATGAAATTAATATGTACATACAGCATATGACATGATTGCGTAGGAGACTACATCTAGGAGCCGTTATGGATGGTACAGCCTTGTTTTCCGCTAAGGAAAAAAAGTGCAGCCTTGTTGGATGTGCAAAATTACTAGAATATCATGCATTAAGAAGGACGGGAGTGAAGGGTTTATTTGTCTTTTCAGGATCATAGAAAATAGGGCAGGGTTATTTTGGTAAAGTAGGATGGTTTTGGCGCTCAAGTTGAGCGAAATATTTTAGGAGGGGAGGGATGCAAATGCAAATTAAGCAATGGAGGGACTCCCAAGGAGGCTTTTGAGCTGTTATAGACCAGAGGCTTTGAGGTTGAGTTGTGGAACCTGTGTTAGAGTTCGGAGCAGCTTTAGGACTTATTAAAATGGTTCATGTCCAACATTCCTGGAATTGGTCAAATGCTCACGAGTGTGTATTTGGATAAGGGTCTCATGAGCTATTTGAAGCCCACCATTAGAATTCTTGTATGGGCTGTGTGGGTTTGGGTCCAGTGCTGTTGCCAGTGGGTGTCACATAATAGCACGTTTGGCTAAGTAGTTGTTTCTTTTATAATTACTACCTCTTGGCACGCTGGGTGTCAATTGATATTTTTATTGTGATTTTTTTTTTTTAATAATTTTTCACCGCTTTTTCTACATTTTAAGGTAGTGAAATGTCTTCTTTTATTTTTAAAATTTTATTTTAATAGTTATATTTTACAACTATATTCTCATTTATTAGGTTGTTTTGATGTGGCTATTTTGTTGAATGAAAAATATTTTAGGCAATTCTATTTTTAATAAATCTTATAACATCAAACCCGACTTTATAATAGTAATAATGTAAAAATTACCAATGACAATTTTTTAATTTGTTTTTAAATTGACGGGACTCTATACATATCATAATCCTAACTCATTATTCTCATTTATTAAATTGTTTTAATGTAACTGTTTTGTTGAATGAATAGTATTTTAAGCAATTTTATTTATGATAAAGCTTGTAATACCAAACTCTCCTTCCTTCCGGCTTTACAATAATAAAGATTAATGGGTATTGCTTCAGTTCTATTTCAAGGCCCTTGTGTGGTAACAGTACCACAAGCACAAGCTCCACATCTTCTACACCCCCAATGGCAATTTTTTTTTTTTTTTTAAATTAACGGGACTCTATACCTATCATAATTCTAATTCATTATTTCACTTTTTTTTTGGATTAATAACAAATTCTTTTGGCTGTTGTAACTAGTTAAGTTCGTTTTCATGCCTCTTGGTCTTTTCTTCCTAGACCAGATCGTTAATCGTTATAGAAGCTTTTTAAGTCATTTTGCAAAGATAAATCTGTCTTTCAATTTTATTTTTTTTCTTGAATATAGGTATTTAGAGATGAATTTGGGTGCCATAGAATCACCCTCTATGAAACCATATATACCATCAAACATTCAAAGTGATTGAAAGCTTTTAGTTGGACAAGGCTGGCTAGTAAGCCCACTGTTTTCAACAATCATATTAATCATGACAGCTTTCAGCTTCCTTAAACCAACTAATTAGCAGCCCACTGACATCAACATCATTAGATCAATTAATACACTAAAAGTTGCATTGGATACCATGGTTTTTGCAAAGTAGTTTATATTTTGAGCCCCTTATCTCCCCACCATAGTAAAAGCCTAAAAGCTTAAAGCAAGCAATTTAGTAAATATTAAGAGCCAGAACGCCCGCTAGAAAGAAAGAGAAATTAGAATAAAAATAAAATGTGATTGGTTGTTAATTCTGTGGAGCAAGCCATGAAAATTGCAAATGCTGAATTTGAAGCAAATTAAATCCATCCTTTACTTTGATAAATATATACAACCACGAAAACAAAATATGTAAAAAGTGAGGTGAGACTGGTGAACGATCATAAGCATGATATCGAACTCAAAACATGAAGGGGGTTGGCGAGAACGCTGCAGGTATGATCATCGGCGTCTTGCTCCTCCTGAAATTAATCAACAACTAATTAATTATCTGATCAAATTACACTAATTAAATCCAAATCAATCCAAGGCACAAATAAGTAAAAAAATAAATTACCTTGTGTAGCACCGGTCATCGTTACTGAAATTGCGAGGCTTGGCCTTGGATTTAAACAGAGACTTTGAAGAAACGGCAGAAACCACTTCCTCGGAGATTGGCACAAGCGCTGGCAGCCATTCACGATTCTTTGCTGCGGACTCTGATCTGGAGCGTGCCACGTGTACGGTGATGGTGGTGGTCCCCTCTAGCTCTGGGGGTGGTGGTGGCGGTGGCGGCCGCCTCGCTGCAGCAGCTGAGGCGCTGCTCGGACGGTAACACGAACCCAACTCCGACAAGAAGGACTTCATTGTGAATGGCTGATTAAATGGTTGTGAAATTGGTGTGAGTTTTTTTATCGGTCTAGGCAAGTATTTATAGAGACGGATTATGATGAGAGTGTTGTTTCCGAGTTCAAAGAGGTTTTGTGTCAACGTGTTATCCATGTCCTTATCTAATTACACACGTTAGAAGGCAGTTATTACCGTAGGATTAAAGACTAATGTTACTTGCCCATTAGGTTAAAAGATTTTCCTTATCCTCTTGTTAGAAAAATAAATACCCTTGCAAGTTGCAACTTAACTTGTTTCTTACAACTAAATTATTAACTTCCTTAATGTATTGATATGCAACGTGAAATCTCTAAATAAACAAACATAGACTTAAAAATACATATTCATTTACTTAATTATTTATCGCAAACTTTGTAAAAAACATCTAAAGGTTATTTTAATACGTTTGTGACACTGCTAAATATTATTTATCTTTTAACTGGTTCAAATGATTAGTCTGATACACGAAAATTGGCCCATAACACCCTCGATTATAAAAATATATATATTATTTATTTGTACTTATTTATGAATATATTTGGATAGATATATAGAGTATGGTATGGACCGTATGGTTACTAAATAAATAGTTAAATAATGTAAAATTCCATATTATTTTTTTGTTATATTGAAAACATTAGGCTTTTAACTTATCCTAAGTATCATAATCTATTAGTTAACCATCTCTTACCACTTGGACTGATTTAAGACTTAACGTACCCTACATCATTTGGGAAAATAAAAACTGTATATACATCGATCAAACAAACAAACTAAAAACTGTATATACACATACACCAAATAATCAAAGAATATAAATATATAAGAAGTGCATTCATGAATCAAATGATAATCGCACTATGGAGGGAAATGCCGACGCTTGTCCACCACCACAAAATGTTGCTAGAAATTATCAGAATTGAAGGTTTGTCGTACAATCACGGATCATCACATTGATATGCACTACAATGGTGGTCATGGACTTGTGGCCTATATATGCATCTTTTTTCTAGAGACGTACTTCTTCCCAACAATCAATTAAGAGCCTCAAGGACAAAGAAAGGTGGTCCCAACTCCCAACCTAGCTAGCTAGCTCTTGGATGGTTGTATATATAAGAGTAATGTTTGTTCAATAGTTTAATCTTTTGAACAATTTTGGCATCTATTAAGTTGAAATATAGTTTTACTTGCAATAGTATAGTTCAATAGCTTTTTATTGATAATTATATTTTTTTAAATGTTACACGTTTATTGATCTTTTCTTTTGTGATTTTCTTTTTTATATAAGCTCATGTGACATGTGGGGCTCTTTGTCTGATTCTATTGCAATTCATACCATGATGTTATTTCATACATCCTCAATTGCAATTACATTAATTGCAATGAACTAAACTACACCACTGTAAGTAGATTTTAATTTATTAGTTCAATTTTATGCAAAAAAATTGCGGTGAACACCACCATTGCAAATGCTCTAAGGGCTCGTTTGGTTCACGGAATTTATTTCCTAAGAAATCAATTCTTTTTTTATTTTCCAGGAGGAAGGAATGTGAAATTCTCTTTCTTGTGTTTGGTAAACTTGAGAAAATAAACTAGGAATTAGAAGCAATTAATGTTGTGTTTGGTCAATTTTCCAATTTTTCAATTATACCATAATCTATTATTTATTTTGAAATAATAGCACGGTTAGTTTTGTCAAAAAAGAAGCAATAAATGCTTTCTCAAGAAAGGGGAAATAAATTTCATTGCTCCAGCAAAGATTTCATTTTTCCCCCAATAAGGGCATCAGATTCCCTTAAGCCAGGAGTCAAATTCTTTTGAGCCAGGAATTGATTTCTCTTCCTTGTACTTACCAAACATGATAATGAAATTGAATTATCATTCTCAGACTTCTAAAACTTGAACCAAACGGACCATAAATACGCAAAAAAAATGAAAGAGCATGAATTTGCGATTCGCAAAAGTCAACTATACAAGGTAACATTGCCATATGTATAGGTCTCAAAATTCAAAATGCATGCACCCCACCCTAGTACAAATTTCATGTTTGGGGGAATAGTTTTCACAATAGTATTTTCCTGATATGAAATTTAAATTCTCTCTTTTTTATACGGTATGGAAAAACTAACAACAACTTAATGCCCTACCCTCATAACATTATTACAACATTTATCCATAGCACATGAAAGAAATGTTCGCTCCCAAAATCTTCAAAATACAAGTGTCTCTTGACTCTCTTCCCATCTTAGCATCAAAACTTGCAATTCAATTAGCTTTCACGATTTTTGGGTCTTTTGCTATCTTATGTAGTTATAAATTGCGAAAGAGAGGTCATTTTCCGTATTAGTTAAGACTTGAGAGGAGCATCCAATTGACAATTCTTATTAACTCTGTGGCCAAAAAGAAAGACGATTCTTATCATATCATACAGGTCATACATATTTCTATACAACATCCAGCACCATTAAAAAGGGGTTTTTTCCAGAATAAAAATGGGGGCATTTTCCTCTGAGTTGGCTTTGAATTTCAGTATTCAGTGCTTGGAAGTCATTATTGACACAATTAAGGAGTTGTTTTGCTGATTCTATGTCTCATAGGATTCATACCTGATTGACAAATAATTATTAAATAAAACATGGGCCGACTTGGGCTAATTAAGATTGGGCCATCAGATATTTACAAGTTTTGGTTTGGGTGGCCAACCAGTTGCATGCTTCTTATCTAAAGGCCCAAATCAAACCCAACCCAGAATGTTGTACCAATGGGCTCAACCAACTAAGCTCCATACCCTTTTCCTTATTGTTATGGGCTTAATGGTTTTTTTTTTTTGGGCCAAAATGGGCTAATGGTTTAATCAAGGCAAGCTTGAACATGAGATTGATATTGATTATTGAGTGAAAGACTGCAATCTATATGATATGAAGTTATGAACTCCTTTAGGTGAGGTCAAAACTGGTGAAGGTGAATAGGATAATAGATTAAGATTATCATAGGTTTATAATTCGATTTCCTCCAATGTAATTAAAAAAGAGAAAAGTTATATAGTATGTGTGTAAGTATGTGGTTTTGTTGGTATATATCATATAATTGACAAACATATATAAAATAGAATGTGATTTTGGAACGAAAGTTTGGGTGAATATTACTATGCTTAAATGGATGATTTTATATTTCAAATCAAGTAAGCATCTGCGGCTCACTGTTTTAACGTGGCATAAGTGCTGTCTTACTCTATTGAATCATCTTTCAAGCAAACATTTCTACAAGTACTTCCTACCACATAATTAATCAGTTGCATATATATATATATATATATATCTCCTTTAGGAAGCATTCCACAACAAACAAAATAGAGTTCAAGAGTTCTCGGCTCTTTTCATGGTTCTCATATATTGGGAATATTAATAATTGGAGCATTACATGCATGCCCATTTTTCATCTATTGATCAAGTTAATTTCACTTTGAATATTCTTTTATTTTTTTATTTATGATTTATGATATGTGAAATCTTCGGTTTTTTGCTCTTTTGTATAAAATAGGGAAATAAGTTTGGATTGAAGATGTACGTTGAAAATGTTGTTCATGAAAGCTAGCTCTTGGTTAGTAAACGCAACAAATTGTATATAATGAGGTTTCCAAAATGATTCGTATGTTGATAACTTGATACCAAATAAAGTGATAATCAAGCTCTATATGTTTATTTATTTATAAGTTGAGTTGATCTTCACTTAGTTTAAACAATAAAATCTAGCACTAATAAAGGATGATAAACCTGCATTACATTAGCTTGATTACATGCATGCATTTACCAAAACTGGTTTGTGCATTATATTGCATATGTATGAATCATGGAGACAAGACAAGGCTCTTTATCACCGTACATTACACATAAAACAATTCCCTTTTTTATTTTTGGGTAGTAAGAAAACAGTTCCTTTTACCTGTAATTGTATGTGAAATTCAAATCACAAGATTTCCGTCGGATTGTCTCGGTAAAGTGAGTGTGCAGCTTCACACGTCTTTTATGTGCAGCAGGCTTTTCAGTTACCAAATTATTCCAATCGAAGAAATATTATGTTACTGACATTCATGAATCATTGTGGTTCAAGTCAGATTTGAAACAACCCCGTTTTTTCTTTTTGTAATTTTCTTACAGTCTAAATCTAAAAAGAATATAGGATTACCTACATATACCATTCCTAATTATGTCATATCTGACACTTTATTCCTTAAATTAAAGATTTTAACACTCTATTCCTCAAATACTTAGATAGTTAGATCTCAAAATTATTTAAAATTTAAAATTTTAGTCAATTTTATACACGTGGCCCCGCATTAGCACCACTTGATCTTTGCATGCCATATATATGGTGTTAAAGTTATATAGAAAAATTTAAGTTTATTCACACCATTGTCCCTGTAAGATACACTTTTTTTCACTTTGCCTCCTAAAACTTAAATTCTCTCAGTTTACCACTGAACTTCAAATAGTTGTTGCAAAAGACCATATGCCGTCAACTCTGTCAATTTTTCCATTAAAAAGCTAATGTGGCACCTACATGACATGGGTGGGACCCTCCTCTAGTTATGTAAGATCCATGTAGACACAAAAAATTATAAAAAATTGACATGGATCTTATTATTTTTTAGTTTAAAAATTATTTTTTATTTTTTTTTTGTCCACATGGATCTTACATAACTAAAAAAGGGTCACACTCATGCCATATAGGTGCCACGTTAGTTATTTTAACGAAAAAATTGACAAAGTTGACGGCATAGGATCTTTTGCAACAACTATGTGAAGTTCATGTGGCAATTTGAGAATATTTAAGTTTTAGGTGGCAAAGTGAGAAAAAGTGTATCTTATAGGGGCAATAGTGTGAATAAACCAAAAATTTATGGTAACTTGGTAAGAGAATTTTTTAGCCTATACATAAGCCATAATCCCCGTTTAAGTTGTGTAATTCCATTAATTTCCTTTACTCAACTAATGATTGAGTACGAATTTTTTTTATATACTGGTTTATGCGAATGTTATTCTGTGGTGTTTAACTCATATGGGAGGGACATGTTTGTGAGAGAACCTAATTTGTCCTGGTGGGAAGAGGTCTAATTTGTCTTTTGCTGTGGCATCAAATGGCACAAGCAACCAAGTCGAACTCGATCTCATATATATCGTGTATGTGGACGGATGGCAATGAAAGGTAACCATCACAAAAATCAAAGGCAAATCCATACTCTTAATTAAATTAGTATTAGTGGGTTTGTCTTAATTAAATCACATTGCATGATGAGTACAAATTCGACAAAAGAGAGTGGCCGGCGAAGACAGCTTCTTTAACCTACTCTTTACTCTCTCTTAACAATCTGGCCATAATAACTGGTCTCTAGCTAAGGCAATTAATCATGAATCATGATGAGCACTGCGAAGTAATTAGCAATAAGCCAAATTAGCTTATTTATTAGACCCCTTTGGAAGAGCTCCCTCTATGCATGCTAATTGAACAGTGTTAGATTCTTTATTATGATGGTATATAGTTTGAGTATATATACAGTGGTAATTAAGTAAAAGTTAAGAGACATGATCAGCAACATTAATTCGGAATATCAGTGAGTTGACTCGTTCTTTGCTTAACGCATGAATGAATACAAATCTATAATTTCAGTGGTAGAGTACATTTATCTTCACACCCACGATAATATTTCAACTCTCACTTCATTTTCTCTGAATCAAACGAAAAGATTAAAAAGCCTTACAACATGTATCAGCTGCTACCTTATCACATATATTTAGTTGGTAAATTTTTATTACTTAATATTTATATATATACACGATTAATCTTCACACCTATTGACACTTATTAGATTAGTTTCGGACAATTCAAGAGAGGAAAACAAAAAATCTCGAACTACAATCAATATATACGTGCAGCTAATCAGTGTAGTACTCGTCTCATTTTATTAGAAATCAGTGTAGTACAGTACACCACATTTATATGTATATATATATATATGTGGATAATTAGCTATAGTGATTCTCTCTCTAGTATATATATGGTTCTAGCTAGCAGATAAGCCATAGCTCTTAACCCTGTGCATGTATGCATGTCTCAGAGACAGAATATTTCCATTACCCAAGATTTCATCTCTCTCTCTCTCTCTCTCTCGGACCTGCAAACTCACAAACCAACCAGCTAAAACCCTAGCTCTTCAATCCCATCCACCAATATCTACAGGACGCGTGTCCACCTTCCTTTTCCCTCTTCCCTTTGCTCCCAACTCAAATTCCAAGCTGCAAATTTAACCCTAATAAATTTGTGTCATATCATTTCTAATAGTAGTCACAGCTAGCCATGAAAACTGAAGTTAGAGCAAGCGGTACGTCAATTTCTCTACAAAACCCCACAACCCTCTTCAACACCACCTCTCAGGGCTCCCTAACCGGCGCCGCGCTCAAAGGGTGTCTTGGAAGCCTTGACGGGGCGTGTATAGAGAAGCTATTACTCCACTGCGCGAGTGCCTTGGAGATCAATGATGTGACCTTGGCTCAACAAGTCATGTGGGTGCTCAACAATGTTGCTTCTTCTGTTGGTGACCCTAATCAAAGGCTCACCTCATGGATCTTGAGGGCCTTAATCTCAAGGGCCTCAAGGGTCTACCCTACAGCTTCTATGAACAATTTTAATGGTAGTAGTTGTAGTAGTAGTACCACCATCCAGAGGAGGTTGATGTCTGTGACCGAATTAGCCGGGTATGTTGATCTAATCCCTTGGCACCGTTTTGGGTACTGTGCATCAAATAGTGCAATTTTCAAAGCAGTCCAAGGGTGCCCAAAAGTCCATATCTTAGATTTTAGCATCACTCATTGTATGCAGTGGCCTACTCTCATTGATGCCTTGGCCAAAAGGCCTGAGGGGCCTCCTGAACTCAGGGTCACTGTGCCCTCTTGGAGGCCACCGGTTCCCCCTTTGCTCAATGTGTCAAGCGAAGAAGTGGGTCTTCGGTTGGGGAATTTCTCTAGATTTAGGGATGTTCCCTTTGAGTTCAATGTGATTGATCACCAAAACCCATCTTCAAATTCTAAAGATTGCTCTAGCTTTGACCACTTTGAGTTGCTATTGAGTCAATTAAACCCATCTTCACTAAACCTCAATGAGGATGAGGCTTTGGTAATAAATTGTCAAAATTGGTTGCGCTATCTGCCTGATGAGCCACAGGGCAGTGCTATGCGCAACACTTTCCTTAACATGATTAGATGCCTAAACCCTAGAATCATAGTTGTGGTGGATGAAGACTCTGATCTGAGTGCACCAAGTCTCAGTTCAAGAATTACCACGTGTTTCAATTATCTGTGGATACCCTTTGATGCCTTGGAGACTTTCTTGCCCAAAGATAGTGGCCAGAGGATAGAGTACGAATCAGATATTGGTCACAAAATTGAAAACATTATTGGGTTTGAAGGGGTCCAAAGAATAGAGAGGTTAGAGTGTGGAGTTGCCACGTCGCAGCGATTAAGGAACTCGGGGTTTTTAAGCGCTCCGTTTTGTGAAGAGACTGTGAGGGAAGTGAAGGCCTTGCTAGACGAACATGCCAGCGGTTGGGGCATGAAGCACGAAGAGGATATGTTGGTGCTCACATGGAAGGGACACAACTCAGTTTTTGCCACAGCTTGGGTCCCAAATAATATTCCAAATGGGTTGGAGGATTAAATGGGTGTGTGTGTGTGGCTTCAAAAATGTTATGCATGCAATTGGTGATGAGTTACATGGACCTACCAATTAAATTGGGGGGATGGGGGGTTGGTGTTTCATTGCTGATCAGTGTGGTCCAGGTGGTGATGATCAAGAGGCAATGACAAAAACTTGATCATATGGTTGCTTTTTTCTCTTCGTCAAAAAGCTGCAAAAGGAGCACAAGACAAAAAGCGAAGCGGCAGCATTTTCTGAAAAATAATTTTCACGAGCACAATTTGTACGTATTGAAGCTCTTGCTTGCTAGCTATGATATATCACATGAAAGGCAGAGAGAGAGAGAGAGAGAGAGAGAGAGCTAGGAATGGACATGTTGACATGTTGTCCTTTGCATTGTATGAGACAAAATCTAGCTAGCACTTTAATTGTTTTACCATCTCAGTGAGTCAGTGTACTGCAGTGCAGGCTTTTGTTCCATATATAATTGTACTACTGTGAAATTAAGTAACTTCTTCCATTTAGCCTGGCCTTTCTTATTCACAGTAATAAACTAATGCTCTAAAGCCTCTAATATATATTACATAGGTTCTCACACTCCTTAAGAATTGCTATTTTAGGAAACCTTTTTGGTACATATATTGGATAATATAAATGGATGCATGTGAAAGCAATGACTGATCAGTAGGTAGCTAGCTCTTTCTTACTCACATATATAATTGGTAATTAAGTCCTTGATAATATCGCATGCTTCCATAAGAATTAATATTTCTGTTAAAGGCAACTTAAGAATAGTTTTAGGGAGAACCTGATGCAATATTATTTGTTGACATGCAATATCTTCTGCTGTTCTGCATGTGTTTTGTATTTAAAAAAATAGAAAAAAAGGAGAAAGTTTTTAAAAAATCCGACCTGCCGGATTCGAACCAGCGACCTAAGGATGGCTGAGAGCATATACCCACTACAGTCCTCCGCTCTACCAACTGAGCTAAGGTCGGCTTGTTAATATTAAGCTTGTTAGTAATTAATTTCTATTTAATAAGAATTATGGTGATTTGCAAAGGAAAATAAAGAGTAGCTTGTTATTAAAAATCTATGGCAGGGGAGAAAATAAAACCCTCTGGAATCTGAACCATTGGGTAAAGCTACTGAATGATTATGTTGCTCACGAAGCTTAATTGGTTCGCTTAAAAAAAAAAAAAATTAGTGCGACTCCATTTAATTATGATGAATTTACAACGAACTTTACTTCATATAAAGATTAGAGTTTTTTTTTTAAAAAAAAATTTGGTAAAGAGAATTCGAACTTAAGATTCTTTTAATGCTGTGAATGGATATACACTAGACCGGTATTTAATAGATAATGAGTGATTTGAATTTTAAGATTGTTTTTTGTTCATCAAAATAGATAGATATAAGCTCTTAGGGTTAGCCCAATGGTGAAAGTGAATGTGGGTAAAAGTTAGGATTAGACTAAGGGCCAGTTTGGTATTATTATGAGGAAAAACAGCTGTGAAGTAAAATAGTTGTGAAGTAAAGTCAGCTGTAAAGTAAAGCAGTTAAGTGTTTGGTAAACTATATTTTCAAAAGTGCTGTGAGTACAAAAAACAGTATCAAAGTGTTTGGTAAATGTTAATGTAAAAGTGCTGTGATTGTGTATAATTAATAAAATGGACATGATGCTGAAAGTGTCTTTCACTTATTTATTTAGTAAAAATAAAATGTTTTTTTACTTGTTTTTGAAATTTTTTGCTACAAATTTTTATTAGCATTAATTTTTCTAAAGACAACATTATTAAATAAGTATGCATATTATTTTTTAGGTATATTATAATTTTAATCGTACAAATAAAATATCATAATTAATTATCACAATATAAAATATAAATAAAAATGAACATATTTTTTAATTTAAAATAAACAAATAAAAATTATAGAAATCAATGAGGGTATTATGGGTAAAATAAAATATTCATTATTGCTGTGATTCACTGCAGCTATCAAAAGCACCTAGAAACCTGCTTTCTGTTGAAACCTGCTTTCTGTTTTTGTTGTGAGGAGTTGAGAATTGTAGGGAAAAACAGTTTTTAATTTTTTTACCAAACACCAAAATTGTTGTAGGTAATTGAGAATTGTCATTCACAGCAGTTTTTGGATCCTCCACCGCAATCCCAAATAGAGCCTAAATACATGATTCAAATCCAGTAAAAAAAAAGAAAAAAGATAGATAGATATACCACTAAACTAATTTGAATCTTTTAACTATTCATGAGCCTTGAGCAATGTTTATTGATGGATGAAGCCTAAATCATACTAATTATCAAAAGAAAAAGTGTAAATCTTGCTCAAAGCTTGGGCTTAATTAAAAGCCCAAGCTTGGGCAATGTACAAATGCAAGTTAGCCCTAAGGTTCTTTTTGGGCCTGATGCTATCAAGCTAAATCTGGGCTCAATTGAATCCTACAAGTTGTAAAATGCTCTAAATTATTAATGTGCAAAGGGGCATCATTTTCTCTCGTATGTTATTATATTATTGGAGGGAAATCACAAATGGTGAAATGGGTACGGAGAGACACAAGAATGAGGGAACCATTGTCAGGCAAAGATCCTGATCTTTTGGTGGACCCGGTTAAAACAGAAGTGGGGTCCACTCCTAATATCCCACCAAAACAAAATAAAATATTAAAAAGGAAAGAAAATCTTAAATGGTCCAAATGGGCATTTAAGTCAATTTGCAAACCTTGCGAGAGAGGGAAATTTTTTTTTTTTTGGGCCATGACTCATGAGAGAGGGAAATTAATAAAGTAGAGAAAAAGGCAATGGGTGCACTGCACACATCTGCAGCAGAGACTTGCAGCGATGAACGTGGACTAAACAAAACAAAGAGTGGGAGGGAAAGCCAGCAACAAAGCTTCACTTCCAAGCTTACTGGTCTTACTCTTCCCGAAGAATATCACACATTAATGAATAATTTATCATTAATATACTTTTACATATTTTTCTAAGCTAGATAGATTTATTTTCTCTGGGAATGTCATGAGGCTAGTGGTCTAACATACAGTAACACACACACTTCAACTACTCTCTGGGGTTCATAGTCAAATATTATATATCACACTTTTCTGTCTTTAGACTTTAGTTCTTAGCTCTTTAGAGCCTTGTCTCTATATTCCAGTTGAGAACCACATTGCTTCTGTTCTGCCTGAACCAATAGTACCCATTTGCACTAACCAAAGTCTTTCACCTCTTGGTGTTTGTCTTCTTACCCATTTCAGAATATGGCTTTGTGTCCTCTTCCTCCTCCTCTTCACCCCCCATTTGGCCTCCTCACCGCTCTGTCTTTGTTTGATTGTTAAAAGTTACTTCCTTTTTCTTTTCTTATTACAAGTACCCAAAAAAAGAGACTGGATTTGAAGTGGGTTTTGTTTTGTTATTTAAATCCTTTGGGTAATGGAAGGCTTGGAAGCTTGTTGTGATCTTGAAGTGGATGTCAATGGGGAAGAGTCTTTCATGGTGGACAAGGTAATTCTGTGCTTGCAACCCCATTCCGTTTAGAAAAGTCCATCTTTTTCTAATGCCCAAATGTGATCTTATCCCTCAAATTTGTTTACTCTGCTTCTGGATCCTGTCTGTATAGTTAGTTTATATGTCATGGTTTTCAATTAAGTTCACACATTTCCCGGTCTCAGACCCTTTATTACTTGCCAATTATTGGTGTTCTTGTGCTTGAATTATGATGTTTTATGGATTAACATTCTACATTTCGTGCATACTCTAGTAATTTTTTCTTGGTTACTTTCCATGTTAGCCATCAAGAATTTAACAAGAATTTTTCCTTTTCCGCCCACCAATCAATTCGCACCTATTTTTTTCACCTAAAAAAAAAAAAGATTCACACCTATTTTGCATTGATGTGGGTCATTGGCTGTCATAGCTTTTTTTTTGCTTCTGTTCTATCTATTTTGAAAAGTCGTAATAGCTATTTTCACAAACTGCACGTTGAAATGGCAGGGCTTTTTTCTTTTGCATCATTCTCTCATTTAATGCTGGTGTTATGGGGCTCAAATGTTCTTACCTTTACTTGTTTTGTTCACTTCTTTTGAGATGTCTTTTCCAGGCATTTATTACTCTTTTCTACCCTTCTTTGCTGGGAAGATCGCCCTCACCATAATTTATTGCCTATAACGACCTTTCAACATTCTTTGGCAGGTTCTGGAGTAGATTCCCATTTTTTCTTGTTTCTTTCAATTCAATGAGTTCATTCGTTTGGTGGGTTTCTCTGTATGCTGGAATTAGTGTGGGGTTTTGTCTTTACTATATTTCTTCAGTAGCTGTTAGTTAATAGCCCAGATCTTGCATAACTCTGTTTTCTGTAATTCACTAGCCTTCTAAGTGACAACTTCTACTTATTAATTTTTTTTTTCATTTCAATGAATACGTTTTCTGTAGTGATTTTTTTACCTATTGAGTGTTGATTTTTCCACCCTGGTTTTTTCATGACCATTTCTGCAGAGAATTATTGCTTCCTACTCGGGCAAATTGAGCAAATTACTTGGCAAATCAAAGGGTACCACAAGAAATCTTAAAGTGGTATTCCATGACTTCCCAGGAGGGGCAGAGAGTTTTGAGCTCATTTCAAGGTTCTGCTACAACAATGGCAGCACTGACATAACTCCTTCCAATATTTCCCTCCTATATTCTGCTGCATTGTTCCTGGAAATGGACAATTCTGTCTCTGCAACACATAATTTATTGGAAAAAACAGAGAAATCATTTGAAGAGATGAGGTATTGGACATGGTCTGAGCTTTTGATCGCTTTGAAGCAGTGCCAAGATTTGCTTCCAACTGCTAATTCTCCGCGTCTACTTGGGAAATGCTTGGATACCCTTGTTGGAAGACTGGCTTTGAGCAGCGAAGCAAGCCCTTGTCCTTCCACTTCATCCCCAGATAGCTCTGGTATTCGGTTTTCATGTGACACCAGAAGCACTGAGAGTTTGAAAACCAGCTCCTCTCGAGCAACCTGGTGGTTTGAGGATCTTCTAGTTTTAGGTCCAAATTTGCTTGAAATGCTGGTCAAGTCTATGGTTTCTCGAAAACTTGATCATGTTATTATTAGTAGGTTCCTCTTTTATTACCAGAAATCAAAGTTTTACACTGTCAAATCCGATACTAAGCGCAAAATTGCTGAAACCGTCATTGATATGCTTCATATTCTTGATCAGAGCTGTGTTTCTTGCAAGAATTTATTTGGGATTCTTCGAATTGCTCTGAGTTTGAATATAAACAAAAGCAGCAGGAATAAGTTGGAGGGCATGATTGGCTCACAGTTAGATCAAGCAACATTAGATAATTTGCTTGTTCCAGCCCCACATGGGATCAATTACTTGTATGATGTCAATCTTGTTCTGAGGTTTTTGAAATCATTTCTGCGCGGAGCAATCTGTCAAGCATCTCCTATGAGATTGAGGAAAGTTGCTACTTTGGTGGATTTGTATGTAGCAGAAGTAGCCCCAGATCCTTGTTTAAAGCCTTCAAGGTTTGTGGCTTTAGCCACGGTCCTGCCAGATTCTGCCAGAGACTCCTATGATGAGCTTTACCGTGCCATGGACATGTACTTACAGGTATTGCATTTAAGTTCTCCAGCTTTCTGTAGCTTATAATTTTAGCCATGTACATGAGAAAGCATATTGTGGGTTTGATCTGCTTCATATTGTGGGTTTATTCATGCATTGAATCTGGTTTGGCATAGGTGCATGCAGGATTGTCTGAAGAGGAAAAGATGAAAATATGTTGTGTATTGAACTATGAGAAGCTCTCAGCAGATGCTTGCATACACCTTTCTCAGAATACAAAATTTCCATCAAAATCAGCAGTCCAAGATCTTGTTTCTCAGCAATGCAAGCTTAAAAGCTTGGTCCACAGAACCAACAATTCCAAGTCCCATGCTGATTCCCCTTGTAGTGTCTCTGAGGTTCGAAATGGGGGAAGGAAAGGTGATGCCAATGAACAACTTGTGATCTACGCTGGGCAGCTTGATCTCTCAGCTGACAATGAGAAACTCAGAGCACATTTGCAAGGCATGCAGTGCAGGGTCATGGAATTGGAGAAAGCGTGCAGGAAAATGCAAACCCAAATGGCAAAATTTAAGAAATCAAGAGTACCAAGCCACAGTCATGCAAGATCTTTGCCCAAACTTTGTTCATGATAGAGGTTGCATTTTATTGCTTTTTTTAAGTGTTATTATGTCATATTTGTATAGTACAGGGAATGGGTTTTGGTGCTAATAGTTTTTCTTCTTTTTCTGCATGAACTAAAGGTGACTGTGAATTGTTCCACTTACAGAGAATGATTGAAAATTGAAATCTTGGTTGTACAGAAAGAGAACTTCTGTTGAGTCATTTTTATGCCGGGTCCCTGTTGATTTCCTATAGTGCTTTGGATAGAATCATAGAAGATAGGAATGCATGGTTAAGTCATTTTCCACAGCCACTCACATTGAAGCTTTCTGTAATGCAAGCTGGCAAGCAGTCTACATGAATAGAAAATATGAGGGTGAATGAAAAGCTGTACTGTACATATTTCATGACTCACTTTTCTGTTTAAGATACCATATTTAGCACATGTACTACTCCCCATTTGCTTAATCATCATCATTATCATCATCAATATTCATGAACATGCATTACATTTATTTAAAAATGGCTGCTAAATAATTTCAAGACTAAAATATTTTTCTCATGTGGTTTCAATTATCAGTCAACTAATAGAACAAAGATCAAAAGTTACTAAGTGGTAAGATACTAAAGTCAAGTGTAGCTGTTGTTGACTTTACCTAAGAATAATGGAAGTATAAAATTTGATGACATGGTTCACTTATTAACAGCAGGTCCATATATATTAAGAAAGATCCCTGTTGACATGAACAACTCTGTTCTCTCTAGGTTCCTGAATAGTCTTGAGGTAGTAAACTAAGTTCCACCTAGTTTATTGCCACACCGTTTAATCATGTAAAATTAAACATGACTGGGTCTACTGGCACTTAATGTGAGTGAGGAAGCTGATGCCTCGGTAACAACTGGAGCAGCTGGTCACTTTTATTGAGTTGATGATCTCCAGCAGTCAGCAGCTGTGTGATGCAACCAGGCATTTTGTGCAGTAATTGCCTAATAAAGAGGATCAAATTCCCAATTATTACTAATGTACCTAACTAAAGTCATTATGGGCACATTGAAATATTGAATTGATTTGAAGAAAGAATTTTGGTATGTTATGCTTTTGAAATCATTTTAATATTGAATTGCGGAGACCTAGTCTCCAAGGAATTTTAATGTACCCAAAATCCTAAATTAACAGAGTTGGGTTTGGATCAGTCAAAGTCAAACCTCCATTGACATTAACCTAAAATGAAGGACAGAAGGATCACAATCCACATGGAGCTGAATTGACTACAATATTATGTGCCGTGACAAACAAACAAGAGATTGATTTACTCATTTACAAAATCTGTGGTTGGTCAGATGAAGTCACATTTACGGTATGTCTTTATATGATATATGTATAGGAATAAGGGTTGGTTTTCCGGGTCAATCTGATTTCCTTAGACGCCACTTTTCTTGTCCAACTTCCTATGTTATGTCTTTCTTTATTGTTGATTATGGATCGATCTGGATTATAAACTAAACAGAACGTACCACATCATCAAGTATGAGGATTTCGATAAGGAAGTGACTGACCTTTTCAGTGTTTATTGAATGCCATTGCCACGTACACAGACAGACCTTTTCATGGAAGCAACATATTTTCAACTTTGATTTTTGACCAATTATTTCTCACCCCTCACCTCTCTCTTATCTCATCTCTTTTTGCTTCTCTCTATTTTTACCAATTTGTTTGGCCTAACATTCTTTCACTTAATGCAACTTCTTAATGCACTTCGTAGTAGTGGATGAGATTTCTCACCCCTTGCACGGGTTATTAAAGATGCTATTTTTCTTGTGGAATCCTTAGGGGTGACCTCCATTAATCAACAGCATTGAATTTGCACTTAGGGGTGACCTCTCTCTACTTCTGCTTGCAGAGCATTAAATTGAAAACAAACAAATATGACCTTTGATATCATATATATTACGCAATTACTAAAGCTGTTAGGAACGCTTTGCACAAATCAAAATAACATAGTTCGTTACAATTCATTTGCGATCACAGATGATTATCAATATAACATTCTGTTGGTTGTATATATACATACAGCTTTTGTCAAGTCAGGGACTAAGGGAGGACGTTCTCCCCTTGCTCCTTTAAAATGTCATAAACCACCTCATTCACAGTGTTATATAGAGCTACGAACAAAACTTCATGTAGTCTGGGAGACATCATCAATGGTGGTCGTTACTAGAGTAGCCACTTTTATCAACCCTATCCTGATATTACTGAATTGAGGTTCGAAGGCCATTCCAACTGACCAGAAGTAGCATTCCATCTGACCAGAAGTAGCATTCCATGAGTCTTGTCTCTAATGAATCCCAGATCCTTCCACCACCTAACTCATGCCATTAATAAAGCAAAGTTACTATTTACCTACTCAAATGTTCCAATTAAGCAGAGTTTCCTCTGAATTACAAAGTCAGTATACAGAATGAGAATCAGAATTAATGGTAGCTAGTAGAATTATCAATTGCTACCTAGCTTAAAAAATGTTTCCTCATCATATATAAGAACTAATTCCATTCTTCTAGGCTATCAAAATGGTAAATGTGTTAGAAAATCACTACATTGTTAAGTGTATCACATATGTATTCCCTCTTTAATAGAAATGAAATGTGAGCTCCACGTGTCTATCATTACTCTTTTGTTTTTTGGCCAACTATCATTACTCTTTAAACAAAAAAAAAAAAAATACCGTTGTATTTGAGCCCTGGACTGTAAAGTACATATGAGCCCAACACTGACAAAAAAAAAGTACGAGCAAATACTTAAGACAAAAAAAGTATGAACCCAACACTTTGACAGCAAAAAAAAGTATGAACCCAACACAATAATTGTTCCTTTACCTAAAAGCCCACCAGCTCCCAAGCCCAGCGTTTTTATCCGGGGCAGCCTTAAGCCTTACCCACCCGTTACCCGTAACCCACCCATGACCCATTATCATCTCCACCCCTAAAACCCACCCGTCAACAGAGTTCCAAAGCGACGGCGAAACCCCCATTGTTTCTAGTTAGGGACTGGCTGCTGCTGGTGCTCAATTTCTCGGCGTTTTCCCGCAAGATCCTTAATTCCTCATACAAAGCGTGTAGCATGGCTGAACAGGTTTGGGCTTCGTTCTGAAATTCTTTCTAAGTTATTAGATTACAGTTTTATAATTCTTTGATTTGTTTTACTTTACATGGATGCGATCATACCAATAGAAAACCCTCCAGAATATAATTTTGAAGAATTTAAACTCAGCCAATGTAGAATTTCTGTTGAACTCTAGAATGCATGTGAAAAAAGTGGTTTGTGTTACTTGTCTAGTTATATATACAACTTCCCATGAATATTTTGCACATATATGTATAAATGTATGCAAGATATATGCATTCAAACTTGGTCAATTCCTCTTCACCTCACTGTTGACCATCGTTGTAATGTTTAACAGATGGGGAAGCTGGCAGCTCAGAAACACGTTCAATACATTATTTCAGTCGAAAAGGTCTGATATTTAATGCAAACACATATAGTTTTCTTTCGCTTTATAGCTAATAATAATAGTACTATGGTGAATTGGTGATACTGTACTCAGAAGAAGGACTCTTTCGAGTCAGTGGTGATGGAGCATATAAGAATGAATGGTGCATACTGGGGCCTGACCACCCTTGATCTTCTTGGAAAGCTTCATGCTGTGGATGTTGATGAGGTTGTTGCCTGGGTTCTCCAGTGCCAGCATGACTCAGGTATTTACCTTATCAAAATTCTTAGCCCAATACTAGTTTTTTGTTCTGCATTGTCTGTTTGTCAATTTAGAGTTGTATTGTTTATTTGTCAATTTAGAGTTGCTGAGTAAATTATGATGCAACTTTGTTTATCCAGGTGGGTTTGGTGGTAACATTGGGCATGACCCACACGTACTGTATACCTTAAGTGCTGTGCAGGTTTTGGCCTTACTTGACAAGCTTAATGTTCTGGATGTTGAAAAGGTTGCAAATTGTATCCATTAGCATATATTTTTTGTAAAATCTGAAATAAATCTTCATTGCCGTTATGCACGCATTTTCAATTGGTGAATGGTATTCATAATAATTATTACACCTTGTGTTGAACGGATGCTTATAGCTCATAAAAGGTTTTGTAAACAAATTAGACAATTAAACAACATAAAGCATAGTGAATATAGAATTTTTTGTGAGACTTAATATTCAGCTCAGATGTAGCTGGGCTGCAGAATGAAGATGGATCATTTTCAGGAGACATGTGGGGTGAAGTTGATACAAGGTAGTCTTTTTCAATTTTCTTTGTTTTTGGCATCTTATGATTTTTTGAAATTAGCATCTCTTGCTGAAAAACATGATTTAGTTTTCAATTTCTTTTTTCTGTTCCTTTTTTTTTTTCTTTCTAAGTAACAATTCTTTTTGTTCCTTTTAGGTTTTCTTATACTGCTATATCTTGTCTCGCATTACTACATGGTTTGAATAAAATCAATGTGGAGAAGGCTGTGAACTACATTTTAAGTTGCTTAAATCATGATGGTGGATTTGGATGCACGCCTGATGGGGAGTCTCATGCTGGTCAAAGTATGTTATTTAGCCTATAGTATCTGTATGAAGTTTTACTTTTTGATAATATTTCCTTTGTCTGCTTTTTTTGTATCGCTTGTTAAATGAATATCTGTTTACATTTTGGTAAGTAGAATCCTGCTTAGTCCAGATTCAATCATCATCAATCAATTGTATTATTTGTAGTATAAAACTCCATAGATCATCAAAGTTATTTCCTTTTGGTCCATTCATTGGAAATTAGCAGTCAATCTTGCGGTGCATCTGTCCTAATTAAGTTTTAAGCTCATATTGTCGTATTCTTTTCTTTCTTTTTCACTTAAAATCTTAGTTAATGACATATTGACATGATTGATTTGCTTTACAGATGAATGTTGTGATAAAATTTTTAATATTGAGTTAAAACTAAAGTAACTGCATTGGCCTTGTTGAAATCGTTTGCTGTTTTCTTATGCCATATGTACAATCTATGGACAACCTAGTGAAGATAGAATAATTGACAGAAAAGTTGTTCAATAGAAACTGATCTGCAGTGTAACTTATCTGGGTCCTGTGACACATCTCATTGTACATCATTCCACTCTCAAGTCTAGGGAACTATCCTTTATTTTGTTTAAAGCATCCGCATGTCTGATCTAGTAATGGCATAGTGATTATTTAGTTGTATTATCTGTATGTCAAAATCAGACTCAAAATTACAGCTTTGCTCTGCCCATTGTGACTGCAGTTTTCTGTTGCGTGGGTGCTCTTGCTATTACGGGGTCTCTGCACCGTATTGACAAGGACCTTTTGGGGTGGTGGTTATGTGAGCGGCAAGTGAAATCTGGAGGTCTTAATGGCCGTCCAGAAAAACTTCCCGATGTAGGCTTTTCTTTTTCGAAAATTGAAGCTGAATTTGTTTCTATTAATTTGGACTCTTCCTCACTGCATTTTTGCTCCATTTCAGGTCTGCTACTCATGGTGGGTTCTTTCTAGTTTGATCATGATAGACAGAGTTCAGTGGATCGATAAGGAAAAGCTTGTCAAGTTCATTTTAGACTGCCAGGTTATATTTACCCCATTTGTACATTTGGATTATCCCTTAGGAGTGGGTATTCTCCCTATAAGATTATTTGTGAAACGAGGATTTATCTGAGATGTGGTTCATTATTGAAAATTGCAGGATATTGAAAATGGAGGAATTTCTGACAGACCAGATGATGCTGTTGATGTCTACCACACATACTTTGGTGTAGCTGGTATATAATTGCTTAGCTCTACCTTTGTTTAATTTCACATATGTTTGCGTAATAATTTGTCATGCCATAACCTTTGTCAATGATTATAATCAATGCCTGGTTAGAGCTTCTAAGTTCCAACTTCGTCCACAAGTGATGTTAGGACCTTCTTATGAATGGGGTATAATGGAAAATGTTTCCTTGTGTAAGGGGAGTGTACGCGGAAGGAGATAACTACTAACATACCTAGGATGTCAGTGCATTTAGTGTTATACATAATTTGTTCTTTTGTTCTTGGCTGCTTGCTCTTCCACCGTATTCATCATATATACGGTTAATGCTTTTTGATGCAGGGCTTTCCCTTCTTGAATATCCAGGGTTGAAAACCATAGATCCAGCTTATGCATTGCCAGTTGATGTTGTTAATAGGGTTATCTTGGGCAGTTGATGGCTTGTTTACGGGACTCTGATTTGCATCTCTTGCTGTAATTCCATACCTTCTTGTTTATCTAATAATGTCACAAACTCTCAGCAGCTTATTCAGATATGGTATATACGGTTTCACTTTTCTGTCAATTTTTTCGCCTTGATGCTTGGCTGCATACTTGTATCGGCTCATTTTTTGTAGTTCCTGGATGTTAAACAGAATGAAGTGTAAGCGGTCAAAAAAATCAGTTGAGTGGGAGCTATTTGATTCTGATTGATACTATGTTATTTGATTGAGTTCCTCAGAACACCTTCAATAAAAATAGAAACTAAAACTCTAATGTTTGTTCTTCTTGACTTTTGGTTTCTTAAGAAAGCAGTATTATAGTGAATTTTCTCTCTTGATTTTTTTTTTTTCGTTAAGAGTTTATACAGAAATGCAAGATGTTTGTTTCGGGCTTGCTTGCTGGTTCTTTTTCTTTCAATGTGCGTGTAAAATCTGCATGTTTTCTCCCCCACCCCAAGTAAAAGTAAAAGTACAACTGTACAAGAAATAAATGGGCCCTTTTCTTTTCCTGAGGGGCAAAACTTGGATCAAATGACTTATCCACGGTGTCACTGTAACTTACTCCACTCCATGAATCATGAAGAATAAAACTTGCCTGCACCCCTGTTTCACCAGCTGGCATCCCTCTCTCTCTATCTCTCTCCTCTCTCTCTCTTTCTCTCTCTCTCTCTCTCTCTTTTTTTTCTCTCTTGTGACACCACCTGTCCCCCTAACACGGGGGCAGGCAAGTTCTTCTCAATGATGAATCTCATTTATGAGGCGCTTATATCTTTAGCACTGGCGTGTCATATTGTTGATCACCCATCCACTACTCCATTGTGGGGAAAAAAAAAAAGACCCCACAATCACAAAACCAAACAAAACCCAGGTATCATTTCAGTCACGAAATGGCAACAAGAAGAGCCAAACCTCTTTAATTGCTTCCAGGTGTGCGTCTTGCAACTTGCATAATGCATATATAGGATCACGTGACCTCGTGCGAGAAGATGCAAGATTGGGCATCAAATTCTACAACATGCATTATATAATGGGTCACGTGCGTGTGTGACATCCTCGGGCTTTTCTTTTTGGCTCTTTTCATTAGAGATTTTCAATGAAACAGCCGTCACCTCCTCTCCACCCAACCCTTCCCAATTTTTCAAACACAATTCACGTGCCAATCTTGCCTCTCTCCTCATTACTGTGGAAACTAGACTAGGAAAACCAGTACATGAAAACCAATAGAAGAATGACATGTCACATCCTGAAACATTTTCTATGCGTATGCGTAGACGGTAAATATTGTAATTCGTGTTAGTGAGTGATGTTGATGTGGTGTCATTTCCAATTTGTGTGAAATACAAATCAACTTTAAATTAAATTATTTAATCAATCATGTCGAATGATTTAACTATATTCTATCCCGTTCATAATCATGTTATATTTTAATTAACTCATATATTTCCTAATCTAAAAATATAAACATAATTCCCTTAATTTTAAACCAAAATTATTACTTTCACAACATTTACAAAACAAAATTCTATTTAATTCATGGTAATAACAAAATCATAAGAAAATAACTATATAATTGTACAATGAATCGTATAATAATGTTAAAAAATATGAAAAAATTACTCATTTCATCATAAAACATTAGTTAAACATGCTTATTTTGTCTCAATCATGTTATACATATTTGACACTAATTTAATAATTATTATTCATATTTTGTTATATTTGTGTTCGTGTTAAAATTTGTGAGCCCAAACTCATTAATTTTGTATTAAATTTATATCATGTTATTGTGTGCTGAAAATTATCACGTTATAGAAAAAATTTTATCTAATTTTATATTATAATGATATGATATTCCTTAAAAAGAGGAATATTTTTAAGACAAAAAATTTGTGAGAAAGAGAGTGGGAGAGTGAGAGAAAGAGAGAGCCCATCAAAGAAAGAGGGAATACCATTTGAGTACGTACCCACGCAGTAACATATAATGTAGGTGATTGGCTGTGACAGTGGGCAACTGATTGGCATGAATATAATAATAGTGAATTTGTTTGAAAACGAAAAAACTAAGACTTTGAGAATTGATCAAGAGAGAGAATGTGTGTGTGTGTGTGTGTGGGGGTAGATCAAAGGCGTCATGATCGATAAGACATGTTGACGTGAGCATGCGTGCACTCTACCTCCTATTGCGTCTTGCCTTTCACTGTTTCACATCCTGTATTCATGTCCTTGTTAAATAAATCTGACAGATGGCTTTAATATTTCATATCCTCCTATTCTTGTGTAAGTCATGGTTTTTTGGGCTGATCACTTATGAGTTATGGGCCTTATGGCTATGCTATTTTGCCACTTTTTTCTTTTTTCTTTTCCTCTTTCGTTTTATTCAAAATTTTGAAAAACTTCATCACTTGCGAAATGGGTGAAAATAGTAAATATGACTTGCAAAGCTTCAGTATAAGCCATTATAGATAGCATAGGATCCCTCTCACTCAGTCACTCCTTATTTGTGTTATCTTCACTTTTTATCTTTAGTGAATAGTGATTGAGTGATTCACTTTATAGTGGAAATGTTTGTTTTGTAAGACAATCTAGCGATGTAAAATATTTATATTCTTAAAATTTAAATTAAATCATTATTTAAGCTGATTTTTTCTTAAATATGTTGTCAAAATTCATAAATTTAAGTAAGAAGAATATTATAATAGGATAATAAATGATAATAAGAAAAGATCACCCTTTACAATGCCTTACGAGATTAAGAAATTGATGACGTGTGGGGTGAATGTGATTCAATGTGTGAATAAATGCTCGAAAAAAGGACTATGAAAATTGGTAGGTTTCGTGAAGTTGCAAGTCAATTGGGCATAGAAGGGTCTTGCCAATAATAGATGTGTAGGTGTAGCCCCGATAAATGCCTATAGCTTCTACTAGTCCCTATGTATATATGATGATGGATCGATATCTCATAGGTTCATAGGACAGCAATCATTTTACCTCCATCCCCTCACCTACAATCTCTCTGTCTGCAACAAAGCATCATTGCAATTACACATGAATTTAATTTTCTCAATTAAATTTCATAGATTTTTAATTTGTTATACTATTTTCCACTACATATGAAATTATGAATTGAATTATGAGATCAATAATATCACATAACGTCTATAAATTTGCCAACTATTTTCTTAACTATTTTGCGTGAGGTAGGATTCATCAATAGAGAGTTAAGAAAATTATTACAAGAATTGATGTGTATAGTACTACTCTCAACCAACTATTAATGGATCATGTGCTATGATTGTATATGACTTTGAAGAGAAGAACTTGGCATTTTCCATTATCTCTCTATTTCTCTTTATCTTTTTCGGATTCTTTTTCTCTTTTTATCTCTCTTTAACTAGAATAACATATTTTTATTATACATATCTATAACAGGACATATAAGTGAATTCTCTACTTGGAACGATGTTTGGTTTTCTCATGTTAGAAATTAGTTATTTTGGAAGCCAATTATAATTAAACCTATATTAATAAAAAATAAATATTAAATAATTAAAAATATTAAATAAACATCACATATGTGTCGAAGAGTTTGTCTATAATCAACATGTAAGGATTATAAATATGATATAATTACACTTTCGGTCAATTTACTATTTCATAATTTTCAGATTGGTCTATGAATTATTTTAAGTGTCAAATAGATTCACGAATGAATTGAAATTTATCATTTTAGTTTATTTCGTCAAAATATCTCAAATGGACGATAATTTTGGTCACATGATAAGCATATAGAAGTGCAAAAGAGAGATAAGAGAATATAAAATCACTGATTTGCCCCTCCATATGTGCCTGTATATAAGTGGGAGAAATAAATACAAAATTGTATAAATCCGTTATACGCAAATATTTTCAATTCATTCTACAGCTGTGCACTACTACGTCTACATTCTACAAGATATCTCCAGCCATGTGGATCTGTGATTCTGTGCTATTGGATAGTCAGAAGGCTTTTTTTTTTTTTTTGGGTACAAATAGTCAGAAGGCTTTCCTTAGGCTGCAGAGCAATAAAGCATATCTTGCAGACTTTAAGCTTACAAAAAAGCATAGTACAGAAGTATTTGCATATATAAAATGTACAAATATACAGTAAAGTGAGGCAGGCTAATTAGATGTATTTTATTTTCAAACAATATAAATAACCATTTATATTAGAGTATAACCTTTTAATCACATTGAAGGAGGTCTCGGAGACTTGGATCTCTTATTCTAGACACAAAACAATGGAGCATTAACCACTTTTTAAATGAGGGATGAGTGGATGACAAAGCCTTATATAAATATCATTATAATTATCCATCATGCAGTATTTTTTATTGGCTTCCAATATTAAACTTTAGTTGTGACATATCACTCTAATAATTAAGAGTATGTTTTAAATATTATTTGATAAGAAAAAGTACATCTAAGAAAAAAAATATTTGGGCGCGCCACTGACCCATTCCCAACAAATCTACAACCCTCTATTCCATTTCCAAAAATCCAATCATAATTAATGATTTTAGTTTAAAAAATAAAAGAATATTATAAAAATTCTCGAAAGTATGGCACGCATCTCAAGGACTCAAAAACAAACATTTTATTTCATTATGGCAGTGCATACTGCGCTTGTACTGAGCTAGTGAGCTGGCACTGCTTAGTAAAACGAAAAACAAAGATAAAGTGACTCCTCAAGACCCTCACACTTCACACACTCCCATTCCCCTGCTTTTGCTTCATACTCGCTTTATTACTCAACTTAGCACACATAACACATTTTGAGTTGAATGATATTATTAATCACAACACTAAAATAAAAGTTGTGAAATAACTTTCTTAATTAGAGTTGAGAATTATGATAGCCCTTATATAAAAATAAAGAAGCTAAGTCTAATAAATAACAAATTTTTCTCCACAATTTAGATTAAATTCCACCTGGAACAATTTTACTTGAGCCAAATTATTCCATTTGAACATGTGGGTGGTCCAAATTTGGTTATTAATAACAGCTAAAACCCCAGAAATTAATAAATCCCCGACTACATCAAATTGGTCGACAGGTTTGGTTCAGAAAAGCTAAGTACCCTACTTTTACCTACACGCGAGAAGGCTCATCAAATATCTACAACGCCACTTAACCCAAAAAAAAAAAAAATATCTACTTCGCAAATGACAACTGGACTGGTCAGTGAACCAGCTGGACCTTTTCAGGTGGCGTGCTCTGATTGGATGGCATCTGTACCATCCTTTTGGGCAGGGACATGTCGTACCAAGTGCAGTAGTGCCCCTCCCACTGTGCACAGCTTTGGCCAGCTAATAAGTGGGAAGCCCCGACCCGCAGAGTAACGGCTACATTTTTTAATCTTTTGGGGCTTTGGATTTATTGGAATTTGAGTCCGACGTGGCAGCTGATGTGGTATAAAACTTAGATGACGTGGACAGTGGGAGAGGTGGAGGGGCTTGTGAGAGAAGCCAATTCAATGGGGCTATAAAAGCCAGTGTTTTTGGTGTGTTTAACACAGACTAAGACTCAGAGCATTCCAGAGTAGAAGAAGAAGAAGAAGAAGCTTCACTCTGCTCTATACTATTCTTGCTCTAGTCTCTTCTTTCCTTCCATGGCCTTTTCTGGGTCTAAGATGCCTGGGTTTCTAAGTGTGTTTGTAATTGTGGGCCTTGCATTGGTGGTGGGTTTGGTTAGCTCAGCAAAGTTTGATGAGCTTTTTCAGCCAAGCTGGGCTCTTGACCATTTCGTTTATGAGGGAGAGGAGCTTCACCTCAAACTTGACAACTATTCCGGTATACAACACTTTCTTTTTGAAAGGCCTCATTTCGTTCAAGTGTTTGAAGCAGTTCATTAAGCTCTGTTTTTAGCTCATTTCGTTCAATATATAATCATACTCTGTTATTTACCCATTCCTAACCATGATGCTTTGTTTGTTTAATGCTTCCCTCTTGTTTTTCTTGGGCTGATATAATGGTGGGTTGGAAATTTCAGGTGCTGGGTTTTCATCCAAGAACAAGTATATGTTTGGAAAAGTGACCATTCAGATTAAGCTCATAGGGGGTGATTCTGCCGGAACTGTTACTGCTTTCTATGTGAGTAAAGACTAAAACCAGAACGACAATGAGCTACAATTGATGTAAATCGTTCATCATTAAAAAAAATATCTTTGATTCATTATTAGATTACTTTCTGAAGTTGAGAACAGCTCAGCTTGTGGTACTATGGGTCCCCATTTGATACCTCCTTACACTGTTTAGACTTGGCCTTATTTGACTCATGAATGGTGCTTGTACTGAATACTATTACTAGCACCTACCTACTCCTTTTGCCCTCGTGAAATTCTTTACTTTCCATTAAATCCTGCATTGATTATTTTTGTTCCCATCTACAACACATCCATGTATGCACCAATTGTTTAATATGAGTAATGATGAGTTGACGACATCCATATAAATAAATTACAGTGATTACTCATGAAGTTTGTAACTTTCTATATTAAAAACCCCTCGTGACTTTGAATTGGCATTATGCTACCAATTAATACACCCATCAGACACCGACACTGATATTGAATTCCCTTTTGTTCTTGTGGGATGTATCTAATTCTTCTATCTTTATCTTTTCTTTGTGTGTATCACAGATGTCATCGGACGGTCCATCGCACAATGAGTTTGACTTTGAGTTCCTGGGCAACACCACTGGTGAACCTTATTCAGTGCAGACCAACATCTATGTGAATGGTGTAGGTAATAGGGAGCAAAGGTTGAACCTTTGGTTCGACCCCACCACGGAATTTCACTCCTACTCCATCTTTTGGAACCAGCGCCAAGTAGTGTAAGCACTTTGCACCTACTCCCTCTTTAACATCTTTTATGTGTACTTGTATGTTTGTGATTCATATATTTACGCTGGTTCTGTATCATTTATCATTTCAATGGAGCAGGGACATCATGTAATTCATATTTCAAAAGCCAGTGTCATGAAGGCTGTGTGTGACTGACTCACTCAGTACTGGGTCTAATATAAAGTTGAAAAGAAAAACAAAAACCAACCCATGAAAAAGTGGAACGAATCTTGCGTGATGTCTGTATGGTCCTATGCACGAAATTTACAGAACTACTGTGGACACAGATGCCTTTTCTGCTCTGTTTTGGGCCTTCGAAAAAAAAAAAAAAATTGAAGAAAATGACCGATTATTTTAAAATGTGCGGGATTCATTATTTATACTTTTTTTTTTTTAATGTGTGGGATTTGCAAACTTTGTTGTTCTTACGTGTATTCTTCAAATATTGATTTGGGTTCAGGTTCCTAGTAGATGAGACCCCAATAAGAGTGCACACCAACATGGAAAACAAAGGGGTACCCTTTCCTAAGGACCAACCTATGGGGGTGTACAGCTCAATTTGGAATGCAGACGACTGGGCCACACAGGGGGGTCGGGTCAAGACGGACTGGTCCCATGCACCTTTCATTGCAACCTACAAGGGCTTTGAAATCAAAGCGTGTGAATGCCCAGTTTCAATTGCAGCAACTGACAATGCAAAGAAGTGCACCAGCAGTGAAAATCAGAAGTACTGGTGGGACGAGCCTACTTTGCAAGAACTCAATCTTCATCAGAACCACCAGCTCGTGTGGGTTCGGGCGCACCACATGTTCTATGACTACTGCACCGATTCTGCAAGGTTCCCAGTCACTCCTTTAGAGTGTGTTCACCACCACCACTAGTCCCCCCATGGCTTAGGAGGTCGTATGGGAAATTAAACATTGTACAAAAAGAAGGGGGGAAGGAGGGGGATTAAAGCTACATATAACATGTGCTCCATGTTTGTTGTTTGTTCCATTTTTTGTTTAATTTCTTGCTGTCTTTAGCTTCTGGTTTGTATGATAGATAGTATTATTAATGTGAATTAAGCATTTTCTTCTATCCAATGTTGGGGTTATGAACCAAAAATTTTCTTTTACTGACGTACTGCTCACTACCAAACATTGTACAAATTTGCTGGCTCATGCTTTCACTGTGTCAAGGTACATTTAGGTCACGGGGTTGCATTGTGGGAGAGAAATCATGTTTGTAGGGTTGGTGGGGAATGGGGATAAGTTAAACAGTGAAGGAATATAAAAGAAACAAATAGTGGACCCAGAATTTGATCATTTTGATGTGGGGGTAATGTGATGTAATCTGTTCAAGCCAAGTGGAGCAAACAATCAAATAGAGGGTTGAGCCTGGATTTAATAAGCAATGAACAAGTCCACCGTCAAATAAAGAGGACTAGACCATTGTGTACCTATTGGGTCCATGATAAAAGAAGTGAAAGTCATTAGCCAAACATGTGAATGTGTGATTCATCGAGTACACAAAAGTAGGAAACAGGTAATTTCTGGTTTCCACTTATTTTCTTCATCTTTGATTTTGTTCTGATCTCTTGTTAAAAGGGGAATTGACATTGATGTGGGAATAAAGTCATTGTTAATTACCACCCACCTTGGATTTCTCCCAAGAAATGGAAATGACATTGTATTTAGACGGTTTGGAGAGGAAGAAACCAAAGCAGGATCACAAGAATGCAATTTAAAGGTTTCTATTTAATCAGTAGCTTTTCTTGTGAATTCAAGCTTCCTTCTTTTCTAGTTGAAGACTGTTCTTCCTATTCTTGGCTTCTTGCTACACTGCTGAGTCAGAACTCAGAAGAGTTTTCTTTTTACCCCTGCACAAAACATGTGAAACCTGTGCAGTAATTAAAACTTGGCATCATATATAGACTAGCAGCAAGTCTAGCATGCAATGCATGATTGAATTAAGTAGCCTATTGTTTGTTTGTTTGCAATGGTGGACCTAGAATATTTTAAGGACCATAAGGGTTCCTTCAATTCTTTCCCTACTGTAATTGGGATGACTTAGAGCTTTTGTATTATGGTTTTTGGTAATAATCCAAAGAAGTAGGGTCCCATAAGAGGACATGAAACGAAGGGGGTTTGGAAGGAGGTGATGGTTATCCACTCAAATGAATATGAATTTATCTGGGCCATATTAAATAATGGAGAGCAAAAAAGCTGAAAGGAGTCATTTTATGAGAATCAAATCAAATGAATCGCTTGGGGAAATAAGTGCATAAGGTCATAAAAGTTAGAACTCTGCTGGTGTGGATTTGTGAAAGGTAACAGAAATTCAATTTTTTGGTGTTGTTTTGCTATGTTTTGGTTAGACACAAAATTTGTCAACTTGAATTGGATTTATATTTGAAGCCCATGCATTGACAAAGAGGTACCGTATTGCTTTGATGAGAAAGAGCTACCACTCATTTAAGAGATGCAAGATAAGGTAGATCAGGAAATAGTAAATGCAATAATTCATTCTGAGTAAACACTTAAAACACATCAGGCCCCATTGGCAGGTACCCACCAATTTTCTTTATGGCCATAAAATAACCCAACTTCGATCATTGAGTGCAAATTAAAAACGAAGTGAAGCATCTAGATCCAGAGAAGACAATGATAGAGTGATAGTGCGTCGGTGATGGCATCGAATGTGAGTTAATTAGAAGCCGAAAGAGCTGGCAAGGCACTTCGATGGAAGTGGGAGACAAAGCTAATTGTACAATTAGCTAAAAGTGATTACCCACTTGTTTAAGCAGAAAATGAACAATATATAGGAGCATATGATCAGTTGCTTTCAGAGGACAACCTCTATATAAATTAATGCACCTAACAAGCATACATAAAAGAGTTGATTACATGTGGTGTTTTTTTTGGGCCAGTTTCTATAAACATTTTGATTTGTAGAGGGCCAAGATACTAACAGTGAAATTAGAGCAATACTTTGTTTATAATTCAATAGCAATAAAAGTAGAAAAATACTGTGTTATTATTAATATTTTTTTTTTTTGAAAATATATATTAACCAATTTAAGAAAAAAAGTTATACCGATCAGCAATATAGGCCACCCACTAAATATTTATAGAGCTAGAACCTAGGGACCATAAAAGCTAATAGAAATAGGGAAGAAATGAAAAGTTTTGTGATTAATCAATATCTAGCTAGATGGGCAATATGGAAATCATGCAAAAAAGCTGAAATCCAAAATTGAAATAAATTTATGGGTATGGTAAAGTTTAGGGCTTCTTGCATTCTCTCTTGTTAATGCAGAAAAATTATAAAATATTCAATTTGGAGCACAGTTGGCTAAAACTATAGTGCCATAATCACTATTATAAAACTTTCCGAAGACATTAAAGTTGTGTTTTTCCTAAAACTTTTCGCAATTTCACAATAAACTTTGTAGTTTCTACTTTCTACTAAGAAAATGTTTTATAGTCAGACTTTCTACTATGTTGTGTTTTAACTTTTTTTTCTTTTCCAACTTTTTCAAATAATTTGAGAAATGTGACTATGTGAGAGTCATACGAAACACGTCTTATTATAGAAATTTGGAAAAAAATATTGGAAAAAGTAGGTTTCTATAGCATCTTAATTCCTTTATACTAATAGTTTTTTCATATTTTGAAAATCAAGCAACTGTACATAAGCAATAGACCATGCGGACCATGTCAAAAAACCTCTTTGCCAAGACATTAAACCAACTAATTAAAGCAAAGTAGTTTTAAACATGCCAATGGCTTTGGTAAAGCTCTTACTCCTTTTATGCCAATGGTTTTTGATCATGGGAATAATTTATAACATGTTTAACAAAATTATATTTGTTATTTTCTCCACTCCAAAAATCTTGAAATATGAAAGAGGAGCATTCAATAATTAGTTCATCAAGCTTATGTGAATCTATCTTTAGCGAGAACATATAAATATATCATAATCTTGGAAATCTTATACCCTAGTAGTGGAAATATGAACTCGTCAATATTTAAAGGGAAAGAGAAAATAATATCCGCATACCATGCCACATTGTAGAATTTTTGCTAAAATATAGCTAACCTACACTTTTGACATGCTTGGAATACTATAGAAAAAAAAAAAAAAAAAAATCAATTTTCAGCCAAGGCTTGCTAGGCTCTCTTTCAGCCCATTAACTCACCAATCTCGGGCCGGAACTTGGGCTCAAAATCCAAATAATGAAAAAGCTCAAGATAAAGCCCGACCCGCGTATTATAATCCATTTGGGGAAAATTCAGGGAAATGGGGTTTTTTGCCATTTTCTGCTTTGTCACTGTGGACTCCTCGGTTTCTCCTCAGTCCCAAACTCTCTCTCTTTCTGTGAAACTTTAACCATTTCTCACTTCTAAGCTCTGTTCTCCATAACCCCCTTGAGGCTCAGGCTGGGGGCTCCCGGAGCACTAAAAAGGTAACATGTCGCACTTTCAATTTCCATAAAGCATTTTCACACCTTAACGATACTTGAATAAAGATTTATCATCAACTACTTATCAAATTTTGCTGAGATCTATGTTAGTTTGGTTTACTGAGTAGCTAATGCAATCCAATTTTGGTGTTAGTTGCTCGAAAAATTCATAGGGAAAAATGAAAATAAATGGTTATTAGGTACTTTAAATGGTTATTTGGAATGAGCTATATGATAACTTTGACCTTTATCTTTTTGGCGGAAGAGGACTTCCAATTACATTGGCAAATCTTGGTTGAGCAAAAGATTAGTTTAAATGGTTTGTGATGAAAAATGGAAGAAAAATTGAGGTGGGTTTTGTAATCGAATGACAAAGAAATCCAAACATATGTCTATGCCTGAGAAGTTTGCTTTAACTGCATTTGAAACAAGTGCCCTGTCAGTTCTTATTAACTGCCACTTAATGCTAAAGTGCTGAAGGTTAGGACCAAATCCAAATTCCCCATGCATAACATGCTTTGGCATAGTTGAAAACCTCTAGCTTTTGAAGGTATGCAATTGCTCTGCATTTCCTACTCTATCATATAAATCTTTTTGAGCTAAAGCCTTCACGCCTGAGGCAGCTTCAAGAGATCGTAACACTCTTCCTAGCAGTGTAGGATCACATTTGTTTTATAATTCCTAGATTATTTCTTTATGTATATTCTTTGCTGTTTTAATCCTTTGAATCCCTAGGGTTATGTCTGTATACTGAATGAGTATTAGAAGGAATTGTGGTTGCATATGATTGTATATTGGCACTTTGATGTGACGGTATGTTGGTTTGACAGGCATTGCGCTTGTGGTGCATGGGGGTGTTGCTTTGTCCTTAGTTTTTGGCCTAAGATGGGTTTAGCTTAGGTAAGTAAGAATGGCCAGTAGATTAGTATTGTTTTCGCAATAAAGATTATCTCTAAAGGAAAAGTCTGCTTTCTAATATTGGCAGGTAACTCATTGTATTTTCTGTTCAATACAAATTTTAATTGCATGCCCAAGTTGGAAAAAATCCATACTAAACAGGATGGATCTAATCCTGTGGCTGAGACTCTTGCAAAGTGGAAAGAATATAACGACCATCTGGATTCTTGCAACAATGAGAGTAAACCAATTCGTAGAGTTCCTGCCAAGGGTTCGAAGAAGGGATGCATGAAAGGTAAGGGTGGACCCGAGAATTCTCGTTGTAACTACAGAGGTGTTAGGCAGAGGACATGGGGCAAGTGGGTTTCAGAAATTCGGGCGCCAAACAGGGGAAGTAGGCTATGGTTAGGTACTTTTCCAACTGCAATTGAAGCTGCTCTTGCTTATGATGAAGCTGCAAGGGCCATGTATGGTTCTTGTGCCCGCCTTAACTTTCCTAATATTTCAATTTCCAGTTTGTCAAAGGATTCTTCTTCTAGAGAACCTCTATCAGCCCCTTCTTCGTTAGCAACTTCTGCTGGCTCAGAATCCTCAGGAACCTCAGACCACTCGGAGGACTGTGCTGCTCAGGATAAGGTGAATTCTCTTTCCCCTAACGTAGAGAATGACAATGCCATGGATACAACTCAAACAAATGAGGATGGAGAAGGTGAATGACGAATCAGTTCTTGGCCTGCTTGGGCATAACGATGTACAATTTTAGTATATATACCTGGGTGATGGTGGAGGTCTTGGTTTATGTACGTGGCTGATGAGCTATGTGGTGGAGAATGGATTTCGTAAATTTGTAATTGGGTGATGTTAGGAATTTTGATGACTGAAATTTGGAGATTAGCATTTTTTTCTTAAAGCCGATTTGGGTTGGATGATGAACTCTTCAATTGTTTGTCTATTTTTGGCATATTATTAGTAACTATACGTGGTATAACTGCATGCTCCCAACATAACCGATGGAAAAAGTGTTGAATGGGTAGTTATGTCACATGTATAGTACGATCACCCAATATTATTGCGCCATGTGTTGTATTTACTTTAAAAAATTATAAAATTTTCTTATAAGGACACATGCGTAACACGACTGCCCTATTGAAAAACCTCTCTATGCGAAGCAAAAACATAAAAAGGATTGTGGAGGGGAGCCTTGTATTTAATAGAATGTTATGATGTCAATAGTAAGGACACGTTCCATGTCAACATGTGAATATTAATCTGGTTCGTCTCCTGGACTTAATTTCTGCAGGAAACTCAAACTCCTGCTTGAACTTGCTTTCTGCAGAACTCAAGAATTTGCACCCCACTGTGTGTGTGAGATCATGGTTTATCTAATTGATACTTGGGTAAGTTGAGTTTCTGATATCATGAAATTCCTCCAACATACTCCATCAGATTACACCAATGAGTAATCCTGCATTAGTGGTTCGTATACAAGAACTGACAGTTCTCAAGGAAAGTACAAATCAAGGCACATCATTGCTTGCAATCTGATACGAGAAGCTATAACCACCACTTAGCTCAGTTTTGTTGTCGTATGGTGGACAATCTTGTCGCAGACCGCAGTCACCCCCGTAACCCCGTTCACAACTTAAAAGACTTGTCCCTCAGCTTTGCAGGGATCCAATTTCCAAAAGAAAGGACTTGTCCCTCTTATGAATATAACATTATCCATGGTCATACATCACTAGAGGGACCAATAGTACTGTCGAATATTTATTATTTGCGTTAGTGCCCCTAATGTTGTTGAACAAAATAGTTGAAAAACCCTTGAAGCTCTCAGTAATGCACTGAGTTTTACAAAAGCATATTGTGTATGGGTGAATAACCAATTAGGCAGTCATCGTCAACCAGCATTGACAATATTTTGATACCTACACTACTGCCCCTTGGCTCCACATCCAAGTATCCAACTCTCCTTGATATTAGGCCATTAAGTTAAGGACAAGATATATCTTTGATGTTATATATGGATTAAAACCTGCCGACAAATTGTTGCATCCATGATGCCAGGCAACATGGGATTCAAAATTTAAAGGCACGATAAGCATCGCCCAACTGAACAATGCAGGCCACAGGACATTTGAAAAGTTGTTTTGGTCCCTGTTTCTGGTCAAGCAGGCCTTTTTTGATTTGTTTTTTAACCGATATGGCGTTGTGGTGTACCAAATAGAAGACAAGACCCACTTGGATGTACTGGTTATAAAAGGTACAGCTACTATGTAAAACTTTGGGATTATGGCCTTAAAGATAGGAGACAGAAGTCACAATCATAATCACATATTTATATGATTAATCCCAACGCTGGAATCTTTGGGATCTTTGACTGTTTTAGCTCTTTGAGTTTTTTTGGTGGAAAGCTCACAGTTCACAGTTGGCTCGGTTGCATGCATTTATCACGACCATTTTCATTGGTAAATTAATCAAGCAAGCAGCTTATAATTTACAATTAGCTAGCATCTACTACCGACCTTTGCTCAAACTCAAGTATGAAAGTCAAAATCCCAACTTAGAAAATTTTAATTTTCACCTACTCTACTTATTCAACATCGTATTTCGCCCCCATTACATATTCTATGGCCAACATAATAAAAAAATGAATGAATTTCATATTACAATCCGACCTTCCATATGTGCCATACTACTTCATTGTGGAAGCAGTGAAAGCAATTAAGCACGTGTGAGTGTGTGTAACAACTAACAACAGACTATAATAGTTTAAAAGTAATTGTTAAGGAAGGAAAAGGAAGATTGAAAAAAGAAACACAACAAATAAAAAGAAGGGCGTGAGTTCATATCTTAATATGGTATTGTTTGCTAAATGCTAAATTACGTAGGTGAAGAAGAAAAGCCCAACTGGAAATTAGAAATATGTACAAATTGTGCACCTGCTATTTTCCAGCTGTGATGCTATTGCCAGCTGTGTCCAATTAATCCCAAAGTAATTAAACAGCCAAATAACAAAAGCTAGAGAACCCCCACACTAACTACTCTCTAATAATCATTTCTACTTTTTTGTTTGGTGCTCCCAAACAAACAAACCCTGCAGACTGGGTTCTCCCTCGGTCCCTCCAGTTGTATTGCGACGTCGTTTTGTAGATGAACAGATGGTTTCCTCGTAGTCTAAGCTTTGTTTCACCTGCCTAGGTTGGACTGGAACAGAATCACTTTATTTCTTCCGCGTATCGCATCAAAAGTTTCCCAGATCCCACCCACACACACCCCATTGGCATTATTAACTTATACACACACTTTATCACCCCACATGGGACCCACTTCCCAACAAGCCTTGAGCAAGTCACAACAAATCTAAGCCATCCATTCCTCTCTATAAAACCCACAACACCCCAACTCATTTCAATACCCCCCAAACGCAAGCAAAGAAACAGTCACTTCCCAATACCATAAAAACCCAAGAATTAATCACTTGGAAATAGCACCATGGCCAGACTTGGTGTGATTTGCTTGCTTCTTGCTGGGTTCGTGGTGGTCCAAGCAATGGCTGATGAGGAATCTGAGGGGCCAGGACTGAACCCACTGGAGGTGGTCAAGCTCCAAAATGGGGATTTGGGTTTGGCCCAAAAAGCAGCAGAGCTGCAACATGTTTCAAATATTGGTGCAGAGCCATCTGAATCCCAATCTCAAAGCATGGAAGAAGAGTCCCAAGAGGCTGAAGCTCCAGCACTGGGCAGACGGATGGCAAAGCACCACTCTGATAAGTCTGTGGCTGGTGGAGGTGTCATTATTGGTGGCCTTGTCACTACCATTTTTGCAGCTGTTTTTTGCTACATCCGGGTCACCAGAAGAAGAGGCGGTGTTCGTTGAGCTCCTTCATCTCAGGAATTAGTGTAAAGGAGTGATTTTGATCCACACAGATACATCATATATATTTCAGAGAATATTCAGTGTAATCAATCTTTCAATATTTATTTTGTGAATGTGAATATTAGATCCAGATTTCTATGAACTAGTATATGCTCTGTTTTCTGCATTTCAGTGCTCTGATTTGTAATTGCTTTCTCAGTCCCTTTTTCTTTTTCTTATCAAAATGTCTTCTTTCATGGCCTGAAAGAACAAGCACTTCTCAAAAACTGATATACCAGAGATTTTCTTCTGCTTTGAAATCTTTTCCAGAGAATATCAAGCTCTATTTTAAATCACTTGATCTGCAAAAAGCTAGATCTATGATTATGTTAATCTTCGAGCGTACTCCTTAATTTTCTCACACAATGTAGAATTGTTGATGATGGGTTCCAAAAGAAAGAGCAAAAGTTGAGTTTTTGGAGAATTTTAGTCCTCCAAGAAAGTTGGAATAGCAAAGCACATAGTTTTGTTACTTTTCTATATTATAAAGGAGTCAGGTCGGTGCCTCTGTGATGCTGCAAGCCTGCAACCGCCTTCCCTCTTGCGATGAGTGCCAAGTTTTTATACAATTGAACTTTGGGTTCTCTCTCTCTCTCTCTCTCTCTCTCTCTCTCTCTCTCTCTCTCTTTTTTATTTTTTTATAAATGAATTAGTGGTTTTATTTATTTTCTGCTGGAGTTTTCTAGGGTAGTTATATGATTATATCATATATGATATTATAAATGAACGCGGAATCAGGTAGATATATATAATATTATATATGCATGATACCTGATGCGTTTCAAAAAGGAGTCAACTGCAAGTGATCGAAGAAGACAAATCTTCCATGTTTTCAGTTTTCACATGTGATGGACGGACCAGACGCAAATCTTTCTTTGGCTACTTATATTCCTGCTTTTTTCAGTCAGAGTCTAATGTCTGTTTCTATATCTCTGTTGCTGTCCGTCGATCACGATACAAATTTACAAAATGTATATCTTTATTTTCCTTAAATAATTTTAACAGATTTATAAATAAGATTATCTAGTAATAACATGTCCTCTACCTTAACTATGTGCACCTTCTTTATATACATATGAATATATGATACATAAAAATTTCTCAAATGAAAAGTTGAGTTTTTATTTGGACATGGTAAATTGGCCTATCCTGCCTGCAACTATGAGTATAGAGCCTTTGTGGCTCTGCTCTGCTCTCTATACCTTTTCAGAGTTCACAAATCTCTTGCGGTTGACCATCATTATCAAAACAGCCCAAATAGTTCTGATTGGACTGCTAGCAAACAGATCAAGGTTTCTGGTCAAAGTCCAACTCCTGTGAACCAAAAGCAGCACAATCTTGATTGCAAAATTTTATTATAATCCACAATTTGTGCCTTTGTGGTTAGAACTTAGAAGTTAGCAGCAGCTCCAACTTTTCCTCTAAAAAAAAAAAAAAAAAGAAAGCCCCATTTATCGTGGTTCTAGACTATGTGTCTTCAAAATGCTTAGATGTTATTGTCACAACTTTATTCTCATTTATAGTTCTTCATGTCTATGACGGACCAAATTGAAGTTTGGGTGGAGCAAGCTTCACCAATTCACCGTTTGTTAGCTCAGAGAAAGACCTATAACCAATAGGTCAGACTCTAGTACTCAAAGAAGAGAGTGGTGGTTTGATGAGAAAAAAACTAATAAATGCTAGTCTAAAAGGGAAAGATAGTTGTTAGTTCGCAACCTGGTTTGCAATTTAATTCCTTTCCTAGCATCTGGTACATAAATTATGACAAATCATCTATTGCTTAATGAGAAAAAATAAAAAACTTTGGAATATAGAAAATTCAATGAAAAAGGTTGAGTAATAATATGGTATTGAAATGCAATGAATGAAGCCATAGTGATCATTTTGTAGCTATTTATGTGTTTATTAATTGGTGTTGTAACTGTTGTTTTTCATTATTAATTTTTAATTTGATATAACAATTTAAATATTATTCTAATTTTGCTTTTCAACTTGATTTTGGGCTTAATTTTGAATAAATTAATTGTGATGGGTTGGGTCAGCCTTAGCCTTTGTATGAAATAGGCCCATTAGCTTGCCATTATTTGGGTTGTCCAGTTTCCAAATAAGGCCTAATCTGGAATTATGGCTCATGAGAGAAGCCCAAGCCCACCCAGAAAACAAGCTCCTTGTAGCAGCTTGGTGTCTTTGCTATTCAGTTTCATTCAGTAACTACCACTATTCTCTGTGTTTCCCTCCCGAAATCAACAAGAACCATTACCTCGACTTGAACACTAATGGCTTCTTCTTCTTCTTGCTGTACCCGTTGGCACGCAGCAGCCTCCTTCACCATGTCTGTAATATTGGCCTTTGTAGCAATCTCCATGACACTGCGTTCAAACCCCAAGAACGAAATCTCTCCAACCAAACCCATCAGCCACGTCACCTCACTCAGCGCTTCAAGAACTCTGAGAAGAGCTGGGTTCAACATCATGGCCACCCTCCTCCAAGTCTCACCCGAACTCTTCCTCTCCTCTGAAAACTCAACCATCTTCGCTGTCAAAGACTCTGCCATCTCCAACGCCTCTCTCCCTCCACACCTCTTGAAAAGCCTCCTTCAATACCATACCTCCCCTGTCAAGCTTTCCATGGAAGACCTTCTGAAGAAACCCCAAGGTAGCTGCTTGCCGACCCTTTATCGTAAAAAGAACATTGCAATCACAAAAGTTGATGAGAAAGAAAGATTGGTTCAGATCAATCATGTATTGGTGTCACACCCCAATCTGTTTCTTGAAGGGTCCATTTCGGTTCATGGGGTTCTTGCCCCATTCTCTGCCTTGGATCCAAGAAATGTTTATCAGGGTTGGGATATTATTCAAGCACCAACCTGTGACTCTAATTCTAGCATGGTTTCTGATGCTCCTGACTCCAACAACATGGTTGAATGGTCCCGGATTGTCCGATTGCTATGCTCAAATGGGTTCGTTTCATTTGCCATTGGGCTGCACTCTGTTCTTGAAAGGATTCTTGAAGATCACAGGGGTTTGAATTCTGTGACAGTCTTTGTTCCACCAAGCTTGGAGTTTGTATCAGCACCTTCCCCTTTGCTTGAGAAGATTGTGAGGTTTCATATACTGCCTCAGAGGTTTACAAGCAGAGAGCTTACATCGTTGCCTGCCAGAACATTGCTCAGGACCCTGGTTCGTGATCAAGCTCTTGAGGTTACTGGGGCTACGAATTTCATGCAAGGATTGGTCATCAATGGAGTTCAAATTGTGGCGCCTGATATCTTTTCTTCCAAGAAGTTCATTGTCCACGGCATCTCCAGAGCTTTCCAGTTGGACGATCTGCCTAACACAGCAAGATAAGGTGGCTTCATATCAATGGGTGCTGGTAACAATATCAGTGTCTCTTCTCCCTCTCCCAATTCACATAACCTTGCATGTGGAGTACTTCTAGTTCCAGAGTATCGGAATACTGAAAATAACTAGGTTGATTTGTTGTTTTAGAAACATTAGTGTTTGCAACCCAAAATGGTTGTCTGTTTAGCATAATAGCATTACAAATTGCTTTTGATGCATTTCAACAAGGTACTGCCAAGATGTAACAGAGAAGTGTAGGCTCATTGTATAGGCTCAAGAAATCAGTGATTCAATGAGTAGTTGAAGACTGTAAGTTGCAACTAGGGCACTATTGGGCTCTCAACTCGCAAATGGTTTTCAGCCTCATGTAACTGTGTTTTGGTGCAGGTTTCTGTAGATGAATGCTACTTGGAATTCATGGATGACAGGAACAGACCACAAACTGATATCTGTTTAAAGCACAAATTCTGCACATCATTCAGCCAAATTAACTAAAAGAGAATTAGAGGGACAAAAGAGAAATATCTGTCAATCAGTTGCTCCTACACAATCTGGGTATTCCACTATTCCTGATTTTTTCTTTCCTCTTTCTACTCCTCAACAAGGTTACAAAACCTAGTAACTCAAAGGGGCCGCACCTTATACACATTCATACTGTCATCTAATTTCCCTATCATTCAACATCTGCTGTGAATATCATCCAGCCATTACAATACCGAAGTCTACAAGAGGATCCAACATTAAGAGTATGAAACAACAGGAAAAAGTTCAATAAAAAGACTGAATCTTTTCTTGGGAGATATGCTACTTCCCAGTCAAGCTGTCTTGTAACAGTCTCTAGGGTTTTCGGTCGAATTTGTTTCCTGGAGTAGTTCATCTGATGAGTTCCTGCGTAATTTAAGTTCGAGAATCAGGATTCTGAAAGCTATCTTCTGTATGGATGTCCGATTCCCTTGTATAACTATTGATCAATGTCTTTCACGCTAGGAGATCATCAGCTTATGGCAGGAAGTATGGAGAGGAAGTCTGAGCCTCGGATCTCAATGAACCCTTTTATGAATCATCAACTTCAATTCAAGATGTAAAAAATTGCGAAACTATGTCCAGATCCGAATTCTCAAATCCAATGCTTCATCACTGAAAAAAATTAAGAACCTGTAAATAAGAAAAGTCGACTTGAGAAAATAAGAATGGGAAAGTAACTAAGAAAAGCCACATCAATCAGCTAAATTAACTAAAGCCAGACTGAAGGCATGGGAAAGTAAGAATTAGAGGGACAAAATATCTGTCAATCAGTTGCTCCTACAATCCTACATAGTCTAGGTGTTCCATAATTCCATAATTTTGTTTTTCTCTAGGCCTCTCCTCCTCAACAAGGTTATGATACCTCGTAACACGAAAGGACCATACCTTATACACATTCATGTTGTCATCTAATTCCCTTATCATTCAACATTTACCATGAATATCATCCGGCTATTACCATTACAACACAGTACAGCAGAAGATCCAACATTAGAGTATGAAACAACAATAAAAGAAGAAAATCAAAACTCAATAAGCCTTTTCATCAATCATCAACTTCAATTGTGAAACTATGTCTAGATCCGAATTCTCAAATTTAATGCTTCAGGACTGAGAGAATTTAAGAACCTGTAACTAAGAAAAGTCGACTTAAGAAAACCAGGTGTTGATATGGATAATAAGCGATCTCTGGTATCAATCAATCATTATCAACCCACCAAAGAAGATGTTATCATAAATGTTTTTAGGTCAATTCACATTCAGCCACACATGTCTGTTTTGAAAAGTCCAAGCTAGTTCTAGGCTTCTAGTTTTAGCAAGTAGAATATCGTATTAACACTTTCAGCTAAGAAGAAAGCTTGGTGTTTTTGAATTCAACGAGACAAATATATTGTTGCATAACTAATACACAAACCTGCCTGCTCAGACGCAGGACTCAAAGATGAGAGGAAAGCAAAACATATATGAAAGCGAGACCATTGACTCAACCCCAAACTCTTTCACAGCAGTTCTAAACTCAATCTAGATCAATTAAAGTTCTTACCAATTTGCTTAACTGATTTCCATAAGTCTTTTAAATCCCAAATTCACATTATAAATAACTTACATTACCACCACAACTACACACAAACAAAAAATCATAAAGAAAAACAAATCAAATAAACATCTGAAACAAGAAGAGAAGAATTACTAAAAATTCAAGGTAAATGCTTCATAATAATCCTTGTCATTCTCAAACCAATCAATGTTACATTCTGGGCACCAACAAACCGCGAATTCCTAAACAAAGCCACAATCTCCTTAACTTCCTCATCCCCACATTCGTCAACAACCACCACACACACCCCACCGCGCTTCACAGTCCTCTCCATCTCAGACACATATCGAGACGGAAACAAGGCCTGAGCCAAACGAGCACTGAAGGCCAAATCAAAGACGCTATCAAAAAAGGGCAAGTTGTGGGGATCGGCCCGGCTCACCAGAGGCGGCGAATCGAGGAGCTCGACGGCGGTGACGTCGGCGACGCCCAAGTGGAAGAGGGCCATGACCTCGTGGCCGGCGCCGGCGGAGACGCAGAGGACTTTGGAGGCGTTGTGGAGGTGACCCAGATGGTAAAACGCGTTGAAGAAGCGGCTGAAGGATCGGACTTGGCTTTTCCAGGCCTTGGTGGACCAGAGGCGCTTGTTCTTCTTGTGCAGAGGGACGAGCTGGCGAGGCGAGGAGTCGCAGGTGGATTTCGGGAATCGAAGGTGGGGTTTCGGCGGCGAGTCACGTGAGACGCACGTTTCTGGTGTTTGGAGGAAGAGCATGATGAAGGTGATGGTGGCTATGGTTATGGAGACGTATGAGAGCCTTTTCAAGAGTATCTCTATGTGCTTGTCCATAACAGAGACCAAAGCTTGTGGTTACAGGCTTTGTAGCTGAGTCGTTCACAATGGAGACGATGGAGTTGCGAGCACTGAGGACAGAATTGGCTCTGCAACTCGGAACACATGTCGCTCTATCACCCACTTGGTATACGCCAATTATTTTACTGAAAAGCCCTCATGGTTTAATATAATTACCAAAATCCCTCTCTTATTTTAAGACAATTTTTTGTCCTTGTAATTTATCACAATTTGCACTTTGTCCCCATAATCTATTTTTGTTATTTTCGTACTTACAGTTTTATTTTGTTATTTTAGTTGTGAATTCTGTTTATTTCCAATTTTCCATACATTTTTTGTTTTAAGACTGAAAGAATTTTTGGCCCTTATAAATTTTTATAGTTTCATAATTTTCATTCTGTTATTACCTTTTAGTTGTAGATTATGTTTATTTCTATCAGTTTCGTTATCATTTGTATCCTTATAATTTTATTTATTAATATTTTGTTCCTATAGTTTCAACTATTTGTTTTCTTTATAATTTCAGTTTATCATTACGTTTTTCCTTATAGTTTGATTCCAAAAAACCACAAAAGTAAACTATAGATAGTCTAGAATGAACTTAGTTGAAGTTTTAGACACAACTCTAGAGGAGGTGCTTGTTTTCTGAAGCGTCCCGGCAATGGCTGTGGGTCTAACTCTCATAAAGAGAGTCTCAGTGCTTCCCCTTCCCGCCAAATTCCGAACGTTGGCTCCGAAAACGGTAACATCATTTGAATTTGGATTTCCCGTTTCTTTTTCGTTCACCTTCTTCCCCAGCCACTATTGTTCGTCTCCTCTCCGTTTGGACCCGTACTACGACGACGGCCAACTCCTCAACTACCGCTACGATCCCGACTCCGTCTACGCCTCTCTCATTGATGATTCGACCCAGAAGAGCCACTTGGGTCAAATCCATGCGCAGTTACTAGTGTTGGGGTTGCAAGACAGTGGCTTTTTAATCACCAAATTGGTGAATGCCTGCACAAATCTTGGGTATATTTGGTATGCCCGTCGGGTGTTCGATCAATTTACTGATCCGGAAGTGTTTTTGTGGAATGCAATCATTAGGGGATATTCTAAGCACAATGTGTTTGCTGATGCTATTCAAATGTACTGTAGGATGCAAGAAATGGGTGTCTCTCCAGATGCTTTTACTTTTCCTCATGTGCTTAAAGCTTGCAGTGGCTTTCCGGCACTTGAAATGGGTCGCCGGGTTCATGGCCAGGTATTTAGACATGGGTTTGAATCAGATGTGTTTGTGCAAAATGGTCTCGTGGCGTTGTATGCCAAATGTGGTCAAATAGAGCGTGCTAGGACTGTGTTTGATTGCTTATGTGAGAGGACAATTGTTTCGTGGACTTCAATCATTTCAGGGTATGTTCAGAATGGCCAGCCTTGTGAGGCTTTAAGGATTTTTAGTTGGATGAGAAAATTGAATGTGAAATCAGATTGGATTGTTCTAGTTAGTGTTCTCAAAGCTTATACCGATGTAGAGGACGTGGGACAGGGGATATCTGTTCATGGTTGTGTAATCAAAATGGGTCTTGAAAATGAACCTGACTTGCTCATTTCACTCACAGCCATGTATGCAAAAAGTGGGCAGGTGATGGTTGCCAGATCATTTTTCGATCAGATGGAAACACCAAATGTAATGTTGTGGAATGCTATGATTTCTGGTTATGCGAAGAATGGCTATGCTGAGCAAGCTGTAGAACTATTCGGTGAGATGATCGCTAAAAACATTAGAACAGATTCAATTACTATGAGGTCTGCTATTTTCGCGGGCGCCCAGGTGGGTTCCCTTGAATTAGCAAGATGGATGGATGATTATATCAGCAACAGTGAGTATAGAAATCATGTCTTTGTTAACACAGCCCTAATTGATATGTATGCAAAATGTGGGAGTGTAGATTTTGCTCGCATGGTTTTTGATAGAACACCTAACAAAGATGTTGTTGTGTGGAGTGCAATGATTGTGGGATATGGATTGCATGGTCGAGGACGAGAAGCCATTGATCTTTACCATTCCATGGAGCAGGCTGGGGTGCTACCAAATGATGTCACCTTTCTTGGGCTCCTCACTGCATGCAACCATTCAGGCCTTGTAGAAGAGGGATGGGAGCTTTTCCACCGCATGAGAGACTACAGGATTGAGCCTGCCAACCAACACTATGCTTGTGTGGTGGATCTTCTTGGACGTGCAGGTCATTTGGATCAAGCTTTCAATTTTATCATGAAGATGCCAATTAAACCTGGCATAAGTGTATGGGGAGCACTTCTGAGTTCATGCAAGAATTATCGCCGAGTGACTTTGGGAGAATATGCTGCAGAACAGCTTTTCTCGTTAGATCCATATAATACAGGTCATTATGTGCAACTCTCAAATCTCTATGCTTCAGCCTGTTTATGGGATCGTGTTGCAAAGTTACGAGTATTGATGAGGGAGAAAGGACTTACTAAGGACCTTGGATATAGTATGATTGAGATCAATGGGAAGCTTCAGGCATTTTGCGTGGGAGACAAGTCACATCCAAGGTCCAAGGAAATTTACGAAGAGCTTGAGAGTCTGGAGAGAAGGTTGAAGGATGCTGGATTTGTCCCGCATGTAGAATCTGTTCTGCACGACTTGAGTTATGAAGAGACAGAGGAGACACTTTGTAATCATAGTGAGAGGCTGGCAATTGCTTATGGCCTCATCAGTACTGCTCCGGGAACTACCCTTAGGATAACCAAAAATCTTCGAGCATGTGTAAATTGTCATTCAGCAACCAAGCTAATATCTAAGCTTGTTAATAGGGAGATAGTTGTTAGGGATACAAAGCGTTTCCATCATTTTAAGGACGGATGTTGTTCCTGTGGAGATTACTGGTGAAAGGGAAGGCCAGCAGTAAAGTTTTCTGGGTTCAGTTCAGCTTTGCACAAGGACACAAGTTAGTTCTCCATCCATCTATATGAGAATCCGATTCTTAGTTGAAGGAGCAAGTTACCCATGGATTCATTTGTACATGCAGAATTTACATGAATAATCGGCAATATGGTAAACTCCGAAAGAAGGGGTCACCCTAGTAATGCTTAAAGTAGCTTGAATTTAAGGTGCTGTAAATTACCACTCATGTCATATTCTACTTCACTGCCATTGACACATTAAACCCTTTCAGTACCAGAATCCCAGGATTACTGTCTATATCTGCAGGTTTTCTACATCAGAGTTTAGACTTGCAAAAGCGGTTGATGCTGAGATAATCAGACAAAGCATGCAACCACAAAATGCATCACTGGTATTGAATAAATAGCAAAAAAAAATTCATGGTGTGTGGCTGTTAGCTAAAGAATTGTACGAGTATAAAAACAAGTCATTTTGAGGATAAGAGGCGTGGCTAAAATAATTCGACCAATTCATCTGAGACTCCTCAGAGGACAAAAATACTTTCAGCCAGTCACAACCTGCCATGTTAGCAGTTTGGCTAAATGCCACATATGGATTGCTATAAATACGTGATTTTCTCTAATTGAAAGAGGTTGTGTAAGTTAAATTCCCAAAATGCTTTAACCAGTTGCAGAAGAAACAATTTACATGAACATGGAAGAGTCTGAAGAGACGAGCGATGAAACCCACCAAAACGACACCGTAAAAGTCCTAAACGACCTCCCCGACGAGCTCCTCCTCCACATCGTCTCCTTCCTAACGACCCTCGACGCCGTCCAAACCTCTCTCATCTCCCGAAAATGGCGACCCCTCTGGTCCCGCGTGCCCTTCCTCAACTTCTACTACGAGCTCTTCCCTCCCTACGACTCGCCCGCCGACACCCGCCAGTTCTTCGCCGAGTTCGTCGACCGCGTCCTCATACTCCGCGCCAATGCTCCCGCCCACACCTTCCGCCTCTCCTTCATCTACCAGGACCGCTACGGCTTCCACGTGGACTCCTGGGTCCGATCCGCCATAACCCACCTCCACGCGCGCGAACTCAGCCTCGACTTCTACATCGACAAGGAGTTTCACAGCGACGAGACCCGTTTCCACAAGTACGATTTCCCTTTCGCTGTTCTGCGAAATGGGTGTGTGAGAGTCTTGAGGCTTACGCGCTGTGATCTCACGTTGCCGTCGAACATGTCCGCCATGCGTCTCTGGTCGATCGCCTCCATGGTTCTTGACCAGGTTTGTTTGACGGACCAGATAGTGAAGGATTTGATTCTGGGGTGTCCCAATCTCGAGGCTTTGGAGCTTCAGTACTGTTGGGGGCAGCAGAATTTGAAAATATGTAGCGCGAGGTTGAAGAAACTAGCACTTGGGTATTATTATGATTCTGAATTGAAAGAGACGGTTGTCATTGATTGCCCAAACCTTTGTTTCTTAAGCATTATTTGCTGTAGATTTTATCGGTTTGTACTTAAGAATGCTTCGTCTTTGGTTGAGTTTCACATTGATATTGTGCACAAAATGGATGAGTACTATGATTATTGGTGTAAGGTTGCGAGGCTACTTAAGGAAGCTCCTTCTGTTAAGCATCTTAATGTGCAGAATTGGTGGTTTAAGGTAATTTTCTTGACTTGTGCTCTGATCAATTATTGTTTTTCTATTTCGATTTTTGGTTAATTTAGCCTATTTTGGCATTCTGATTATTTGGAAGGCTTTTCATAGATTGTCTAAATTTGGGTGTTCTTTAGACTTGGAGGTGTAGCCGTGTATTTTTGGAAAAGACTGTGTCGTCTAAGAATTGAAAGAGAAAAGAACATCAGAGAAAGTAAGGCTTTTAGCTTGTCATTGAATCTTGGGGTTGAAAGAGTTTAGGGTAATTAGTTGTTGTGGTCTGCTCATTATTGCAGGCATTGGGACTAAACAGAGGAAATGATCAGAGCCTAATTTAATTTATACAAATTGTTCATGAATTGATCTCCCAGGAAAGAAGTGGTTGAGGGTGACTGGATAGTGAAGAAAAATAACATGGTTGTTTGTGGACTTTTAATATGCCCTGTCACTAACCATATTTGGTGACAAGTTACTCCAATAAACCTTTTGAAGCTAGATAATATAGCTTATAATACATTTGCTATGCCAATCTACACACACACAAACACACATAATTATGGGGAAGCTAGATATCTTGTTCAGTAAGGGTTAAATTGTTTTGTCATTAAATTGTAATGTTAAGTCTATTGATTTGTATAACCCATTGCTTTACTCTTATATTGCACTGGAATTTATTCTTCTGCAGTTCACATCCTGTCTCAATATTTACATCATAGGTTAGCTTTAAATGAGATATTGTAAGTTAATGGCATTGCACCAAATTGTTTTGAAAAAATGAGCTACCGGAAAAAAGGTTCTGTCTAGTTGATCACTTGTCCTAAGAAGGAGGATCACTTGATGATTAACCATGTCATGATGCAGAATTAGTTGTCTCTTCTCAAGATTGTGCCTTCAAGAGTATCACTGGATACTCTTGTTAAAAAAGAGTCTCACTGGAAATGAAGTCTTGTAGCATGTCTCACTGACCCACCCACCATGTGGTTGTGTGCCAGACATGCTTTAGTCCCTTTCTCTGTCTACCTCATTGCAGTGTCACATTGCATTTAGAGATGGCTAAGCTCTGTTTGTTAAGGTTGTTGTTACTCGTTACCCTCATTGAACTAGGGAATTTTTCAAATTTAACTATTTACTGCCTAACCTCTTTGACTTGTTCCCCAGTATTGAGCACTGGTTTCTAATGGCTTTATGTTATTGAACATCTTCGAATATTATATGCATTTTTGTTTATGATGTCCTCAGCTTCTGACATCAAAGGAACCTTACCCAAAAGTTTTGTGCACCACAATTTCAACTCTTTTAAAGCTAGGAACATACTAATCTATTATTTCAGGTTGTTGTTATTCCTCAGAGTAGTATCCTTAAACAACTAGGGGATTTGTCAAATTTAACTTTTCACTGCTTAACCTATTTGGCTTTTACGGTTGACCAGTAGTTTCTAATGGCATTATGTTGTTGAACATCTTCTAATATTACATAATTGCTTCATATGCATATGTCCTCAGTTTCTGACATCAAAGGATCCTTTCCCCAAAAGTTTTATGCTCCACAGTCTCAACCTCTTGGAGCTTCGAACGGGGTATACCCAATATGATCTGGTTGGCATGGCTGCACTGCTTGCGCTTTCTCCAAATCTGAAGACAATGATTCTAGAATACCTTTTCAAGATAGGGGAAGATGTGAGTAGTACTGTTACATACATAATCACTGCAGTTCTAGATGTTGCTATATAACTTACGTTTATCATTCTTTTGTTGTTCTGGAGCTGCATATCTAAACTTTGTTCTTCGAATTTCTAGGAGAGTTTATCAGAAGAGTTGTTAAAAAAACCAGTTGACTTCAGCATGCCAAGTCTCAAGCAAGTTAGGATGACATCGTTTACTGGAACAGAAGATGAAGTTAATTTTGTGAATATCTTGAAAAAGCAAGGAGTGGTCCTAGAAAAGATTATAATTGTTCCTGTTAAAGTTGGTGAGAGCTCATATCCTCCAGTAGTTCTACGTCGAAGGCCTAACAGAGATGAAGTAGTCACATGATCTGCTCACAAAGATGAAGCACTCACAGGATCTCCTCGCAAAGATGGAAGTACTCACAGGATCTTCTCTTACTGACTCTGAGCTTTAAATGGGGAATAAATTTCTGATTTTTGAACTGTTTAAATTGGATGACTATTATGGATAGTTACATTTTGTTTGGATTATTTTTTAAGGGGTTTACAGTAAAAATTGAAGGGTTTTTCAAAGATACATAAAAAAAAATAAACCATAAACCAATCTTTTAGTTCGATGATTCATTTTGAATAGATGTCCCTTCAGTTCTATTCGCTCGTCTAGTTTCTCGTAATAAGTACAAAGTAGTTGGGTTTCCAATCACTGCTCATAAATCTAACATCGGCGTCCAATGGACATCTTTGGGCGCCCAAGGCCCACCTTTGTGAATCTTTTATTTTAATAAAAGGGAAATTTGTTTTTTTTTTTTTGGCCATGGAAAGGGAAATTTGTTTGATAAAATAAAACGAGTCTCTGTCTTAGCTTTCGTATGGATGCATGTGCGTAACTATATACGAGAATGAAATGACACAACACAATTTTCATTCTGAATAATTATTTGTTAATTACTAGTTACGCACATTTATTCATTTAAGCATATGGTATCCATGTTATGATATCTCTATCGATTAAAATTGTTTTAAAGTTTTAGTTCGTTCTTAATAATATTAAAAATTTTAATTTAAGAATTTGTAATAATAATATAAATTTAAAAAGTGGTTTATCAAAAGTCAAAACTGAAATGGATAATGGATTGTAATATTTTTGAATTAGAAAACTCAATTTAATTTAATTAATTAATTAATTAACTCAATAGTAGTATCTTGAAACAAACTCAAATACTCAATTGCTGTTGTCGTTCGATCTCGATGACCTCAGTTCCACATTCCAATCTTTGAACCATTCAAACCCTAATGTAAGTCATCGAAACACAAACAAAATCATCACAAGAAATATTAATTCCATGGAAACAAGATCTGCTGCGAAGAAGAGGAAGCTCTTCATGATGAGCAAAGAAAATGCAGGCGGTGATGACGATGAGGACATGAAGGACCGCATCAGCGACCTCCCCGACGCCGTCCTCCACCAGATTCTGTTCCTCCTCCCGATCAAAACGGTGGCCCAAAGCAGCGTCCTTTCAAAACGGTGGCGTTGGCTCTGGTCGTCGTTCCCGGACCTGGACTTTACGAGCCGAATCTCGTCCAGCAGTCTGATGCGGAGGCGATCAGCAGCAGCAGCATCATCAAAATGTCAGATCAACGGCAAAGAAACCGAGTTCATGACACAAGTCCTTCGCCTCCGCGAGAAGCAGTCGGACATTCGAATCCTCCGGTTCCGCGCGCGGCTGAGCTTCTCCCGGCTGAACGGGCTGATGCGGCTGGCCATCCGGCGCAACGTGCAGGAGCTGGACGTGGAGGTGGCCACAGAGGATTACTTCAACTTGCCGCGGTGCGTGATCGGCAGCGAGTCCCTCCGCGTGTTGAAAGTGAAGTCTCGGTACCCCGGGTTCCGACTCCCTCCGTCGTCCGTGATGAGCAGCGGGTTCAAATCCCTCCGGTCGCTTTCGCTGTCTCTGATGATCTTGTACAACCAGCCCTCCCTCCATGACATGTTCTCCGACTCCTCTTTTCCTCTACTAAACAAATTGAGTCTCGACGCGTGTTTTGGATTGAAGCATCTGCGCGTCGGGTGCAGGGCGCTCCAAGACTTTACGCTGGAGAAGTGTTTTCAGTTACAGGGCCTGGATATTTCGGGTGCCAAGTTGGAGAGACTGCGGATCGTCAGCTGTTTTGATGCTTATGTTGATAAGACTTGGGTGAAGATTAGTGCCCCAAGACTCAAAGTCATGCTTTGGGAACATAATGCCATTACTGATAATTGCTCTCTCGACACTTTGACTTCTCTGCATGAGGCCTGCATTGGCTTCTTCCTACTCCGTGATCAGGATGTTAGTGCGCCCAAGCTTCAGACTGTGTCCAATCTTTTTATGGGACTCTCTCATGCTCATTGCTTGACACTCGAAACCCAATCTATCGAGGTACTTAATCAACACAAGAATTAAAATGCTTTCAGTGTTATAATTAAGATCGATTTAATTAATGCATGTCAGCGTTACATTGTTGCAGATTCTGTCAAACAGTAATTATTTTGCAGTTTATTTGCATCCATTTAACAATCTCAAATCCTTGGAGTTGCATACGGGTTTCAACAAGAACAATGTGCCTGGATTGGCCTGCATATTCAGGAGCTCTCCTATGCTGCACACTCTCATTCTCAATATTATTAACGATTACAAGATTGAAAGGAGAGTAAGTATTATTTACATATATATAAATTAATGAGAAATTAATTAATTAATTTACTCATTATTAATATCAATATCAAAAGCTAATTTTCTTAATTTGTTATAGCAATGGAATAAGGATTTGTGGGACATGTCTAGCTCGGAGGAGGAGAAGTACTGGGAATCTCAAACCCAAACCTTGAAGTCCTTCTTACAGCACCTTAAGATAGTGAAGATTCATGGGTTTTTAGAGTGTGAGAATGAAGTGAGTCTAGCAAAATTCTTGCTCAAGCATGGAAAGGCCTTGCAAGAAATGATTCTGTGCACTGGACACTGCAAAGCTAGATATTCTCTGCATCGACAAAAGATTAGGTCACAGATGATGGGGTTTTCTTGGGCTTCTTCCAATGCTAAAATTGCATTCCACTAAGCTCTTGTAATACATTAATTCTTTGACTTCTTTTTTGAATATATATATATATATATATTTGCATTTTCTTTACTAATGCTTTCTCTCTTATATTCTACTAGAAGTAGCTGTCATGTGTGAAGTAGCTAGATTGGGCCCAAGTAAATTATATGGTAAGCATTAGCAAATTTTTTGTAATTTGTATGCCGGAAAATCAAAACCTACAAGGCTACTATGTATATGAGTGAACTCAGTTTTGTATTGGCAACAAATTAAAAGAAAAAAAAAATTCGTCAATTTTCTTTGCATATATATGATTACAAGGATCCCAAGAACTATATATGCCAAATCTACCTAAATTATCTGGGATAGGAAGCAAAATTGTTTGGATGAGACAGTCGTATATATATACATCTCTTTTCAAAACTGCCATATATCACGTGTTATTCACGTAATGAGATGATTGTAAGAGAGACAGTACTAGATGGCATCACACGACCATTGGTGTGATCTGGTGCAATTTGCCTATTTGGTTGTAGGAGGAATGGGCCGGGCCAAGAAATTCAGGCTCAATTGAGTTCACATATATGTCGCTTCACCTAGGTCTTGGACTCTTGTATCTTTGCCTTGCCAAACCCACAATGGCCATTCCATGTCAAATTCCACATGGGGGCCTTGACTAGCTCAAATTGTGGGCTTGTATTTTCTGACCTTCAAATAGAGTTAGTTGGATGCATGGTCAACTTAACAATGGTATATATAATATCACTCTAGAATCATAGGAAACGTTTTTAAATTCAATATTGATCAGCGCAGACAGGGGAAGCAGGCACTTGTCTTTTGGATGTGGACACCTTCGACGTTCCTCCTAATTTCCTCAGTGCTGGTCTCTAGTAGATCTTGGTGCTTGTTATGTAACAATGTATTCAATTTGACATGTTCCAACGGCTCTATATATAAATTTCATGAACTCTTGTGATGGATCTATAGAAAACTAAAAAATTTCACATAACCAGGTTTAAATCTGATGGATCGATTTAGTACCCTGTATGACATATATATACTGGATTCATTGAATGATGCCTAGATATATTTATTAGTTAAAGTACTAGTTGTCTCTGTGAGATCCAACAAGAACCCCAATTAACAAACAAGATCTTTTCTAATGTGGAATGGTGGGATTTGAGAGAATCTCCGAAACTCTCTCATATTTCGCATTAACCCCGTGTTAAAAAATTCTTGATTAACAAACCAGAAGATAGCTAACAACCAATGCATTAGTTTTGTTAGATAAGTACTAATTAAGTGATTTAAATATGTGATTGTGAGGCCTTATAACTCTAGTGCAGTGATAGAGTTTTATAAGATTAAAAAAAAAAAAAAAAAAACCAAGACCGGCCACGGCACCATCGTGGAATAGACAAAATTTTTAAACTTTAAATCAGCACATCCAATGTAGCTGCAGCTCTGCAGGCTCCTCGTGCAATGAATATTTAAAGCATTTTTTAATGAATAAGATATAATTTATATTCTTTGTATTAGATATTGCTTACATTTAGTTTCTTACCAATGCCAATATTAATAAAGGGAAAATCATTGTAGTAATGGGAAGGATCATATACATGATCATAAGTATTGAAGGCACCAGAATTGGTATCCAAATGAAGTGCTCCTATGCACCCAAAATACTAAAACAAGATCAAAATGTACAAATACGAAGGTGTTTGTTATTTCTAGTAAGTAATCTCTCTGTATTTCATCAGTTTCAGAATGAATAATGACGATGGTGATGAAGTAAATGAAGATGGAAAGAAAGACTCTATGCCAATTGCCAAAGGCAATGTTTTACAACATCAATGAATGCAACCAAACCAACACTCTTCCTTAATTTCTACACACAAATTAATGATCAATTGTTAGCTTATCGAGCATTCCTCTTCCTCTGTCTCGCAATAAACCATCAATGAATGAATTAAGACCGAGGTCTCTTGTTGCTGTTGAGCTCCTCTTGCAGACCCTGTTCAAGCCAAAACCAAGACTCCTCCATCAACTCAGGACTGAGCCTGAACATCAAAACGCAGAACTCCATCTGGTTGAGGGCCCCATCACCGTCCAAGTCACCTTCCCTCACCATACTCACCAGCTCGTCCTCTCTCAAGTCCTGCAGACCCAGAACAGCAGAGTTCCTCCTCAGGCTCTCGAGTGTAATGACCTCCTTGTCCTTGTCCATCAGCAGCTGAAACCCATTGCACAGCTCCCTGATCAGGCCCTCACCGCCAAGCTTGTCCGCCATCTCCGGTAGCAAATCTTCGAAATCAACACCAACCCTTTTATTCCCAATTCCTCCAGCTGCCATTACTGATCTCAATTTCTTGTACAAAAAGCTCTTCTCTGAGAGAAATGGATGTGGTTGTCTGAGGGAAACATGGGAGTGAATGAATGAATTTATATAAGGGAAGGGGAAGGAGGGTGGAAAGTGGAAGGGGTTTCTTGGAAGAGGAGGGGTCTCCCAGTGAATGACAGCAGAGGAACAGGCGGTTAATTGCTGGTCGGCTAGCTTTGATTCCTTACAACAAACTGCAAAAGCCAGCAGCAATTGTCACCTCTCTTTCTCAGAAACTTGTCAGGGCTACTTTTGTCATTTCATATATTAGGGGCCGGTGCCCTTCTCTCTATGCAAACGAGTAGTGAAAGGAATTGGTCATACTAGGGGCATTGTTGTGTTTGGAATTTGACTTTCATCACTTGTTTGTCAGGGGTATTATTGTCATCTTGCATGAGCTTAGACTTTATATTGTCTGACCCTTTTGAGTTTTGACCTTCCCCGCTTGGGTGTAAGTTAGTTATAAGTTATAACTTAACCTGTTCACATGAGAATGAGAGTGAAAAGGTGGTCAAAGCCCAAAGCCTCTTTTCTGGTTGGGTTAAGAGTCGGTCATTCTCTTTCCCGGAAAATGTAGGAACTCTACTGCAAAATTCTTTATAAATATAAGTAAAGTTGCATAAGATTTCTATATTTAATTTTATTTTTTATCAATTCTTTTAGATGAGGGTTGAAATTGAACTTAAATTTCAATATCACACATTCACACCAATTAATTTTTATCCCAACCCCCCCCCCCCCCCCCCCCCCCCAAAAAAAAAGAAGAAGAAGAAGGAAGAAAGTTAAATTTAGGCATGAGAGTGTGTACAACATTGTAGTTGAATTCGATCCAACGGCTGCAATGTTTTAGGCGTTTATATACATTAATTTATTTTTAAGTGTTCGGATGAATTAGCTTGCATAAACATATATTGCTTATAACTAAAAAAAAAAATATTCCACTAAGATAGGCTTTTGTTCCGTATAGTAAACGATCTTATTGGCATCAAGAATCTCATCCTATTTTGCTTAGGGTAGAAGGTTGTTCTAAACTCTTTGTAGAGGTTATTCTTTTATATATCAAAAAGAGCTACATATTGAAAGAGCATGTGAACATGAAATTGCTATACCTGCTTTCCATTTGTCAATTAATTGTAGATTGAAGTCAAGCATTACTGCCCCCTTTCTTGCTAAAGAAACAAAAGGGTGATGATTCACATACAAATTAACAATTGTGCACATATACCACATTGTATCGGCACCATTAATATTTAATATTATACATATTCAACTGTTCTATGACACAAACGATCTATATTCTATACAGATCGAATTTTCCCTTTTTAATAGAAAACAATATTTTAAAGAAAAAACACAACATGATAATAAAAGTTATAAACACAAGAAAAATACGCAAAGAATACTGAATATATACACCATTGCTTTTTGCTGTATACGTGTCTTAGCCGTGTATGACCTCCCCCATTTGTTTGTCAAAAGTTGTTTTTCTTAATTCCTCCTCTGTTTTCCTTACCGTCAAATACTAAAACTATTGGCTTGTTCAGACTTTTATATGAGAAGCCACCAGCGGTCACCTCTCTATTTCCTCATCAGGTTAGTCATTGCTCTTCCAACCTTCTAGCAGACTAGCAGTCTAGATATGGTAGGCAGTAAGCTAGGACATCTGGACATCTGGATATATCTTGAAGAAGGTTATTCGCTCTTACATTGTCAAATTCTTGCACAGTTGATTGTTGTCAGCACTTGTCACAGTGTTTTCCTTTTCCTTTATATATCTGACTTTAAATGTCCTGAGGAAAGAAAACAATATTGAACCTCTATCGACCTTCTAGCATACTAGTGGTGACTGCATTGTTTGAATAAATGGTAATAGCTGTTTGAGAAGAAGAACCAGCAGCACTTGAATTCTTATGTGTCGAAAAGGCAGCTTCTTTGGAAGGTGGAAGTGAAGTAGCTTCATTGCCCAGCATGAGAATTACCGAAGACATTGTTGGTCGATCAGCTGGAGCTTCTTGAACACACAAAAACCCTACTTGTATAAGCCTTAAAGCTTCATGAGGCCGGCATGTTTCCCTTACTGATTCATCAATCACCTCCATTTCTCTACCATCATTCCATAGTTTCCATGCCTAATAGTTGATTGCAATTTTGGGAATAATTAGAATTTCCAATTTTGGTCTAAGAAAAAAGAGAACGAGAATTTCTATTACTTACCCATCCAGCAAAAGTTAGTGAATGTTCAAAATGATAAAAAGCAGCATTCTTTTTCCCGGTTACAATCTCCAATAGCAGCACTCCAAAGCTAAATACATCTAATTTCTCAGAGAAATGGTTATAACGTGAATACTCAGGTGACATGTAGCCGCTACATGAATTAATAACAGAGAAGTGAGCAAGAGTAGTTGTCACAAAAGGTTTAAATGATAGAAAACATGTGTTAGCCTATATATACTTACTATGTCCCTACAACCCTGTTGGTATTTGCTTCAGTTTGATTTATCTCGAAAATCTTTGCCATTCCAAAGTTTGAAATTTTGGGGTTCATTGTTCCATCCAACAGGACATTACTTGCTTTAATTAGGTCCCTGTGAATGATTTTCAATCTAGAGTGCTTGTGGATGTAAAGTAATCCTTGAGCAATACCTTCTATAATTCGAATGCGTGTATCCCAGTCCAAATTTGTTTTTTTTCAAATGGATCTGTTTGGATAAACCATGAAAAAGAACGAGCCAAAGTGATTTACTTTTTAATTGTTGAATTGTATTGCACAGCTTTTGTACACAAGAAAAAGATCTTGCAAAAAGATAATCAAATTTGATGCCCCATAAATTAAAAATATCAAAGAATTAGTAATCTAAGAAGTGATGAGCACATACCAAACAAAAATTTGTCCAAACTTCGATTAGGCATGTACTCATAGATCAATATCATCTCCTCCTCTTCAATACAGCAACCCAAGAGCCTAACAAGATTGGTATGAAGGAGCTTGGCTATAAGCTTTGACTCATTCATGAACTCCTTATGCCCTTGCCCAGACTTCTTTGACAGCCTTTTTATTGCTACTTCTTGATTATCAAGCAAAATCCCCTGTAAACAAAGAAAAATCCAATACAAAAAGAACCACATCCTTAACAATCAAAATTGATTAAAGATGTTATTAAGAAAAATAAAAAATGAAGAACAATGCACTTGCATTTAGAGCAGACTATTGTGTAAGTGTCACCTTATAAACAGGGCCAAATCCTCCCTCTCCCAATTTATTTGCTTCAGAGAAGTTGTTTGTAGCAGCTAATATGCTCCTTAAACCGAAGAGTGGTAGTTCATTCTTTCCAGGTTGTTCTGTATATATATATATATACAGGCTCCTTCTATTGAGGTATACCCTATTTGGGCTCACATGAGTCGTTTTGTGTCGATCCGAACCGTTCATTTTTTACATCTCCATTGATAGATCATTCTTGCAAAAAATTAGCCAAATCGAAAATTATTTACTTATCTAACTTTGATAAAACAAATGGACGGTTTCATCGAAAATATTTGGTTCATCCATTTATTTGATCAAAGTTAGATAGGCAAATGATTTCCGATTTGGCTGATTTTTTGCAAGGATGATCTATCAATGGAGATGTAAAAAATGAATGGTTCGGATGACACAAAACGACTCGTGTGGGCCCCAATAAAGTATACCTCATATATTTATGTTGAGGTATACCTCGTGTGGGCCACACCGTGTAGTTGCACTTGTTTGCAATTGTGAAAGTCGTTGACACCACTTCTGTACGTACGTGATTCACACCAACAATTAATGTACATATTTACATACTAATTGACATCTACTTGTATTTATCATCGCTATTATGAATTACCTGATGTTAATAGTGCAAGTGTGAAGATGTACCGAAAATAGTAGTGCTGCAAGTGTTAATAGGGACACCAAAAATATTAATGTTGTTAACTGAGCCATTCATTTAGAGCAGCCAGCTATATATAGCTCTGCAGCTGGAATATGGAGGACTTGGACTGAATTCTGAGATTCTGGTATGTTTGAAGCTTCTCATTGTTTCTTCCCATGACTTTAATTGAAATTAGATTTCCAGAATTAAACTAGTTGGGTCATGTCATGTCCATCCTCAAGTCCATCAGTGGCTGGCTAAAAGTCATATATATTATATGTTTGTCCTTGTCCGTCGGTACGTAGCTTCCGAGGTCTCAAAAGTCAAAACTAAAAGCTCCCACGTACTAATTAAAGATGTTCTTTGAGCTATCGAGCCTTGTAAGTTGTAACATGGGCTTATAATTAGACAAGATATACAGTTGTGTCAAGTGAACGAGGTGGTCATGATCTATTCGCAACTATTTAGTAGTAAGAGTCTTAAGACCAAACTAAGCACCCCCTAAAGCCTGAGAATGGATGGACATGCATCTACCCTCAGGTTAGTAGGACACCCCACCCGGCATTATGGGTTGGTAGCAAGATCAAAACCAAGCAAAGATCTTCCTTGAACTTGGGATTATCAACGGACCTTAGTTGAAAGTTGAAACACTATAAATTGTGAAGCCTAATTAAAGCCTTTAAGTTCAAGCTAGGGCATGTAAACATAAAAATATTGAAGTCCAACTAAGCCCAAGGTGTATTTTGAAGGAATTTCCCCCCATCACTGGACACTGTCAAACTTGCCATTGTTGATTGTGACAACTTGCATAGTGTATTTCTTTTTTTTATATAAATGTTATGTGCAATATGTGAGACACAATGGATAAATAAGGGATAGATAAGTTTCTCTAATAAATGTGTTAAAGAAGCTTTTTTTTTTTTTTGCCCGGGGGATGCAATATGTAGCTTTGATTGGGCTACATAACCATTTTCTTCTTGCTTTCTTTTTATTTATCAGACATTATGTCTTGCTTTATTACAATGAATGGTAATAATACTCTGGAAGCGCATGTACGAAGGGTTTTCAAATTTCAATCATTGCAGGCAGGGAATATCTGATTAGTTATTCAAAGCTAAGCACCAAACTAAGCACGGCCTAAGCCTTGAAAAATAAGATGCATGTGAGGAGAGAGAGTGTACATTTGACAACATCTGATCGTGCGAAACTCTGTCCATTTTTTTTTGTCGAAACTTTTTCAATTTTCTTTGTCAAAATTTAGTATTCTTTTTCTGTATTAATTTAAAATTATTTAAAAATATTAAATATTAGGCTCATTTGAAAGATTTTAGCAAGACATTTTCAATGGTATAATTTTTAAAATAATTACATTTATAGATTTTAATTTATAAGAGAATATACAAAGAATGATTAAAAAACATATAGGTATTGACTTGAACAATTGCAGTAAAACTGTTTCATGTCAATTCAATTATTGACGCGGGGTCAATAAAGCTTGAATTGAATTGAATTGACCCTCAATCATTGCACATACTCAGTGTCTTCCTTCTTCCTTCACTTTGTTGAGGAAAGGAAACAATATTGAACCTCCTATCGACCTTCTGGAATACTCATGGTGATTGTATTGTTGGAATATCTAATAGGTGTTTGAGCAGAAACAGCAGCACTAGAATTCCTATGTGTTGAAAAAGCAGGTTCTTTAAAAGGCGGAAGTGATGTAGCTTCATTGCTCTGCAGCATATGAATTACGGATGACATTGTAGGTCGATCAGCTGGAGCTTCTTGAACGCACAAAAACCCTAAATGGATACACCTTAAAGCTTCATGAGGCCGGCATGTTTCCCTAACTGACTCATCAATCACCACCATTCCTCTATCTTCTTGCCATAATTTCCATGCCTAACATTCAACAAATGAACCTATCAATCTTTCATAACTGTTAACATATTTTGAAGCTTATAGTATGTTGCAGGCTGAAAGGTGGGTTGGAGATGGAGGCTCAGACTTGTGGGCTACAAAACTTACTTAGTTGATTGCAACTCATCTGTCTCGGCTTATAGTTGATTGCAATTTTAGGAATAAATTAGAATCTCTAATTTCAGTAAAAAACTAAAAGGAACTAGAATTTTTAATACTTACCCATCCGGCAAGAGTTGGTGAATGTTCAAAACGATAAAAAGCAGCATTCTTCATTCCACTTACAATCTCCAACAACAACACTCCAAAACTAAATACATCTAATTTCTCAGAGAAATGACCATAACGTGCATACTCAGGTGACATATAGCCACTGCATGAATTAATCATAGAGAAGTGAGCAAGAGTAGTGGTTGCACAAGGTTTAAGTGAATGAAAACATGTGACAGCCTATATGTACTTACAATGTACCAACAACTCTGTTGGTATTTGCTTCAGTTTGATTTATCTCAAAAATCTTTGCCAGTCCAAAGTCTGAAATTTTTGGGTTCATTTTTCCATCCAACAGAATATTACTTGCTTTTAGATCCCTGTGAATGATTTTCAATCTAGAATAGTTGTGGATGTACAGTAATCCTTGAGCGATACCTTCTATAATTCGAAAACGTTTACCCCAATCCAATTTTGTCTTTTCAGATGGATCTGATTGGATAAACCACGAAGAAATGAGCTAAGTGATTTTCTTTTTTCTTTTAGATGTTGGAACAATATTGTTTAAATGCCTTGCACAGCTTTTGCACACAAGAACAAGAAAAAGATGTTGCAAAAAAGTAATCAAATTTGACGTCCCAGAAATCAAAAATATCAAAGAATTATTAATCTTAGAAGTGATGAGCGCATACCAAACAAAAATTTGTCCAAACTTCGATTGGGCATGTACTCATAGATCAATATCAATTCCTCCTCTTCATTGCAGCAACCCAAGAGCCTAACAAGATCGGTATGTTGGAGCTTGACTATAAGCTTTAACTCATTCATGAACTCCTCATGTCCTTGCCTAGACTTCTTTGACAGCCTTTTTATGGCTACTTGTTGATTTTCATGCAAAATCCCCTGCAGTGGAAGAAAAATTCGATACATAGAGAAAATTTATTAAGGAAAGTACAAAATGTAGAACAATGCACTTGAATTTAAAGGAATTTAATTACTGTGGAAGTGTCACCTTATAAACAGGGCCAAATCCTCCCTCCCCCAGTTTATTAGCTTCAGAGAAGTTGTGTGTAGCTAATAATATACTCCTTAAACCAAAGAGCGGTAGTTCTGTATCATTCTTTCCACCTCCAGCACTAGCAGCACTTATTGTTTCACCATACTTCCTCCTATGTAAATATTTTTAGAGAATCTTTTGTTTAGATTACTAGACCCGTGTGCCTGCACAGGTGAGAGAGACAGAGAGACAGAGAGACAGAGTGCAAGTAGTACCTTCCCTTTCCAAAATTTTTCTTCCATAAGAAATAGCCAAATATTATTGCAAGCAATCCCGCTGTTGCTGAGACTGTTGCAATTACTAGGGACCGCTTGCCAGCATGACCGTTACCACCTGTAAAGAAAAGAAAAAGATCCCATTGAGCAATAAAAATGATTGTCCAAATAATTGTCACCCACAAGAAAACCAATAATCATTCCCGTATTACTTTTGATATCAGAAGCTGGAAGTCTGATGTATAAAGTTCTTCCATCACTGTCACCTGCTGCGAGTTGTTGCAGACCCAAGAGTTCTCCAGTCCATAAAGAACATCCACTGCTGTCATAAGCATAAGCTGTGCAAGAGCATTTGCTTAAGCAGACTGATCCACAATCCTCAATACTCCCAGCCTCCACAGACTGTTTGTTTTCAGTCAATGACATGCTTGGCATCTCAAAAAACCGGTCTTTCTCACAGGTTGAACACCCACCAGAGTAATCCTGCAGATCCCAATCACTCTGCGACTTTGGCTCAAAACCCCTGAAACAAGTACAGAAGGGGAGGGATTTCTCATTGCAACTGGCAAATGACCCACAATAGGCATAGACTTCACATTGTTTTCTCGGTTGAGACCAAAACAATTTCCATTGCCGGGAAGGCTCCAACCATGACAGTTGCTGAATCTGGCCCGAGACAGGCATCACGAATCGAGATATAATTTTAGGATCATTAAAGAAATAGGTGAAATAACTTTCGTTTTTGTTTGTAACATAGCTGAAATTGAACATACGAGAATTCAGCCTCATTTCAGGAACCAAGCTGAAAATACGAGATTTTTCATCCCATGATCCACTGGTCCAATACTGTTTAGACCTATTCCACAGTACGACATATGAGTTGCTTCCATTTGGGTCTAGCTCAAGAGAGAAAAGGCCTGGTGCAGGGTCCTCTAAGTTCTTCCATGAAGTGAGCATTTGGGTTTGATTGGTAACAGTGTTGAAGCCAATTCTACTTCCTGGTAACCATGTGTTTGTGGGAAAACCCACACCAATCCAAACAACCAATCACGGTTCGACACGTGGCTGGTCAACGCCTACCTCGGAGTTGACTCTCAGTGGTCAAACTTTGACCTCCACATCAGCACTCCCTTTGCCAGCTCGGACCGGTCTCCGTGCCGGGCCCTCCATGTTCGGTCCGAGCCGAACCGATGATCTTCCAAGGGATCGAGTGTCCATCTTTCCACGGTCATCTCGGCTCGGCTCGGCACTGAAGTGGTCTCCTTTCGAGCTCTAGCGTCGGCCAGTTAGGGCTCGAAGGGGTCCCTATCTTTTGGGTCGGCTCGGTCTTGAATTCCATGTCCGATCCGATCACACATGGACTTCACGCAAACGCAGAAAGAACATCTGTCCGGTTCGGCTCGGCCCTCCGCCGCCATTTCCAGGAAGATCGTGCTGGGACGAACCGCCACACTTGAATGCATCTGACACAATCTTCTGACAGATAGAATACCCAGTCTGCATTCATGACTGCTGGGCAGTTTGCCTGGACCTTCCAACCTTGCATTTAATGGAGCATTCAATGCAGCATTGAATGCTGAGGAAGCAAGCAGCTGAGCATGCAACTAGGTCTGACCAGGTGCGTGGGTCTCTGGCAACCATTCATTCACATGCAGGTATCTTACTCATTAAGGTTTCCTTTGCTTATATATATCAAGTCATATGTGCAAAAAGACTACTACAAATCTACCTAAAAAACACTTACACAAAAATTCCTACTCTCCCAAGAGCATACCCAACTTGCTGAGAATAACCCAGAACATTTGCCTTGTTCTTCCCATTCTCCCAAGTTCTTCCTTTGTTCTTCCTCACCCACCATCAAACACCACCACTGATTTCATCATCGGAGTGTGTTTGGCTGGTACCACACCGGTCCATCTCCTTTGATCTTGTTTTTGTCTACAGGAAGATCTCAACCAGCATCCACTTCATCATCCAGCAAAGCACTTGATCAGCCAGATCAGCTTATCTAAGTTGTTGCATCTACCTTACGAGAATTTGCATCAACAGATTGGCGCCGTCTGTGGGAAACTGACTTCAGCCGTTGTGTTCATCACCGCAAACGCTAAGCTCTTCCTTCACGCAAGTCATCATGACTACCATCTTTCGGGACACCAGTTCTTCTTCAGGAGCGTCTCAGAATGATGAACAACATTAGCCTGAGACACCTGAGAAAACGAGGGGAGCACAACTCCCCAGGACGCCAAAGTCCAAAGGTTCCTCCAAAATCCGAGCCGCTCACAAACTCCTTAAGGAGAGTCAGCGACACCTGGCCGCTGAGAATGCACTCCTGAAGCAGAATAATGAGCTGCTCGCAAAACAAGCCGAGCTGGCCGGGGAACTTGCACGCCATCGTGCTCAGCTCGAGAACAGTGGGGGATCGGGTTTCCGATCACGCCGGACCCGAACCGAGCAGGAGGTCCTTTCACCGTCTCCTTCTCGGCAAAGTATTCCTGCCGGGCCGAACGACCAGACCGATCGGCAGGATTCTGATTACGTCTTCCCGGGTTTCGAGGACATGCCCCCGGCCGAACAGGCCGAATGCCTGAACGCCCACCGTCTTCTTCAGCAAAAACAGGCGGCTTTCGGGAAGCATGCCCCCAGGAATTCGGGCGGAGACCGTGCCGACCCGAATACAAACCGACGACCCCCGGCCCAATCAAGGTTGGGAGCCAACAGTCCAGCCGGTTCGGCCGAAACTAGGGGCCCGATTCGGAATAGACTCGGCCCTATCGCCAGCCAGGATCCTTCCCCATCAGAAGCTCACTCGGGGAGGCGATCAGTGAGCGACCGACTGGGATCTACCATGATCATGTCGGATCGACAACCGGCGAGCGAGAGGCTCACTCGTCAGCCGGTGAGTGAGAGACTCGGCAACCAGGCCGAGTGCTCAGGGGAAAATGTGGCCGAGCCGACCCCGCCTAATGTGGAAAATCTTGTTCGGACTTTGGTCCAGGACCAAATACGAAGCGTCCACGATCGGCTCGGACATGTCGAGGTCTCCAGGGGGTACACCGGTAGAGCCGACCACGGAGAGGAACTCCCCCTTCCGTACACCAGCAGGATCATGGATGCTGAGGTCTCCCGCGACACCAAGCCCCCCAAGATGGATCAGTACGACGGGACCAAGGATCCCTACGACCATCTTGACAGCTTCAGATACGCCATGGAGGCCCGCCAGGCATCTGAAGCCACAAAGTGCAGAATCTTCCCTTCGACCTTGAAGGGCTCGGCTCGGGGTTGGTTCCGAACCCTCCAACCAAACTCCATCGACTCTTTCTCCGACCTCCGGAGGGCCTTCCTGGCGAGATATCGGGTTGTATCCGAACGACTCTACAACTTGAACGATATGTCGCTCATCAAGCAGCAGGAAGGGGAGAGCCTCAAGGCCTATCTGATCCGCTTCAACATCGAATATACGAAGTGCGACGATTGCGACGACAGGTCAGCGAAGAATGCCCTCATGCAGGGTCTGCACGCCGGGGGACTCCGCTCCCACCTAATGAGGAATCCTCCCTCCACTTACGATGAGCTTTCTGCCGAAGCCACTAAGTGGGCACGGGCTGAGGAGTGGGACGCTCAGGTGGAGGCCCTGAATCCCAGGCCAACCTCGACCAAAAGAAAGGAGGGAGAGGTTGCAAGTCCCAAACCCCAGGTCCAATCCAAGAAGACCAGGACCGAGGAGCCACGCCAACTTCTGGGCAAGGGACCCAAGTTTGTCCAGTACACGGAGTACACTCCCCTCAACGCCGGTCTGGAGGCAATCTACTCCAAGGTCAAAGATCAACTCCCAGCTGCCAGGGAGATCAAGGGACCTCCCCCAGACAAAATCAGGGAGGGCGTCTTCTACAAATACCACTCCAATCATGGCCACGTCACGGGTGATTGCTACGCCCTCCGCGACGGGATTGAGACTCTTGCCCGGGCGGGTAAGATCAATCAATTCCTGGCCGGTGGGCCTAGGGTACCCAAGGCCGCGCCGAAGAAGCCCACCAATACCATCGACGTCCGGGATGCTGCCATCGGATCGATCGGGGGGGGACCGACCTTCGTGGGGAGCTCGAACCGATCCCAGAAGGAGTATGTCAGACAGGCGGCTCAAGCTCACGAGTCCCTGTCGATCCAGGCAGGTCAGCCCAGCACTTCCAAAAGACAGCGGAAGGACTGGGCACCGGTCACCTTTGGGCCGAACGAGGCAAACGAGATCATCTTCCCCCACTATGATCCGGTCGTCATAGTGGCTGAGGTGGCCGGGACAACCATCGCACGCTCCTTCGTCGATGGAGGGAGCTCAGTCAACATCCTCTACCACTCTGCGTTCGCGCAGATGGGCATCGGCGAGGACAAGCTGGAGACCGATACACCTGCCTTGGTCGGGTTCGGGGGAGAAGTGGTTCAGCCCCTCGGACACATCTACCTTCCCCTTTCGCTCGGGAAGGGGCCGATCAAGAAAACCTGCATGACGTACTTCATTGTCGTCAAGCGGCCGTCAGCCTACAACATCATTCTGGGCAGACCGGCTCTAGTCGACCTTGACTGCATCGTCCATTACGCCAACCTCCTCATCAAATGTCCGGTGGGCGACGACTGCATCGTCATTCAGGGAGACCAGTGCTCGGCTCGGTCATGCTACGCCGCTTCGATTAAGCAGAAGGGTCAGCTGCCGAACTCGCAGGAACTTGACTCCATCGCCGATTCGGGCAGGTGGCCGAGGGCGGAGACATTCGACTTCACTTCCGAGCCGAGCTCAGATTCTCGGCCCCTCCCCGCCGAGGCTTGGGAGGAAGTGCCGATCTCAGCCGAGACACCGGATCGGCTCGTCCGAGTGGGGACTCAGATCAGCCCCGAGCAGCGCTCCGCCATAATTGACTTCCTCCGTGCCAACGCGGAAGTGTTCGCCTGGTCTTACGATGACATGCCAGGCATATCGTCTGACGTGATCACCCACAGGCTGAACACTGACCCGGGATGCAAACCGGTCCGTCAGAAGAGGAGGTCAGACGATCCGGTCCGATACGCCGCCATGGCTGAAGAGGTAACCAAGTTGCAAAACAACGGGTTCATCCGGGAAGTCAACTACCCCGACTGGCTTGCCAACGTGGTCATGGTGAAAAAGAACAACGGGAAGTGGAGGATGTGCGTGGACTTCACCGATCTGAATAGGGCTTGTCCCAAGGATAGCTTTCCCTTGCCCAGAATAGATCAGCTCGTCGACGCAACAGCAGGACATCAGCTCCTCAGCTTCATGGACGCCTACTCTGGATACAACCAGATCCTGATGCACAAGTCCGACCAGGAAGGCACATCCTTCATAACGGATCGCGGCATGTACTGTTATAAGGTCATGCCCTTCGGCCTCAAGAACGCCGGAGCCACCTACCAAAGGCTGGTCAACCACATGTTCAGATCTTCCATCGGCAAATCCGTAGAGGTTTACGTGGATGACATGCTGGTCAAGAGCATCAAGGCGGACGATCACGTCAAGGACCTCTCAGACATGTTCGGAGTCCTGAAGGAGTATCAGATGCGGCTGAACCCAGCCAAATGTGTCTTTGGGGTTCGGTCAGGAAAGTTCCTGGGCTACCTGGTCAGCCAACGGGGGATTGAAGCCAATCCGGAGAAGATCCAGGCTTTGATCAACATGAAGTCCCCAAGGACACGCAAGGAAATCCAGAGTCTGACTGGAAGAGTTGTCGCCCTGAACCGGTTCATCTCGAAATCCACCGACCAGTGCCTCCCTTTCTTCAAAGCCTTAAGGGGAGCAGGGAAGAGCATAGAATGGACCCCCCAATGTGAGCAGGCCTTTCAAGATCTGAAAAGGCACATGGGGGAACCTCCCATATTATCCAAACCGGAGGAAGGTGAAGAACTTTTCCTCTACCTTTCTGTTTCAGACTCGGCTCTCAGCTCGGTTCTGGTGAGAGAGGTCGGCGGTGTACAACACCCCGTCTTCTACACGAGCCGAGCCCTCGCCGATGCCGAGACCAGGTATCCAAAATTCGAGAAGATGGCTCTCGCCCTGGTCAGCTCGGCTCGGAAACTGAGACCCTACTTCCAGGCTCATTCAATCGTTGTCTTGACGGATCAGCCGCTCAGACAAATCCTAGCAAAACCCGAGACTTCGGGTCGGCTCATCAAGTGGTCAATCAAGCTCGGCGAGTTTGACATCATCTACCGTCCCAGGACGGCCATCAAAGGTCAAGCCATGTCGGACTTCATCTGTGAGTCGACCACCTCGACGGAGGATCCACCGCGCACCGACGATATGCCAACGGCGTTCGATCCAAACACTATCGGCGAACACGGCCAGGTAGATCTCCTCACCTGGACCCTCTATGTGGACGGATCTTCCAACGCCATGGGAAGCGGAGCCGGGCTTGTTCTGATCTCCCCAGAACAAGTTGTGATGGAATATGCTCTTCGCTTCAGATTTCAAGCATCAAACAATGAAGCAGAGTATGAGGCACTCATCGCCGGGCTCAGATTGGCAAAGGAGCTCGGCGCGACCAAACTAAACATCTTCAGCGACTCCCAGCTAATCGTCAATCAGATTTTGGGAGAGTATGAGACTCGGGAGCCTAGCATGACTGCCTATCTCGAGAAGACCCGTTTGCTGCTCGGGAACTTCCACGAATACAAAATATCCCAAATCCCGAGAGCAGAAAACTGCAGGGCCGACGCCTTGGCACGCCTGGCTTCGGCCACAGACACCGGATCCGCCAGGCATGTTCCAGTCGAAATCCTGGACAGACCTAGCACCGCCGAAACCGAGGCCGAGCCGAACTGGATGACGCCGATCATCACCTACTTGGTCTCCGGAATCCTCCCCCCAGAAAGGGACAAGGCACGCCTCACCAAAACGAGGTCGGCTCGGTTCAGCATGATCGATGGTCAGCTCTACAAGAGGAGTTTCTCCCTGCCTTACTTGCGGTGTGTCACTCCCCAAGAAGGTCAGGATGTGCTGAGAGAAATCCACGAGGGGATATGCGGAAACCACTCTGGAGGAAGAGCCCTCGCCTACAAGACGATCAGACAGGGTTACTTCTGGCCAACGCTGAACAAGGACGCAGATCATCTCCCTCGCGCTTGTATCAAATGCCAGCAATTTGCCGCGGTTCCCCATCAACCTCCCCAGTTGCTGACCTCCATATCCAGCCCCTGGCCGTTCGCGCAGTGGGGACTCGATCTGATCGGCCCTATGCCGAAGGCGAAAGGGCAAGTCACCATGGCGGTGGTAGCAGTCGACTACTTCACCAAATGGGCCGAGGCCGAGCCCCTAGCCACAACCACAGCCGAACGGATGGAGACCTTCGTCTGGAAGAACATCATTTGCCGGTTCGGCATGCCGCACACCATCATTGCGGACAATGGCAAGCAGTTCGACTGCAAGAAATTCAGGAGTTTTTGTTCACGTCTGAACATCAACTTGCGCTTCACCGCGCCTTACCATCCACAGTCGAACGGACAGGTCGAGGCCATCAACAAGATCATCAAGAAGACCCTCAAGACTAAACTAGATAATGCTAAGGGAAATTGGCCTGAACTCCTGCCAGAGGCGCTTTGGTCCTACCGAACTTCCTATCGCAACTCCACGAAGGAAACACCCTATGCATTGGCGTTCGGAACTGACGCTGTCGTCCCGGTCGAAATGGGGACTCCTTCATTCCGGACCGGCACGTACAATCCCGAGACCAATGACACCGGACTTCGGCTCGGCCTAGACATGATCGAGGAGAGGCGAACCGACGCCAATCTCTGCCGAGCCGCTTACCAACAGAGGGTAGCCAAATACTACAATCAAAGGGTCAGACCCAGAAGCTTCGGATTGGGCAATCTCGTCATGAAAAAGAATCCCCTTGCCATCAAGGAGAGCTCATTCGATCCGAACTGGACCGGACCATATAGAATCACGGGCATAGTCAAGCCCGGCACTTACAACTTGGCCACTCTGGCTGGTAAGCCTCTCAAGCATAGCTGGAACGCTGAACACTTGAAGACTTATTACCAGTAAAAATGTAGTTAGGATCGGGGGCTGTCCGACCTAACACCCATTCCAATCAATGAAAAGATGAACACATTTCTACTCATTTTTCTTCTTATTTTTCGAAGCAAACACTGGGGACTCTACTCCTATACACTTCCAACAAAGAGGAAAGATATAAGTGTTTTCTTCGAAAAAATAGTAAACCCATGTGCCGAGCCGAAGTGCCATTTTCGGCCCGACGCTCGGTGCATTACAGACTCATCAGGTCTATAAACTCATGTGTCGAGCGGGCGCGCCATTTCCGGCCCGATGCTCGGCATATTACAGACTCATCAGGTCTATAAACTCATGTGTCGAGCGGGCGCGCCATTTCCGGCCCGATGCTCGGCATATTACAGACTCATCAGGTCTATAAACTCATGTGTCGAGCTGGCGCGCCATTTCCGGCCCGATGCTCGGCATATTACAGACTCATCAGGTCTATAAACTCCCGTGCCGAGCTAGCGCGCCACTTTCGGCCCAATGCTCGGCATGGTACAGACTTATCAGGTCTATAAAAATCCCTGTCTGAGCCGAAGTGACTTCCTACAGTCCTAACGTTCAACAGGATATTTCTAAAAGAAAAATATACACTCCAACCAAAACTTTCATCGTGCATGCCGAGCCGATCTGAAAGTAGGTTTGAATATTTTTCTCAAAAAACTGCATTCCTAAATATCTCAATGGGTATGCCGAGCCCATCCGAGATGACTAGGGTCTTTAAATTTTTACTTATCTTGGTTATGCTTATCAAGCTGATCCGAAGACAAGTTCTAATTTATCATTACCATTCATTTTCATTGCGATCGGCATGCCGCGCCGATCTCAAAATGCCTTTACTATTTTTCACTTTTATCATTTTTCTTGTCCATGTGTTATTAGTTTTGTCTTTAGCTTAATTTCCGAGCCGAACTGACAGCAACTTGTATCATATAAAGAAAATACTGATAAATAAATAACATAAAACCAAATACAAATTGTTCCAAAAACAATTAAACCCGAGCCACACTTCGGCTCGGGAACAAAAAACAAAAACAAGACAACATGAAAGTTAAACAAAATCAGCTATCATGCAGATCGCTCGGCAGGGCCCTCCTGGATCGGCTCGGTAGACTCCTCAGGCGTCTCCTCGCCGAGCTGCACCACCTCAACCCCGCCGATCTGCATCTCATCATTAGGATCGGATTCGGGGACTGGGGGAATCGGGGTCGGCTCGTATGCAGGCAGTGGAGGATCTTCCGGAGTCGGCTCGACTTCGGCGCGGACTTGGCGATCGGGAGGAGGAAGCTCATCCTGTTGACTTCCCTGGGTGTCTTCATCGTCATCGGACTCGCCAAGGAATGAGACATCCCAGTCCGGCCTCTTCGATTTGATCGCCTCCAAGAGCTCCTGATACCCATCAAAATGGGCATCAGCCAGTGCCTGGGCGCTCGGCACTTCAGCTCGACGTCGGAGTTCGGCATTTTCGACCCTCCGTTCGGCAGCCTCGACGTCTCGCTGGAGATCGCCGACATAGTGCCTCAAGTCAGCCACATTTTGCTCTGAAGATGCAAGCTCCTTGCCGAGCCGAGCGACCTCCTCCTCCTTCCCGGCCAGCCTGGACTGCAGACCCTCCGACCGTTCACGCTCGGCATTGACCGTCCGCTCGGCCTCGGCCAGCTTCTCTTTTAGCTCCAGGATTCGTGCCCGAAACCTCTCCAGTTTCGCCTCGGCATCGACGGCGGCCTTGGCAGCTTCGAACTGCCTCATGGCGAGCTGCAAGAAAAAGATAAACAAATTCATTACTAATCCGAACCGAGCGAATAGACGAAATCCGAAGTAAAAGAGACTTACCAACATGGCCTGGCGGGATGTGATCAGAGTCTGGTGGCTGAAGCCCGGCTCGCCATGATCGGTCCACAGCCCCTCCTGCACCCTCGCGGTCATCACGCGCTTAAGGCCCGTGACGAACGGCTCGAGGCGGGGGTCTACCTCCACCGCCTTCAGGGGCGCCGAACCAGACGCTCCGGCACCAGAACCGCCGGGCTCGGCCCGAGCCCTCTTCTCCACCAGGGCCTCGGTCTGGGGAGCCTTCCTCTTCTCTGCTTGCCGAACCGGTCTCGGCGCAGGAGATCTGGGCTGAGCTGCCGCTGGGGCAGGAGCCTGGACCGCTCGGCAGGGGGCCGCCCCGCTGCTTTCTTCTGGACGCTCCGAGCCGCCCTCCTCCTAAGGCGAGTCTCCAGTTCGGTGGGCGCCATTCCCCTTTCGGCCCTAGGATTCCACCTGGGCACAAACCAGGAGATCCCGCTCAGTCTGATCTGGGTTTCCCCGAGCAGAAACTTGGTTGACAAGTACTCTGCTGGTGAGTCCCTAATCGCGGCGATCTGGTCCTTCAGCTCGCCTCGGAGCTTGTACTTGCCCCAGCTAACTGCAAAGGCGAAACCAAAAAGAGTTAGGAAAAATACAATTATCACAAGACATATGCAAATTGTCCTCGGACCGGCCCCAAACTCCCAATGCCCACCTGGAATTCTAAAAGCTCTGGGGACCCGAGCCGAGGTGATTCTGTTCGGATCGGCGAACTCCCAATCCCCAGAGACAAAGAAGTATCTTTTCTTCCATGTCTTCTGGGAGGAGGGATTCCCACCGAAGAGTGGCCCCGAGTACGCCTGGAGGTTGTAGAATCCGAGCTCGCTCTGCTTCGACCTCAGCGCGTAATTGCAGAACAGGATATCCTTGTGTGGCACACACTTGTGCACTTTGTGCCACAAGATGTGCATAGATAGGATGATCCTGTATACATTTGGATTCAGTTGGTGCGGCGCCGCGCCGATCGTCGCGAGCCAGTCCTGCAGGAAGGTGTGCAGGGGAAGCCGAACCCCATTCTCAAACATCTCCGGGTACATGGTCACCCATCCTACCGGGGGTCGGCTCGGCTTCTCCCCCTCGGTCGGCAACCTCATCAACACGGAGTCGGGAACCGAGTACCTATTCCTCAAGTCCCTGAGATGGTACTCGGTCATCTCATTGGGGATCTGATCGGCCTTCCACGCCAGTTCCTCGTAGAAGTCCGGGTCGATCGGACTTCCCGTCACCCCCTGAGCCGAGGTTGACGCCTCGTGACCCCTATCCCTCTCATCCGAGCCTGAAGTGAGTCTGCTCGGGATGGTGGCGATCGGCTCGACGTCAAGAGGTTCTTCGTCACCTCCTTCGGCCGTGCCTTGTTCCCAGTCGGAACTCAATATCTCGGGGTTTTCCTGATCCCCTCGGGCTCGGCGCTCTCCACCCGGATTGCGATTCAATGCCGAGCCGGCCTCGTCCAACTCTTCGGACAACCCGTCCCAACTCGCCTCACCCGTAGGTGGGCTTCGGCTCGGCTCGGCCTCACCCGCAGATGGGCTTCGGCTCACCTCGGCCTCACTATCTCCCTCGAAGGCTTCCCCCGAGCCGAGCCGACCACTTGAATCAGTCTCGGACATTACAAACACTTTCTCACCTTTCTCTCTCTTGCTTTTTGAATCAAAAAGTGGTTTTTCTCAAGAACTCTCAAGAACACACACCCAAAACCCGAAAATGCAGAAAACTCAAAAAGGAGGAGAATCACTTACTGGTTTTCCTCCGCCCAAAGTCTCCGCCCCTTACACACTCGGAACCACCTCGCCCACGACCGTGTCTAGTCAAAATCGGGATCGGACAACCTCTCAGACGGCGGTGAGAGATTGAAATTCGCGGCGAGAGAGAGAGGTTTCGCAGAGAGAGGAAGAAACTGAAGATGAAAGTGTGAGGGAAGAGAGAGAAAAGCATGATTTATACCCCCATGCAAACTGATCTCAGCCCTTCATTTCTGGCGCTTCACATGCCAGATCTTGACACCTGTCAAGCATTCAAAAATACCCATAAATGAAGTGACCCTTACGTTCCCCCATGCAGAAATCAAACGTCCCTTCACATGTCCCTGAGATATTTTGGCCAATCACAAGTCGTCATGTGTTCGGGTCTTCGGGAACATGGGCCTGTGGGGATCGGCTCAGATCAAGTAACGTGCTATCTTTGGAATTGTCCTTACACTTCAACTTCCAATCCACCACTGTCTGCTCGGATCGGAAGCTGGGGGACTCCTGTTTGTGGGAAAACCCACACCAATCCAAACAACCAATCACGGTTCGACACGTGGCTGGTCAACGCCTACCTCGGAGTTGACTCTCAGTGGTCAAACTTTGACCTCCACATCAGCACTCCCTTTGCCAGCTCGGACCGGTCTCCGTGCCGGGCCCTCCATGTTCGGTCCGAGCCGAACCGATGATCTTCCAAGGGATCGAGTGTCCATCTTTCCACGGTCATCTCGGCTCGGCTCGGCACTGAAGTGGTCTCCTTTCGAGCTCTAGCGTCGGCCAGTTAGGGCTCGAAGGGGTCCCTATCTTTTGGGTCGGCTCGGTCTTGAATTCCATGTCCGATCCGATCACACATGGACTTCACGCAAACGCAGAAAGAACATCTGTCCGGTTCGGCTCGGCCCTCCGCCGCCATTTCCAGGAAGATCGTGCTGGGACGAACCGCCACACTTGAATGCATCTGACACAATCTTCTGACAGATAGAATACCCAGTCTGCATTCATGACTGCTGGGCAGTTTGCCTGGACCTTCCAACCTTGCATTTAATGGAGCATTCAATGCAGCATTGAATGCTGAGGAAGCAAGCAGCTGAGCATGCAACTAGGTCTGACCAGGTGCGTGGGTCTCTGGCAACCATTCATTCACATGCAGGTATCTTACTCATTAAGGTTTCCTTTGCTTATATATATCAAGTCATATGTGCAAAAAGACTACTACAAATCTACCTAAAAAACACTTACACAAAAATTCCTACTCTCCCAAGAGCATACCCAACTTTCTGAGAATAACCCAGAACATTTGCCTTGTTCTTCCCATTCTCCCAAGTTCTTCCTTTGTTCTTCCTCACCCACCATCAAACACCACCACTGATTTCATCATCGGAGTGTGTTTGGCTGGTACCACACCGGTCCATCTCCTTTGATCTTGTTTTTGTCTACAGGAAGATCTCAACCAGCATCCACTTCATCATCCAGCAAAGCACTTGATCAGCCAGATCAGCTTATCTAAGTTGTTGCATCTACCTTACGAGAATTTGCATCACCATGTATGGGCTGGATGATCAAAACTTTGCCATAAAGGCTGTGATGAACTAGACCCAGCTCTTAAGACAAGGTTTCCATTATCTAAAAGAACTGCTTGTATAGGACCTGAGGTGGTGGTGGTGGAGGTGACATTTGTGGACCAAATTGGACTTTTGGATTCATTAAAGAGGACTAAATTATCATCTGAGATACTCAAAACTGAAGAAAATCTATCAGAAACTGGGTGTTCCCTATTTGCCATCCAAACTATGGTCTGCTCAGATACTACTTTCTTGTAGTACCAGATGCCTATGTAGTAGTTTGAAACATTACCTGGTTTGAAGAAACCCAGTTCAAAAACTCCACCTGCAGAGACAATGGTTTGATCACCAGAGAGAGATTGGTTTGCTGTGATGGTATCAGCTGCAAGGGAGATTTGGGTCTTGAGATATAGGCATAATAAAAGAATGCAAAGCACCAACTTTGGCTTGGTTTTGTTATCCAAGGCTGCACAAAAAACGTCCATAACAGACAAGTTGTTGTTTTTGGTAAATGAATGATAATATCAAAAGAAAGCAGGTTGCCAAGAGCAGCCTGGAAGGAATGTTGGAAATAATCTTGGAAATGGTTTGAGATGGGAAGGAATGTTTCAGTGAACCAAAATAATTTCAGAAGAATACTAATGTTTCAGTGAACCAAAATAATTTCAGAATGTTTCAATGAACCAAAATAACTATGATCGGCTCCAGGTACCGTAATTATCACCAACTAATGGTTTCGATACTAAAACCATTCCAGGATGGTCAGAATGATGATTGTAATAAGGGCTTGAAGGATCATTGAATCCTTCAACACTTTTGTTGTCACTGATCTTCTTTCCATCGTCTTGTGAAGATCCATCTTCTCCGGCCATTGAAGATTCTGGAAGTTTTCTTAGGATAGAAAATTCAGAGGAATTGCTCTGATACCATGTGAAAACGACACCAGAGAGATAGTCTTTTTGGAAAGGAATAATGTTTCATTAATTTACAATCTGTCATTGTACAGATAAATAGGCTATACAATCATGAATATACAATAAAGGAAAAAAAACCATAACGTAAGGAAGTAAATGTATTCTTCAATGGGCATAACGTAAGGAAAGGAAGTAAATGTATTCTGATATGGGCCTATATCTTAATAGAGAGGCCACAAGAAAATTTCCAGCTGATACGCTTGTGGTCATTTGATAGAGGGTGGACTTGGGCGGCTGTACAGGTCAAGAGTCATGCACATGTTCATCAGTGGCTAAAAGTCAAAGATCAGCTTTTTCCAAATCCCTTAATTAATTGACCCAAAAAAAATCCCTTAATTAATGACTTCCGAGGCCTCAAAACAAGTTATTATGTGATGCTCGGACCACATAACCATGGCCTGTGTGGACAATTTTCATGCAATAGGTAGCTATGGTTGGGCCACATAACCATTTTCGTCCTGCTTATTATTATTTGTTTCTTAATCAGACATTTTATGCTGCTTTATTAGATTTTTTCTGAGCCTCGATCAGTGACGGATCTACAGTGGGATCAATGGGGTCACTTGACCCCATGAACTCAGAAAGGCTGGGCTTGATGAAAAATCTTGACCCCATGAAATCTTGGTTGCAGCCATGACTGGCAGGGGCAAGATTGCAGAGCAGGGGCAAGAACCAGAACAGGGGAAAGAACCAGAGCCTATCGCCGTCGCCCGTCACCCCCTGATCCCTCGCCGTCGCCGTCGCCGTCGCCCCTTGCTCCCTCGCCGTCGCCCTTGCTCCCTCGCTTCCGCCCCTGCTGGGTTTATCTTACCCCCATACCAGTGGATGTCTAGATCCGCCACTGGCCTCGATAACAAACCCTGGAATCGCAGGAAATGTACTTTCAATTCAATCATGAAAGCCTCCAGTCTTTTTTTTTTTTTTCTTCCATCTGCTTAGTTATTCACTGCTCTTCCAAGTTTTTACCTGTCTTAAGTATGAATCTATGATAACTATATATTTGAACATTTTCCATTTGCTTTCTTAGATTATACAGTTATGTTCATATTCATTGCTCTACAATGATGTTTTTTCGAGTACGCTTCTTTAAGCTTCTGTGCACAACATTCAACATTGTATCTGCCACTACTAATATTATATTCAACTGCCACATTCCTTTTTTTTTTCAACGATACAGCTTTTGTAAATGATTGAATCACAATTTGACCTTTTTAAAAGAAAACAATATTTGAAAGAAAAAGCACAACATGATAAATACAAGAAAGATACGTATAGAAAGAATACCGAATATATAACCCATTGCTCTTTGGTGGACTTCCTCCTCTGTTGCCTCGTTCAGACCATGGGAAGTCATTATTCATTGCTCTTCCAATTAAGCTTCTAGCGGTCTAAATTTGATAGCTATTTGAACATGTACCTAGTTACTTCTTAGGTAACAGTCCTGCTCATACAGCTCTAGCTACAATGCGTAAAGATCTAAGAATGATTATTCAGGCAGGCTTCTCATAAGCTTCTGATATTGACATAATAAAGTCATTAGCATCAAACACCTGTTGTTGGTATGAGAACAATTTTAACCCTCAAGGCACTTGAATAGGACCAATGAAACAATGAAGCCGATTACAGACTGTAAGTACATCTGGAGTCTGGACAAAAATTATGAAGCCCAGTTAAGCCCATGATTTAAATTGAAGGAGGTTCGCCCATCAATAGACATTGTCAAATTCTTGCACTGTTGATTGTCAGTACTTGTCACAGTGTCAAATTCTAACTTTAAGAGGAAACAAAACATTATTTAACCTTATCGACCTTCTAGGGTACTAATGGTGATTGTATTGTTGGAATGACTGGTAGGTGTTTGAGAAGAAGGACCAGCAGTACTGAAATTTCTATGAGTTGAAAAAGCAGGTTCTTTAAAAGGAGGAAGTGATGTAGCTTCACTGCCCAGCATGAGAATTACAGAAGACATTGTTGGTCGATCAGCTGGAGCTTCTTGAACACACAAAAACCCTACATGGATACACCTTAAAGCTTCATGAGGCTGGCACGTTTCCCTTACTGATTCATCAATCACCTCCATTCCTCTACCTTCTTTCCATAATTTCCATGCCTAAGATTCAACAAATAAACCCATCAATCTTTCATGACTGTTCACTTATATTTGAAGATTATAGCCTATGGCAAAGCTAGATTTTCAAATTGGAGTGGACCTTTAAGGGATGGGAGGCGAAGGGTGAAAGGAGGGTTGGAGATGGGGACTGAGACTTAGGGATACAAAGTTTACTTAGAACTTTTTTTTCTTCTGTGTATCCTGCCCTAACCAACCTATATCCCCACCCCCTAATTATAGTTAATTGCAATTTTCAAGGTTTTCTTTTTAGGGCACAAAAGGAATAAGCCAAAAATTTTAATTTCAGTCCAAAAAAAAAAAAAAAACAATAAGAATTTCTGGTACTTACCCATCCTGCAAGAGTTAGTGAATGTTCAAGACGATGAAAAGTAGCATTCTTCTTTCCACTTACAATCTCCAACAACAACACTCCAAAGCTAAAGACGTCCAATTTCACAGAGATATGACCATAGCGTGCATATTCAGGAGACATATAGCCGCTACAAGAATTAATGGTAGAGAAGTGAGCAAGAGTAGTGGTTGCATAAGGTCTAAATGATTGAAAAGATATGCTAGTCGATAAATGCTTACTATGTGCCAACAACCCTGTTGGTATTTGCTTCACTTTGATTTATCTCGACAATCTTTGCCATCCCAAAGTCTGAGATTTTAGGGTTCATTGTTTCATCCAACAAAATATTACTTGCTTTCAGATCCCTGTGAATGATTTTCAATCTAGAGTACTTGTGGATATAAAGTAATCCTTGAGCAATACCATCTATAATTCGAAACCGTTTATCCCAATCCAATTTTGTCTTTTCACATGGATCTGTTCGGATAAACCATGAAGAAGAATGAGCTAAGTCATTTTCTGTTTCTAAATGTTTGAACAATATTGTTAAATTGCATGGCACAAATTTTGCACACAAAGAAAGAAAACTTGCAAAAAGGTAATCAAATTTGATATCCCAGAAATCAACAGTATAAAAAAAAAATCTTAGAAATGATGAGCACGTACCAAACAAAAATTTGTCCAAACTTCGATTGGGCATGTACTCATAGATCAATATCATTTCCTCCTCTTCAATGCAGCAACCCAAGAGCCTAACTAGATTGGTATGTTGGAGCTTGGCTATAAGCTTTAACTCATTCATAAACTCCTGATGCCCTTGTCCGGACTTCTTTGACAGTCTTTTTATTGCTACTTCTTGATTTTCAGGCAAAATCCCCTGCAAACAAAGAAAACCCCAACACAAACAGAACTACCTCCTTACCAATCAATTTAATTAAATAAATTATTAAGAAAAGTACAAAATTAAGAAAAATAAACTTCCATTTAGATCTCAGCACTCTGGTATTGTCACCTTATAAACAGGGCCAAATCCTCCCTCTCCCAGTTTATTAGCTTCAGAGAAGTTGTTTGTAGCAGCTAATATACTTCTCAAACCAATGAGTGTTAGTTCTGTATCATTCTTTCCACCTCCAGCACTAATAACCTCACCATACTTACTCCTCCGCTCCCTGTTTCACTATTATTGTTAGTGCATCGTTTGTTTGGATACAAGAATCTGTGTGCCTGCACATGTGGAAGAGCGAGAGTGGTAGCATTACCTTCCTTTTCCAAAAGTTTTCTTCCATATGAAATATCCAAATAATACTGTAAGCAATCCGACTGCTGCTGAGACTATTGTAATTACAAGGGACTGCTTCAATGCATGACCCTTGCCACCTGCAAAGAACAGAAAAAGATCTGGTTGACCAATAATATTGATGGCTCCAAGCAATGGTCATTTGAAACTAATGAGTCTAATCTCAACTACTATTCTGGTAAGAATTTTAATTGAGATATCCATTCCAGAAAATAGCAAATTAAAGAAACCAAACATACCTTGGTCGGAGCTATGAACCCGAATATAAATAGTCAGCCCAAGAGTGTGATTCTCTACAAGATCCATTAAGTCGCCAAACCATGTCAAACATCTCCCAGTACTGTTTACTAATTCCGTCGCATTTACATAAGCATAAGCTGTGCAAGAACAGTTCTGACTGCATTCAGATTCACACTCACTCATACTCTTATTGTCTAACAGAATAGAATGATCCGGTAGTTTCAACCTTTCAAACTTTGAAAAGTACCCTTCTGATCCGTAGACACATTTCAATTCCTTTTCCCTAACACAGCCACCAGACCAATTCCCCATATTCCATTGTTTTTTAAATTTGGCTCTAAAACCTGTCAAACACTGGCATGGTGATGCAAGGTTTTCATTGTTGAGGCAGGCACCATATGGACCGCAACTAGCATAAAAATCACATTTATCAACGGGCTTCCTCCACGATATAAACCATGTTTTACTGGAATTCTGCCAGAGCAGCAGCTCAACCTGCCCAGTTGGATTCAACCTGGCCCTCAATTTTACATTGCTATCTGTGACTTCATAACTTAGATAAGCCTCATCAGCATCAAAGTTGTAAGTAAGGTTATAGGCGCTTCCATTTGAAGATATTGTGTTGTTATCCTTGGCAATGTACAAATCACTTCTCCAATATGGAGCATTTTCGTTCCAGATAAAAGCCTGCCCATGAACTTTAGGATCAATGCCTAAGCTGAATTTTCCTTGTTGTGGGTCATCTGGTGCTGCGCAGGATGTAAGACGCCTTTGTTGGCCAGTCCTTTTGTTCAAGCTAAGCTTCATGCCAGGCAACAATGTATCAAAGGGATAATCGAAGCTCTGCCACAAAGTGTCTACCCCTCTCAGAACAAGGTTTCCGTTATCCATTAGTAAACCAGTTCTGGCATTCATTAGAGAAGAAGATACTGATGCATTAGTTGACCAGACAAGTACTTTTCGGGTCTCATCCAGCAAGACCAGATTTCCATCACTGCTGAGCATAAAAACACCCGGAGAATCAAGAGGGGATTCTCTGTTAGCAACCCATATTATTGGTGGGTTTGGGATTGTGTTGTACCATATACCAAGGAAGTATTTGGTAGAATTTTGAGGACTGAAGAAGCCTAATGCAAAGGTTCCCATGTAAGAAGTCAGGGTCTGGTTTGCACTGATTGATTTGCCTTGTATTAAATTGCCTTGGCTGGTACTGTATGACAAGATAGGAGATAAGAGTAACGTAAAAAGACAAAGAAAGAGCCTCCCCATTCAGAGACAGATAGACATTGAAAGAAGAAGAAGAAAGGTGATGACTCAAAACTAAAAAATTAAGTGGGTAACTATAATATGTACTCACTAAAAGTAGTGAATACCATAATTGTGTTTCTTCCATTCAAAACACGCACCATGTGCTCTAAAGCACCTCAATTTTATCAATTATGCAGTCCAAATGTGTCATGTAATTTGGAAGAGGGCAAGTCAGGTGAGCCTTGCTTCTTGAACACCATGTCTTGTACCCAAAAGTTCAAATATTAAAAGGTTTGAGACCAAATAATTTGTATATCACAGACTCACAGCTTGAGTCTAATGTGAGGGAGACTTAACTTAACTAGAATTTCTAATAAACGAAAAGGGGCACAGTCAAACAAACATCACATTTAGCAGATTAACGGTGATGAAGATGGTTTACCTGGTGGGACAGAAAGTGATTGTGTAATCCGTAGAATTAGCACAAGTGAACGTGCTGTCCTCGTCATCGAATGGGTAACTGTAAGCCTGCGGACACGCACTCTCGAATATCTGGGAGTAGGAAGTGGGCTTGCAGGTGTCCGGTGTATTATACGCGCCGGTGCAACAGTACTCTGGCTCGGCAAAGGTCATACACGCGCTCTTGCAGGCGACGACTTGGTTTCCATCGGGGCCCTTGACCTTGAGCTCCTCAAGACACACGCCGTTGACGTCGACCACGCAGCCGACATTTGTACAATTGGTTCCGGTACCGCCCTGGGGAGCGACCAAAATGGGGAGGTTGAAGCCGTCGACCAAGCTGACGTCGTAGAAATCGACGCCGCCGGGACCGTTTAAGTTGAACTCGGCGAGCGTGGAGGGTTGGGTAGGGCCATTTCCAGAGCATTGTACACGGCCAGAGGCGCAATCACCTGTGACGCAGGAGAAATTTCCGGTGGAGTTGTTGTGGGTGCAGAGGGTTCGGCCCCAGAAGCGGCCGTTCCAAGAGGTTGGGGCATCGAGGGTATAGGTCTCGCCGATTTCGAGAGCAAAGCCGGTGGTGGCAACATTGTTTGAGCTAATGCCTGGCCACACCGTGTAGTTGCACTTGTTTGCAATTGTGAAACTCGTTGACACCACTTCTGTACACCAAGGAATGTATTAATTTGCACTAAGTAACAACAAAGATTGAATTGGATTTATGTGTATGAATTATTATTGTTAATTACCTGGTGTTAAGAGCGCAAGTACGGTTAATAGGGATACCAACAATATTAATGGTGTTAATTGAGCCATTCATTTAGAGCAGCTATATTTATTGCTCTGCACCTGGAAAATGGAGGACTGGACTTTCGAGTCTGGAGGAGGAGGTGGGTTGAATTCTGAAATTCTTGTATCTTGTCCTCCTTCTACTGGCATGTGAAGCTTCTCATTCTTCCTCATCCCATGAGAGATTTCTAGCTTTGAAAATAATTTTCAAAGGAGGACGGAGTAAGATGTTACAGTTAGTCCATCTGGTTAGGAGATTTCACGACGACAAAGAGAAATTTCAGAGCATGAAGAAAAAAATTAAAAGGGTAACTTGAGTCTTAAGCCTAATTAACATACGAATTCAAATTTTTTCCTAAATTTTAGAGAGGAAAGAGTGAGTTTGCAGACAGAAGAAGCAAAGAAGGATAAGGGTAAGATATTAATCCAAGTGGTAAGGAGAGTGAGAGACAGGGTTACAGGAGTTACAAAATTAGAGTCGAGTCATTTTAATATTTTTTATTTGAATAATAAATTTAATGGTTTTGTTTTTTTTAAATAAAGCCTTTATGTTTTTTTAAATAAAATTATTTGCCTTTATGTTTTTTTAAATAAAATTATTTGATAATTGTCTTGTCAAGAAAGTATGTCATTTTTTTTTAAGTATAAGGTACGGATTTACCTCATAGAGTTAAAACTTAATATAAAACTAACAAAAATAAAAATGCACTATATATTAAACACTTGAAAATGGCCGACAAACGTTCGGCATCTGATATGTGTGAAAAAAAAAAAAAAATTAATGGACTAATATTATGTAACATGAAGTTATTACAATATTATTGGATTTTAATTATAATTTTAAAAAGTATAAGGCTTTAGTCAATAAATTATAAAATTAAAGGAGTAGATGAAAGTCTCCCAAAATTTTAACATATATATATGGGAAAATTAAGAGCAATATTTAATTATAATGTGAAATTTTAATAAGATTTTAGAAAGATATTGACACGTATAGATATTTGAATCAACATTTTTTCGTTTTTTTTTTTTTCAATCAATGTTTCCGAATTGTCCAACTTATTTTACATGTTAACATTGATATCTAATACATTGTCTTTAATTAATTCTTAAGGTTTACTAATAATTAGGATTAATTTAGTAAAAATAATCTTGGAAATGGTTTGAGATCTGACGGGAAGGAATGTTTCAGTGAACCAAAATAATTTCAGAAGACAGAGGCCACAAGAAAATTTCCAGCCGATATTATTGAATGAGCTTCTGGACTTGGGCGACTGTACAGGTCAAGAGTCATGCACATGTTCATCAGTGGCTACAAGTCAAAGATTAGCTTTTTCCAAATCCCTTAATTAATTGACCCAAAAAAGATATTATGCTCGGACCACATAACCATGGCCTGTGTGGACAATTTTCATGCAATAGGTAGCTATGGTTGGGCCACATAACCATTTTCGCCCTGCTTATTATTATTTGTTTCTTAATCAGACAGTTTATGTTGCTTTATTAGATTTTTCTGAGCCTCAGATAACAAACCCTGGAATCGCAGGAAATGTGCTTTCAATTCCATCATGGAAGCCTCCAGCCTTCTTCTTTTTTTTTTTCATCTGCTTTAGTTATTCACTACTCTTCCAAGTTTTTACCCGTCTTAAGTATGAATCGTATGATAACTATATATTTGAACATTTTCCATTTGCTTTCTTAGATTATACAGTTATGTTCATATTCATTGCTCTACAATGATGTTTTTTCGGGTACGCTTCTTTTAAGCTTCTGTGCACAAATACAACATTGTATCTGCCACTACGAATATTATATTCAACTTCCACATTCTTTTTTTTTCAATGATCAGCTTTTGTAAATGATTCAAACACAATTTGACCTTTTTAAAAGAAAACAATATTTGAAAGAAAAAGCACAACATGATAAATACAACAAAGATGCGTATAGAAACAATACAGAATATATAACCCATTGCTCTTTGGTGGACTTACTCCTCTGTTTCCTCACAGTCAAAGACTCAAAAGTGTGAAGCAATTGCCTCGTTCAGACCATGGGAAGCCTCCAGCGGTCAGCCTCTATTTCCTAACTCGTAAGTCATTATTCATTGCTCTTCCAATTAAGCTTCTAGCAGTCTAAATATGATAGCAGTCTAAATTCTTGTATCTTGTCCTCCTTCTACTGGCATGTGAAGCTTCTCATTCTTCCTCATCCCATGAGAGATTTCTAGCTTTGAAAATAATTTTCAAAGGAGGATGAAGAGATGTTACAGTTAGTCCATCTGGTTAGGAGATTTCACGACGACAAAGAGAAGTTTCAGAGCATGAAGAAAAAAATTAAAAGTGTAACTTGAGTCTTAATCCTAATTAAGATACGAATTCAAATTTTTTCCTAAATTTTAGAGAGGAAAGAGTGAGTTTGCAGACAGAAGAAGCAAAGAAGGATAAGGGTAAGATATTAATCCAAGTGGTAAGGACAGTGAGAGACAGGGTTACAGGAGTTACAAAATTAGAGTCGACTCATTTTAATATTTTTTATTTGAATAATAAATTTAATGGTTTTGTTTTTTTCTAAATAAAGCCTTTATTTTTTTTAAATAAAATTCTTTGACTATTGTCTTGTCAAAGAATTATGTCATTTTTTTTAGAGTATAGAGTACGAGTTCACCTCATTAATTTAAACTTAATATAAAACTAACAAACCAGAGCTTGAGAAAGAAGTAAAAATGCATTATATATTGAACACTCGAAAATGGCCGCCGAACATTCGGCATCTGGTATGTGTGAAACAAAATAAAAACTAATGGACCAATATTATGTAATATGAAATAGTTACAATATTATTAGATTTTAATTAGAATTTTAAAAGGTATAAAGTTTTAGTCAATAAATTATAAAATTAAAAAAGTAGATGAAAGTCTCCCAAAATTTTAACATATAGATAATCAAATGGTCTTTTCAATTAATGTTATCTATCTTTTTCCTTTTCATATTCTTTTTTATTATTCTCACTATGTAGTGTAGTTTTATGATTTAAATAATTCATTTTTCAAATCACCTTTTAGAGATTATTTTTATAAAAAATTAACCAAATCGAAAATTGTTTGATCATGTAACCACTATAAAATAAACAAATAGTGAATTTATTGTCACCAAAATCATTTCTTTATTTGATCACAAGTACTGACCAAACAATTTTTAATTGATCTTTAAAAAGTGATCTGAAAATAAAATTAGGGAAAAATTTAGCTAAATGACTCAACTATACCTCATGTCTCTATTCAGAACATGAATTTCACTTTATGTCAACTAAAAACTGAAACTTTCATTTTGTGTCAATTAAGAACCTTTTTTTTTTTTTTTTTTTTTCAGTTTTTATCTCAACTTTGGCCCAATATTGAACCTATCAAACCTCCACCAAATTTAACAAACTTATACTGGGTTTAAAGCTATGCATCTCCTCTTTACAACCATATAAAAATCACTCAAATCGGATATCTACAACTCCAGATAATTGGCCCCAAAGTATGGTACCCGAAACTGTCTAATTAGACCTTTGAGAAAATATATGGAAAATTAAACAGTTTCAGGTACCATAGTTTGGGGTAAATTATCTGAAGTTGTAAAGATTCGATTTGAGTGATCTTATATAGTTGTAAAGAAGATATGCATATCTTTAAATCCAGTATAATTTTTTTAAGTTTAGTGAAGATTTAATAGGTTCGACGTCGGACGAAAGTCGAGATAAAAACTGAAAAAGTAGGGTCCTTAATTGACACAAAATGAAAGTTTCAATCTTTAGTTGACAAAAAGTGAAATTCATGTCCTGAATAGAGATATGAAGTATAGTTGGAGTTCTTTAGCAAAAATGTTTCTAATAAATTATTATAATTATTATACTACACTACAAAATAAGAATAAAAAAAAAAACATCAGAAGGGAAAGTGAAAATAAGAAAATTAGAAAAAAGTGAAAATAAGAAGGTGGATAACAATTTTTTTATCATGTAATAAAGAGTGTACTCAGCTCTACAGATCCCGAGTTATCCCTCCTCATATCCAATCAGTGCCTAAAAGTCGTAAATAGTTTGTCCTTGTCCATATACCCTCGTCAATCAAGCAGCTTCCCAGGCCTCAGAACTTTATACAACAATGCTTTTGTCGGTTGTGGAAAACCAAGGTCAAGTGGTCAACCATACAAATATGATATGGATTGAACAACGTAACAGTTGACCAAAAAAAAAAAGAACAACATAACCATTCCATGTGTGCACAATTTTCATGCAAGAATCTGTAGCTTTGGTTGGGCCACATTAACATTTATTTCTGCGTCATTTTTTTTTTAATTAGACATTTGATCTCAATACAAATATATTTGAACATATTCCTTTTGCTTTATTTAGATTATACACTCATACAGTTCTGTTCATAATTATTGCTTTACAATTTGTAAATATTGAAGAATAATTACTCGAGTAAGCTTCTGTTATCGACATTATATAGTCATTAGAATCGAACTTTTACAGTTGAAATGAGAATAAACCCTTTACCACTGAACTACTGAAGTTAGATAAGCTTCAACATAAAAAGGCTCCTTAATTGGACCAATAAAATTGTAAAGCCCAATTAAAGCCCGTCAGATAGAATATCTTGAAGCCCAATTAAGCCCAAGGAGTATTTTAATGGAGGTTGGCCAATCAATAGACGTCGTTTAATTCTTGCACTGGTGATTGTCAATACTTGTCACAATGTGTTGAGGAAAGGAAACAATATTGAGCCTCTATCGGCCTTCTGGGATACTCATGGTGATTGTATTGTTGGAATATCTGGTACGTGTTTCAGAAGAAGAAGAACCAGCAGCACTAGAATTACTATGTGTTGAAAAAGCAGGTTCTTTAAAAGGTGGAAGTGATGTAGCTTCATTGCTCTGCAGCATATAAATTACAGATGACATTGTAGGTCGATCAGCTGGTGCTTCTTGAACGCACAAAAACCCTAAATGGATACATCTTAAAGCTTCATGAGGCCGGCATGTCTCTCTTACTGACTCATCAATCACCTCCATTCCTCTATCTTCTTGCCATAATTTCCATGCCTAAGATTCAACAGATAAACCCATCAATCATGCATGACTCTTCACTCATATTTGAAGCTTGGAGTGAGACTTGTGGGCTACAAAATTTACTTTAGTTTTCTTTTTTAGATGTACTCCAGGTCTAGCCAACCAATAACCCCTACCAGACTTATAGTTATTTGCAATTTTCAAGGTTTCTTTTAGGGCACAAATGGAATAAACTAGAATTTCTAATTTCAGTCCAAAAAAAAAATTTACTTACCCATCTAGCAAGAGTCGGTGAATATTCCAAATAATAGAAAGCATCATTCTTCTTTCCACTTACAATCTTCAACAACAACACTCCAAAGCTAAATACATCTAATTTCTCAGAAAAATGGCCATAGCGTGCATAATCGGGTGACATGTAACCGCTACATGAATTAATGGTAAAGAAGTGAGCGCTAGTATAAGGTTTACTTGCATGAATGAAAACATAAGCTAGCCTATATATACTTACTATGTCCCAACCACTGTGTTGGTATTTGCTTCAGTTTGATTTATCCCAAAAATCCTTGCCATTCCAACAGAATATTACTTGCTTTTAGGTCCCGGCGGATAATTTTCAATCTAGAGTAATTGTGGATATAAAGTAATCCTTGAGCAGTACCTTCTATAATTCGAAAGCGTGTACCCCAATCTAATTTTGTTTTTTCAGATGCATCTGTTCAGATCAACCATGAAGAACAATGAGCTAAGTGATTTTCCTTTTTGTTTTGAAGGTTGGAACAATATTGTTGAATTGCATTACTCAGCTTTTGAACACAAAGAAAAAGATGTTGCAAAGAGGTAATCAAATTTGATGTCAATCAACAGTATCAAAGAGTTAAACTCAGATGTGAGAAGCAGTTAAGGACATACCAAACAAAAATTTGTCCAAACTTCGGTTGGCCATGTACTCATAGATCAATATCTTTTCCTCCTCTTCAATGCAGCAACCCAATAGCCTAACAAGATTGGTATGTTGGAGCTTGGCTATAAGCTTTAATTCATTCATGAACTCCAGATGTCCTTGGCCAGACTTTTTTGACAGCCTTTTTATGGCTACTTCTTGAAATTCAGGCAAAATCCCCTGTAAAGGATTAAAGGAAGAAAAACCCAACACAAAGAGAAATATCACCTTACCAATCAAAATTAATTAAATAAATTATTAAGAAAAGTATAAAATGAAGAACTATATACTTGCATTTAGAGATCAGTACAGGGAAAGTGTCACCTTATAAACAGGGCCAAATCCTCCCTCTCCCAGTTTATTAGCTTCAGAGAAGTTGTTTGTAGCAGCTAATATACTTCAAGGAAGTACTTGGTAGAATTTTGAGGACTGAAGAAGCCTAATGCAAAGGTTCCCAGGGAAGAAGTCAGGGACTGGTTTGAACTGATAGATTTGCTTGGTTTTAAAATGTCTTGGCTGGTACTGAATGACAGGATAAGAGATAAGAGTTACGTAGCTAGACAAAGAAAGAGCATTCTTATGCAGAGACAGAAAGACATATATAGAAGAAGGCAGAAGAAAGAAAGTTCATGACTCAAACTAAAAAATTAAAGTGGCTAACTATAATTTGTGCCGACTAAAACTAGTAAAAGTTCATACCATAATTGCGTTTTTTCCATTCAAAATGCGCATCACGTGCTCGAAAGCATCTCAATGTCATTATTAAGTCCAAATGTATTATTTACAGTAATAGCAATTTTTTGGGATGTTGGAATTATTACTCATTAATCTCTTCAGTTGGGAGGTTAACTAGCTGACTAGCTGTTACTAGCTATTGTTAATGTGGTTGGGAAGCTAAACAGTTGTGTAGCTATTTAATTATAACTAGATGTTGCTGCTGATATAGCCTTTGTCTTTATTGCTTGGCTGCTGTAGCAGCAGCTATATAAGTTGTACTTGAGCCTTGTCTCCTTTTATGATCTGAATAAGAGTTCTATTTACAGTGGATGTAAGTTTGGTTGTTTGTCCAGCCGCACCACTATAACTTCTTGTCTCTCTATTTTTCTATATGGTATCAGAGCACCAAGTTCCTTAGGGTGCTAAAAATTTTTCTTCTTAAGATCACTATCAAATGGGGGAGGAATCAAGAAGGCCTGCTTCTTCTTCAGTGGTCTCTGAATCAGAGGCTAACCCCAATATACGACTCTGTTCAGTTTTGTTAAAAGGACTCAACTACATCCCATGGTCAAGAGCTATTACCTTAGCACTTGGAGGAAGATCCAAGCTTGGCTTTATCAATGGGAAGATACCTGCTCCAGATGCCAACGATCCAAAGTTTGACGATTGGTTTTGCAAAGACCAGTTGGTTATGTCATGGATCCTCAATTCTATGGAGGCACAAATTGCAGAAATCTTCAGTTACTCTGAATCTGCTTATCACTTGTGGAATTCTGTTATGGAAATGTATGGGCACCAGAATAATGCAGCCCGAATCTTTCAGTTAAAGAAAGAAATTGCTAGTCTCTCTCAAAATGGAAAATCATTTGTTGAGCATCTGGGAAGATTGAAAAGCATGTGGAATGAACTTGCTCTTTACAGGCCACACACTATAGATACTAACGTCTTGCTGAAACGAGCTGAGGAAGACAATATTTTTCAGCTTCTTGCTAGCCTTGACTCTGAATATGAAGATCTTCGTAGACATGTTCTTATGAGTGCTGAACTGCCTACCTTCTCCAATGTGTGCACTACAATCCAGCGAGAAGAGGTAAGGAAAAAGACTATGAATTCCCAAGAGAACCTGGTAACTGAGCCTACTGAATCCAAGGCTTTTGTGACTGAAAAATGGAGGTCAGAAAGTAAAAGCTTCAAAGGTAAACGAACTCAAGTGACCTGTGATCACTGTGGACAGGCACGACACACCAAGGATAAGTGTTGGATCCTTTACCCTCACTTAAAACCAAAGTTTGGAAAGGACAACAAGCCCTCTTCTGGTCCCATGGCGCATCAAGTTGCTGACGAAAATAACTCAGCAAAAGGAACTGCTGCTAGTTCTGCCAATTCTGCTGCCAATTCCTCAACCTTAATAAGCCAGCTCACCCAACTCCTTCAACAGTTTGGAAAAACTAATAATGGCACTTCTGAGGGTTTCAACTCCTCTCTTACACCAGCTACTTTTCATGCTCTTTCTTCCCTTTCTCATAATGTGAAATTAGACACTTGGATTGTGGACTCTGGGGCAACGGATCACATGACCAACAATAAAGGCTGCCTCCAAAATTTTCATGCAAAAAATCAGACTGTTTCTGTTGCTAATGGGCATTCTGTACCCGTGCTGGGTGAGGGAAAAATCAACCTACTTGGCTCAAATACAATCACTGAAGCGCTTTTTGTTCCATCTTTTCCCTTTCAATTATTGTCAGTAGGGAAGCTAACCAATGAGTTAAACTGTGATGCAATCTTTACTGCAAAATCTGTGATCTTTCAGGATCGAGTCACCAAGAAGATGATTGGTGAAGGTACTTACTCCAATGGTCTATATTTGTTGCATCAACCAGTAGACAACTCAAGAGTGTTTCAAGTTAATGCACAATCACCAGATAGCTTGTGGCACCAACGATTAGGCCACCCCTCAACTCGAGTTTTGAACTCATTGTTTCCTTCTCTAAAATCCAGCTCCATTAGTTGTGAAATCTGCCATTATGCTAAGCAAGCTCGGCTGCCCTTTGTATCTTCATTATCCAAAACAGAAAAGCTTTTTGATTTAGTCCACACTGATGTATGGGGACCAGCTCCAACCGAGTCATTTGATGGCTTCAAATATTTTGTGACCTTTGTGGATGATTTTTCTCGTACAACATGGCTGTATCTATTGAAGTCAAAGAATGAAGTGTTTTCTTGTTTCAAAGATTTTCATCGTATGGCTCTTACTCAATTCAATGCTCATATCAAGGTTTTAAGATCAGATAATGGAACTGAGTTCTTATCCAATCTCTTCTCTGAATATCTCACCGAGCATGGAATAATGCGTGAAACAAGTTTTGTTGGCACACCCCAACAAAATGGGGTAGCCGAGAGAAAGAATAGAGATCTCCTTGAAAAAACAAGATCAATTATGTTTCAGATGAAGATTCCCAAATCTTTTTGGTCATATGGAGTTCTCACTGCAACTTATCTCATCAACAGGCTTCCAAGTCGTGTTCTGAACTTTAAGTCTCCACTTGAGATTGTTAAAAAACAAAGACTAAATCTATCCCATTTGCGTGTCTTTGGCTGCCAATGCTTTGTTCATATTCAAGCACATCATAGAGACAAGCTTGATCCCCGTGCTATCAAATGTGTTTTTCTTGGGTACTCCTCTACACAAAAAGGATATAAATGCTATGATCCCATCAGCAAAAAGATTATTATCTCTCGTGATGTATCTTTTGATGAAACCAAGTCTTTCTTTGAACCAACACAGGAGATTGAACTTCAGGGGGAGTCTTTTCTTGATCAAGTCCCACTGCCAATTATTGATGACAATTCTTTGTCTTTATCCCATCATCCAGAAGACGAAGGATCATCACACATTCTTCCAGCAGACCTGCACCAAGAAGCTCGGGCTACTAGTTCACCACCTGATGGAGGACTAAGAAAATCAAATAGAGTCAAGCAGCAGTCAACTAGGCTTAAGGACTTTGTTACTTATCAAACTACTCGATATCATATTGATAAGTATATTTCTTATGCTAATTTTTCATCTTCTCATACTGCCTTTGTTAGCTGCATCAACACTGCAGCAGAACCCACAAGATTCCATGAAGCTGCTACACAGCCTGTTTGGCAAAAGGCTATGAAGGAAGAATTGCAAGCTCTTGATGACAATCATACCTGGACTGTTGTCAAGCTACCAGAAGGAAAGAGACCAGTGGGGTGTCGTTGGGTATACAAAACCAAGTTTAACAGCGATGGGACTATTGAACGGCACAAGGCAAGGCTTGTGGCTAAGGGGTTCACTCAAACCTATGGGGTTGATTACAAAGAAACGTTTGCCCCCGTTGCTAAGATGAACTATGTACGTGTTCTCTTGTCCATTGCAGTCAATCACAATTGGTCGCTACACCAAATGGACGTGAAGAACGCCTTCCTGCATGGAGAATTAGAGGAAGAAGTCTATATGACTCTCCCTCCAGGACATCTTCAAGAGAACCAAAGAGGAATGGTCTGTAAACTTCACAAAGCTTTGTATGGATTAAAGCAGTCTCCACGTGCTTGGTACGCTAAGCTTAGTTCAGTTCTTGAGAGTACTGGATATAAACGAAGTCAAGCTGACTCATCTTTGTTTGTTAAGAGAGGCGGTTCAGGAACAGTGGCTGTGCTTATTTACGTGGATGACATTATAGTTACAGGAGACAATGAAATGGAGATAGCCAACTTAAAGTCTTTTCTGTCCCAGAATTTTTCTATCAAGGATTTGGGTCGTCTAAAATTCTTCCTGGGCATAGAAGTTGCTTCTTCCAACAAAGGTCTGTTTCTCAATCAGAGGAAATATGTTTTGGATCTCCTCAAGGAAACGGCAATGCTTGAAGTTAAGCCCGTTGCCAATCCAGTCACTAGTAAAGGTAAACTCGATTTATCTGGCACTTTGCTCACTGATGTCAACAAGTATCAACGTATCGTGGGGAGACTTATTTATCTTACAATTACCCGTCCAGACATCACCTTTGCCGTAAGTCAAGTAAGCCAGTTTATGCATGCCCCACGAACGTCTCACTGGATCGCAGTTAAGCGAATCCTTCGTTATCTAAAGGGTTCTCCTGGTCAGGGTATTTTGATGAAACGACATGGGCATTCTGAGGTTCATGGCTATTGTGATGCAGACTGGGCTGGTAATCTCATTGATCGCAAATCTACAACGGGTTTCTGTATGTTCGTTGGTGGAAATTTAGTCACTTGGAAAAGCAAGAAACAAGCTGTTATTGCTCGCTCCAGCGCCGAGGCTGAATACAGAGCAATGGCCTTAGCTACAAGTGAGTTAATTTGGCTTCAATACCTTCTCACTGACTTGGGAATCATACAGTTTCTTCCTATGAAATTATTTTGTGATAACCAGGCTGCCATTCACATTGCCTCGAATCCGGTTTTTCACGAAAGAACAAAGCATATAGAAGTTGATTGTCATTTTGTCCGAAATCATGTTCAAGCTAATACCATTCAACCTTCTTTTGTCAAAACTGGTGATCAATTGGCAGATATCCTCACTAAAGGAATGGCGTCTGTTCAGTTTCAGAAGCTCTTGTTCAAGCTTGGTTCTGTCAACATTCTCGCCCAAGCTTGAGGGGGAGTGTTGGAATTATTACTCATTAATCTCTTCAGTTGGGAGGTTAACTAGCTGACTAGCTGTTACTAGCTATTGTTAATGTGGTTGGGAAGCTAAACAGTTGTGTAGCTATTTAATTATAACTAGATGTTGCTGCTGATATAGCCTTTGTCTTTATTGCTTGGCTGCTGTAGCAGCAGCTATATAAGTTGTACTTGAGCCTTGTCTCCTTTTATGATCTGAATAAGAGTTCTATTTACAGTGGATGTAAGTTTGGTTGTTTGTCCAGCCGCACCACTATAACTTCTTGTCTCTCTATTTTTCTATATGGGACAAGATGAGTTGTCCTTATTGATGTGTATCCGTGTCTGTAATTGTGACATATTAGGCTATTAAGTTTGTATATCACAGCTTGACTCTAATGTGAGCGAGATTTAAATAACTAGAATTTCTGATAAATGAAACGAGGCACAGTCAAACATCACAGTTAGCATATTAAAATTAAACATTACATTATAGATATATCACACAATTTAATAACGATACACTAACAACTTCATAGAAGTGCTGGACTGGCGGTGAAACATGGAAATGAAATCTCATACTCATTCCAGAACTCTATATCCGCAAAGTAAACGAGGCCTAAAGTGATAGGATTTACCTGGCGTTAGGCGTGGGACAGAAAGTGATTGTGTAATCCCCAGCCACGCATGAGAACATGCTGTCAAATTTGTAAGTGTAAGCCTGCGGGCACGCTTTCTTGAACATCTGGGAGTAGTTCGTGGGCTTGCACGTTTCCGGTGAAGAATACGCGCCGCTGCAACAGTACTGCGGCTCGCCAAAAGCCGCACACGCGCTCTCGCAGGCAACGACTTGGCCTTGGCTGCTTCCATTAACCCTAGTAGTGAACTTGAGCTCCGCAGGACAGAGGTCGTTGACGTCGTTGACCACGCAGTTGGTGGTCGTACAATTGCTTCCTTCACTGCTCCGGGAGACGACCGAAATAGGGAGGTTGTAGCCGTTGACCAGGCTGACGTCGTAGTAATCGATGCTGTCTGAGACGTCTAATTGGAACTCCGCGATGGTGGCGGGTTGGGTGGGGACATTTCCAGAGCAGGCTAACTTGCTGGAGCCGCAATCACCTGTGACGCAGGAGAAGTTTCCGGTGGAGTTGTTGTGGGAGCAGAGGGTTCGGCCCCAGAAGCGGCCTCCCCAGGAGGGTGGGGCCTCGAGGGTCTTGGTGGCGCCCTTTTCGAGAGCAAAGCCGGTGGTGGTAAGATTACCATTGGCGGTTGAGAAAACGCCTGGCCACACCGTGTACTCGCACTTGTTCACGATTGTGAAATTCGTTGACACCACTTCTGTTCGTACGTAATTCACAGGCACACCACAATGTTGTACTTTTTAACACTAATTAATTGAAAAATTGTAAATGAACAGATTGAAGTGGATTTATGTGTATGAATTATTATTGTTAATTACCTGGTGTTAAGAGCGCAACTACTGTTAATAAGGATACCAATAATGGGGTTAATTGAGCCATTCATTTAGCTGCAGCTGGATAATTGACGAAGGGACTTTGGAGTCGGGAGGAGGGAGGAGGTCGATGGGCTGAGATCTGAAATTCTTGTCCTTCAATCATGCATGTTTTTTAAAGTAAATTTCAAAAATTAAAGGAATAGAACATGTGGTACGTAGAGAGAGTAGAGAGTAGACTTAGGCGGCTGCCCAGGTCTAATTTAATAACTTTCTTCAACCAAATTTTTGTGGGTCGTAGAGGACCAAGGTCAACAATATGATTTCATGATCAGCCACATAATGATCGGACCACATTACCATTTTCTTTTACTTTATTAGATTTTGCTTTCTTGGTTATACAGTTCTGCTCATATTCATTCCCCTACAATGATGTTTCAGGCTTCACCAGCTTATAAGTTAATAAGCGCACCTGAATTGCTGCACCAAACAAACTATAAGGCCCAATTTAAGTCTTTAACTTTAAGCTACAACATCTGGACATACAAATCGTGAAGCCCAATAAAACCCAAGTAGAGTTTTGCAAGAAGGTTGACCCAACAATAGACACATTGACCCTCTATCGACCTTCTGGGACACGAATGGTGACTGCATTGTTGGAATAACTGGTAGATGATTGAGAAGAAGAACCAGCAGCAGTGAAATTCCTTTGTGTTGAAAAAGCAAGTTCTTTGGAAGGTGAAAGTTATGTAGCTTCATTGCCCTGCAGCATATGAATTACCGACGACATTGTTGGTCGATCAGCTGGAGCTTCTTGAACACACAAAAGCCCTACATGGATACACCTCAAAGCTTCATGTGGACGGCATTGTTGCAGATTTTAATACGATTAGAGAGAAAATATCTGAGAGTGAGAGAGAAAGCAGAGCGCACGCAATGACAGAGGCTTTAGGCGCCGCTTGCTATGGTGTGACGAAGGTGTACCATTGTTAATAATTAAGTTCCGCTTTGTATGTTTGCCACGCGGATGCAAGAATTTTCTTTTGGACCCGCCATGTTGATACTTGACCGTTAGATCAATTTTATATTATACAGAAATTTTAAAAATAATGTATGTGCACATTCTATGATTAAATTATAATTTTAACAATTAAATCAATTTGTTGTCTACTTGTCTGTTATTATCACATTCTATGTTTAAATTATAATTTTCAAAATTAACGGTCCAAATTTCATTTGTGCATAAAACTTAATGAATTAATCAAATAGGAACACTAATTATATCATTGATTGAAGACTTTGATTAGAAGCAAGCCTCTCTGAATACCTAAACGATAATACAACATCATACATTCATACCTAAAGAAAACAAGCTAGATATAAGTTACAATTATTTTTTGGGGTGGGTGGGATATATATGTGGCAATTACTTAAGGCATCGAAATCAACAAGGTCCAAAATGAAACAAAAGGATCAAACCAAATGACCAAATAGAGAAGGCACATCATGTACTCATTTGATGCTCTTCAGATATCTTGGAGATGGATGAAGATTTGGTGCTTTTGGACTGAGAGGAAGCTGTTGATGTGCTGCCGGGTGCCGGTGAGCTCTGGCTTGAGGATGACTCAGTGAAGAAGACTATGTGCTCCTGGTTGTCTCCAAACACTTTGAAAGATCTTGGAATTGGTGGCATGTTGACATCCAAAACCCCCTCAAGGATCTGCACCACCTGTCCCATTGTTGGTCTCTCAGCCTCATCATCTTGGGCACACCAGCAAGCAACTCTACAAACCTTCATGAGCTCTTCTGTGTCAGCATTTCCCTCTAGCCTGGGGTCCAATATGCTTAACACATCACTTGATTCTCCTCTGCTTATTTGAGTAGCAGCCCAAGTTGGGAAGAATCTAACTTTGCCATCTTCAGATGGCTCAGAATTTCGTCTTCCCGATACTAATTCGAAAAGCATCATTCCATAGCTGTAAACATCAGCTTTCGCTGTTACCGGCACTCCTGCAATCCACTCTGGTGCAAGATAGCCTCTTGTCCCTCTCATGGTTGTTAGGACCCTGCTGAAGTCCCTTCCAACAAGCTTTGCCAGGCCAAAATCTGCCACTTTGGGACAAAGTTCAGGGTCTAAGAGAATGTTTTCTGGCTTTATGTCACAATGTATGATGCAGTCTCTACATTTCTCATGAAGATAAGCCAACCCTCTTGCTGTCCCCAGAGCAATTTGGTATCTTGTTTTCCAGTCCAAAGCGTTTGGATGCTTTTCCTTGAAAAGGTGAGAATCCAAAGATCCATTCGGCATGTAATCATAGACCAACAACTTTTTAGTACCTTCGGAGCAGAACCCACGAAGCCGAACAAGATTGACATGTTGGATTGTCCCAATTGTGCTGACTTCTGTTCTGAACTGCTTCTCTCCTTGGCTAACACTTTCAAGCTTCTTTACTGCTATGACAGATGAATCAGGCAATGTCCCTTTGAAAACAGAACCAAAACCCCCTCCCCCCAATTTCTCTGAGAAATTCTTGGTTGCATCTTGCAGATCTCTGTACCCAAAGGCCACCAATGTACCCTCTACTGCTTTTTCTAATCCATACACTCTCTTTCTTCGTTTCAAGATTGCAAACACAATAAGGCCTAAAACAACTGATATCCCAGCAGCTGAGGCCACCACAACACCAATAATCAATCCCTTATTGCTTTTAGCTTTCTTAAACTCAGAAGCTGCAAGCCTGAGATGTAAGGTTTTCCCATCACTATCTCCTGCCGCAAGTTGTTGCAGATCCAAGAGTTCTCCACTCCAGGTTGAACATCCACTGCTGTCATAAGCATAAGCTGTGCAATTGCAGTTATTTAAGCAGATTGATCCACAATCCTCAACACTCCCAACCTCCACAGATTGTTTGTTTCCAGGCAATGACATGCTTGGCATTTCCAGAAACCGGTCTTGCTTCCCATTATCATGAGTATCATTTCCACACTGTAGATTGGTTTTTCTTGAACACCCACCAGAAAAAGCCTTCAAATCCCAATCACTCGGTGACTTTGGCTCAAAACCCCTCAAACAAGTACAGAAGGGCAAGGATTTCTCATTGCAACTGCCAAATGCTCCACAATAGGCATAGACTTCACATTGTTTTCTTGGTTGAGACCAAAACAAATTCCATTGCTTGGAAGGCTCCAACCATGACCGTTGCTGAACCTGGCCCGAGACATCCATCACGAATCGAGTTATAATTTTAGGATCATTCACGAAATAGGTGAAATAACTTTCGTTTTTGTTTGTAACATAGCTGAAATTGAAGATACGAGAATTGTAGAGACCAGAATTCCGGTTCATTTCAGGAATCAAGCTGAAAATACGAGATTTTTCATCCCATGGTCCACTGGTCCAATACTGTTTAGACCTATTCCACAGTATGATATATGAGTTGCTTCCATTTGGGTCTAGCTCAAGAGAGAAAAGGCCTGGTGCAGGATCCTCCGAATTCTTCCATGAGGTGGTAATTTGACTCTGTTTGGTAACTGTGTTGAACCCAGCTCTACTTCCTGGTAGCCATGTATGGGTTGGGTGATCAAAACTTTGCCATAAAGGCTCTGATGATGAACTAGACCCAGCTCTTAAGACAAGGTTTCCATTATCAAAAAGAACTGCTTGTATAGGACCTGAGGTGGTGGTGGTGGAGGTGACATTTGTGGACCAAATTGGACTTTTGGATTCATTAAAGAGGACTAAATTACCATCTGAGATCCTCAAAACTGAAGAAAATCTATCAGAAACTGGGTGTTCCCTATTTGCCACCCAAACTATGGTCTGCTCAGATACTACTTTCTTGTAGTACCAAATGCCTATATAGAAGTTTGAAACATTACCTGGTTTGAAGAAACCCAGTTCAAAAACTCCACCTGCAGAGACAATGGTTTGATCACCAGAGAGAGATTGGTTTGCAGTGATGGTATTGGTATCAGCTGCAAGGGAGATTTGGGTCTTGAGACATAGGCATAAAAGAAGAATGGAAAGCAAGAACATTGGCTTGGTTTTGGCATCCATGGCTGCACAACAAAAATTTGCAGAGAGTGGACTTTCTTGCTCAGCTGTACAGGTTTTAAAGTTATCTCGTGCCCATCTGTGGCTAAAAGTCAAAGTCAAGCTTTTTTAATTCCCAAATCCCAGTATTCCATTCTTTGTGCAAGTAAATCTTGGTCACCTTTAGAAGATCTAGGTCAAGTGGTCAGAAACCATACAAATTTTGATTGGACTACATAACCATGCTGTACGTGAACAAATTTTGATGCAATATCTAGCTTTGATACATGCACGGCTTATTATTTACGTTTGAGCAATTCAACATATCATCAAACAACAATTTGGTCATGACCAATTTTATCATCTACCCAATGTATGAACAAAGTTTGGAAATTGGACCCACCAGCCATGTTTTTTCTTTTATTTTACTTTTCAACAAATCACTCTCTTTGGTTTGGTTTTTAATGCTCATTTTTGTTGTTGTATGATCGGGTAAATATCCTTTCTTCTAGGGCAAATCTTTTTCAATCAAGTAAAAGTACGTCTTTGCAACTGGAGGCTGCTGGGAGTTCACCAGAATCACCACTGGGGTTCACGCATGCAGAAGCAATCTGAGCCGTTCATTTGTTTTTCATAATAAATGTTCCAACTTGCCTTTGTACTTAAGTGGCAGTCCAATAATAAAGGCTTACATATATATGGGTCATCAGCCCTGCGTATGTAACAAGTTGGAAGGTTCCATCTTGACCTCTGGTCTCTTCTTATGGTCTTCCATGAGCACAGAAAAAGATAACATCATTGTCAATAAATTTTGGGATAGTTGATAGCCATTAATTGGTAGACCGAAAGACTACTGAAAATATATTGAAAAAGCATTTGTAAGAAACATTCAACTATTCAAGTCATTGGTGAGACTTGAGAGATTCAAGGATATAAGAAACTCTGAGAGGCAATTCTTTCCGATTCTGTTTCTTTCGTTCACACTACAGTTTTCTCTTTGAGACCCAAAGCCCTGGTTCTTCCAGTAACCAAAGACGCTTCCACCCTCCAATACATCACCAGCCTCTAGTGATTTGTGACCCTACATCTTGGGGGTCAATCCCTTTAATTGGGTGGTTTGTGACCAAGGCTACGTCTCCTCCACCTACAAGCCTGCCATTTGCTGAAGATATTGATCTGATCTGTATCCAAGGTATGCATGTCCATGTCATATATTCATCTGTTATATATGACTGTGTCCATGTTAAGATATTGGCTTATTAGCCTTGGACCACAACACAAGTCACATTACATTGCCGCAATTTGGAACAGGGCAACTCAGCTAGACCAAAAATTCAGAGATATCACACCTCACTCTTAACTATCTCAAAGTCAGTGTTATAACCATGCGGCTCGGTATAGCTTGACTCTAAAATGATGAAAAGAAGCACAAGCATAAGAAGTGCTTTGATTTGGCTACATTGCAAACTCAAGGGCTCAAGGGTAATAAATTCGCCTCTTAATTATAAGGTAACATATTGCCAAGAGTGTGTTTATCAAATACAGGAATGGAGCTCGGTATAACACAATCACTTTTTTTTTTGGCTACTTAGGTATGACACAATCACTTAAAGGGTGAGAATTCCAACTTATTGGACAGATTGAAGTGGATGTGTGTGAATTATTATTAATTACCTTATGTTAATAGCGCAAGTGTTACTAGGGATACCAATCATGGTGTTAATTGAGCCTTTAATTTAGAGCAGCTGGAAAATGGACTGGACTATGGAGTCTCAAGGAGAAGGAGGATGTTGGTGGGCTGAGTTATGAAATTTTTGTATCTCGTCCTTGGAGGTGTCAAGCTGGCCCCGCACATTTTATAATTGTGCCAGTCCAGATGGTTAAGAATTATGTCCGACACAGTCCACAGCCTATTCGTGTTTTAAACGAGCCAGCTTATGGACTCTTTTTTCTTAGGTTATACAGTCATGTTCATATTCATTACTCTACAATGATGTTTATTCGGGTAGGCTTCTTCAGCTTACAAGTTAATAAGGGCACGTGAATTGGACCAACATAAACTGTGAAGCCCAATTAAAGCCTTTAAGCCAGGACATGTAGACATACAAATTGTGAGGCCCAATGAAGCCCAAGGTGTATTACCCAGGAGGTTGGCACATCAATAGACATTGAATCATTAAACATTTATCGAGCTTCTGGCAAACTAATGGTGACTGCGTTGTTGAAAAAACTGGTAGATGATTGAGATGAAGAACCAACAACACTGGAATTCCTATGTGTTGAAAAGCATATCAATTACCGAAGACATTGTTGGTTGATCAGCAGGAGCTTCTTGAACACACAAAAACCCTACTTGGATACACCTCAAAGCTTCCTGAGAGAGGCATGTTTCTCTTATTGATTCATCAATCACCTCCATTCCTCTGCCTTCTTTCCATAATTCCCATGCCTATATTTAACACATAATATGTCAAGCTCACAGTTAATTGCAAATTTGCAAGGCTACAAAAAGGAATAAATCAACCAGCATTTCTAACACTTACCCATCCAACAAGAGTTAAAGAATGATCAAAACGGTAAAATGCAAAATTCTTCTTTTCACTTACAATTTCCAACAACAACACTCCAAAACTGAATACATCCAATTTCTCAGAGAAATTGTCATAGAGTGCATACTTACCTTCTATAATTCGAAATCATCGACCCCAATCCAAATTTGTCTTTTCTGAAGGATCTGATTGGACAAACCATGAACAAGAATGAGCTGATTGATTTCTTTTTGAAAAATTTGTTGGAACTATATTGTTGAATTAGATTTTTTTACACATGAAAAGAGATCTTGCAAAAAGGCAACTTTGATGTCCCATAAATCAACGGTAAAAAAGAATTGATCTCAGAAGTGATGAGCATGTACCAAACAAAAAGTTGTCCAAACTTCGTTTCGGCATGTACTCATAGATCAATATCATTTCCTCCTCTTCAATACAGCAACCCAAGAGCCTAACTAGATTGGTATGTTGGAGCTTGGCTATAAGCTTTAACTCATTCATAAACTCCTGATGTCCTTGCACAGACTTCTTTGACAGTCTTTTTATGGTTACTTCTTGATTTTCAGGCAAAATCCCCTGTAGAGCAAGAAACATCCGACACAAAAAGAAGCACCTCCTTACCAATCAAAATAAATTAATTTGGGAAGTTATTAAGAAACTATCATATTTATGAACAACAATGTACTTAATTGCATTTAGAGCAGACTATATTGTTGAAGAGTCACCTTATAAACAGGGCCAAATCCTCCCTCTCCCAGTTTACAAGCTTCAGAGAAGTTGTTTGTAGCAGCTAATATACTCCTTAAACTGAAGAGTGGTAGTTCTGTATCATTCTTTCCACCTCCAGCACTAATATTACTCAAAGTCTCACTCAGATTTCCTCCTGCTTGTGTGTGAGAGAGAGCAGTACCGTTCTTTACCCAAGTTTTCTTGTAAAAGAAATAGGCAAAACTTACAGTAAAAAATCCTGCAGTTGCTGAGACAACTGCAATTATGAGGGACCGCTTCAAGAAATTATCAGCATGACCCTTACCACCTGCAAATTAAGAAAGAAAAAGAATCTGATTTGCAAATGAAAATGATGGCTCCAAGTAATGGTCATTTTCTGGCCAAAATAAACCAAACATATATACCGGTTCAGATCCATGAACACGAATATAAATATTATGTGCCTCAAAAGTGTGATTCTCTACAAGATCCATCAAATCACCAAACCATGTCAAACACCTCCCAATACTTCCTTCTGTCAGATTTACAAAAGCATAAGCTGTGCAAGAACAGTTGTGAAGGCATTCAGATCCACACGCACTCTTTCTCTTATTTTCAAAGAGAATGGCATGATCTGGTAGTTTCAACCTTTCAAACTATGAAAACCCTTCGCCATTTTCACATGTCAATGCCTTTTCCCTAACACAACCACCGGGCCAATCCCCCGTAGCCCATTGTTTTTTAAATTTGGTTCTGAAACCTGTCAAACACTTGCATGGTGATGAGAGGGTTTCATCAATGTTTCTATCACAGGCACCATATGGACCGCAACTAGCATAAAAATCACATTTATTAACAGGAGCCCTCCACAATGCTAACCACGTTTTACTGTAATTGTGCCACGCCAGTAGCACAATCTGCCCAGTTGGGTTCAACATTGCCCTCAATTTTACTGAACTATCTGAGACACCATAAGTAAGATAAACCTCATCAACATCGAAGTTGTATGTAAGGAAGTAGGCACTTCCACTTGAATTAAAGGCTGTTCTAGTCTCCTTGCCAATGTACATAGAACTTCTCCAATGTGGAGTATTTTCCTTCCAGATAAAACCCTGCACAGGGAGTATTTTCCTTCCAGATAAAACCCTGCACAGACACTTGAGGATCAATGCCAAAGGTGGAACTTTCCAGGTTGAGGATCATCAAGTGATGCCCAGGATGTAAGACGCCTTTGTTGGCCGGTTCTCTTGTTCACACCTTAGCTTCATGCCAGGCAAAAATGTATCAAAGGGATGATCAAAGCTCTGCCACAAATTGTCTTCACCAAATCTCAGAACAAGGTTTCCGGTATCCATTAGCAACCCAGTTGTGGCAATCATTACAGAAGTAGATACTGATGCATTAGATGACCATATAAGTGCTTTTGTAGTCCCATCCAATACTACCAGAGTTCCATCACTGCCAAGCATGAAGACACCCGGAGAATCAAGTGGAGATTCTCTGTTAGCAACCCATACAATTGCAGTGTTTGGGACTGTGTTATACCATATACCAAGGAAGTATTTGGTAGAATTTTCAGGACTGAAGAAGCCTAATGCAAAGGTCCCAGTGGAAGAAGTCAAGGTCTGATTTGCATTGATAGATTTGCCTGGTACTACCTGGTACAAAATGGTAAGATAAGAGATAAGAGTAACTTGAGAAGACAAATAAAGAGCCACCCCATTCAGAAAGACAGAGGAACAGAAAAGGAGAAGAAGAAGAAGACCAAAGTTCATGCCTCAACGTAAAAAGTGGCTGACTATAATTTGTCAACTAAACTAGTGAAAGTTCACACCATAATTTTGCCTGCCTCAATTAAAATAGCATTATGTGCTCTAAAAACCTTAATTTCATCAATTATTGTTAAGTCCAAATCTCAGTAGTGACAGAAATTTAATAGGGGACAATATGAGTTGAGGCGACCACCATTTACTATTTTCAGATCCACTATTGGCCAAGCCACTTGGGTATAAAGGTAGTATGATCATCTTCCACTAGAGCACAAAAGTTAAGCACCAAAGATACCTTCCACTCAGCGGGACTTCGACATATAATGTGAAAAGATTGAGGTGTTTGGGGCCACAAGTTTTGGTCCCCGGTTCCACTAGTGCTGTCCAGACTTGGAGTTTTATCTCAAAAGGCTTAATATACTCAATAATAGACAATCCCTTATTTAATATAAGACAATTACATTTGATCTACAATTCATAACAAGAGGCAAATCCCTATTAAAATTTAGCTAAGCATTGTAAAACAGTTCAATTATGGTCAAAGACACAGATATGGCAAGGGAAGAATAGAAGAAAGAGAAGGAAAGTAAACTTAAAACGATTAAGTCTCACCTGCACAGCGCCAGACCAGGATGTCGTTCTTCTCCATTATCTTCAGCTTTGATTTCTCTATGTAGAAGACGATCAAGTTTAAATCCCTACATGCTAAAATGATGCAAATTAGGGAAATTGGAAAGCCAATTTTTTATTTTATATGTGCTTAGTTACCATTATAACTTAATGAGAATAACTAACGATGTTTGAGATATGAAATAAGAAAATAAATGTTATCAATTAAGAAGAGGAAATAAACTGAAAAATTTCAGGTGATTGATCATGGACTGGTGCCCCAAAAGTTCCATACGTTACTGGGCTTCTCATCAGATGATTTTATACATCTAGTATCAACTCACTCTTTCTAATTTTTTTTTGTTGTCAACCTGGGAATTCATAGGATAAAAGTAAGCAACAAAAGAAAGGTCTAAAAAACAGGGAATTAAAAAAAAACACAGGGGTTGAATAGAACTGGGATTTGTGCTCATAAGATGACCCAAAAGGTAACACAAAATTCAGATTCACAATCCCCATCAAAATACAAATTACAAAACCCAAATAAAACCTAACACAAGAAGACTGCAAACCTTAGCTACAGAAAAGGCCTAAAAAAATCAGGGGAGGCCCAAACAAGTGAACAACAAACAACAGGAAACATAAAGGGAATTTCTAGAAAGACCCATTGTTTGCTTTTAAAATTCTGTGTCCCTTTTGCCACAGACGATCTCAATTACAACTAGACTAATGCTAATGACTGCCCCCTTTTTCCGAAAGAAAAGAAAAGGTTGAAGATTGTTATACATACAAATGTACACAAATATAAAATGGTATCTTCACCATTATTATCACATTTTTTTTTGTCAATGATACAAGCAGTTTTCGTATATGATTTGTACAGAATTTTCTGTTTTTGCAAGAAATCGATATTTGAGAGAAAAAGCATAACAATAAACAATACTGAACACCACATTGCTCTTTGGTATTATACATGTCTTGGCTGTGTACGACTTCCCCCATTTGTTTGGGAGTGTGACATTTCTAGCTCACCATTTTGTCAAAAAGTGTTTTTCTTCCTCCTCTGTTTCCTTAACAGTCACAGTGTCGAAATGCCACCATGGCAAGACTCCAGCCTTCTATTCCTCATCTGGTAAGTCACTCATTGCTTCCAAGCTTCTATGCTCCTAGCAGTCAAAATATGATAAATATTTGAACATATGCCTTTTCTTTATTATTATTATTCTTAATATTTTCCTTTCAGGTTCTGATCATATTCCTTTCTCTATAATATAATGTGTGAAGATCTAAGAATAGTCATTCGTGTAGGCTTCTTTAAGCTATCGGCTATAAATTGTGAAGCCCAATTAAAGCCTTTTAAGCTAGGACATTGCACTGTTGATTGTCGGTACTTGTCACACTGGTTTGTTTTTTCCTTTTATATATCTAACTTTAAATGTGCTGAGCCAAGGAAACAATATTGAACCTCTATCGACCTTCTGGAATACTCATGGTGATTGTATTGTTGGAATAACTGGTAGGTGCTTGAGAAGAACGAGCAGCACAAGAATTCCTATGTGTTGAATAAGCAGGTTCTTTGGAGGGTGGAAGTGATGTAGCTTCATTGCTCTGCAGCATATGAATTACGGATGACATTGTAGGTCGATCAGCTGGATCTTCTTGAACGCACAAAAACCCTATATGGATACAAATTAAAGCTTCATTAGGCCGGCATGTTTCCCTTACTGACTCATCAATCACCTCCATTCCTCTATCTTCTTGCCATAATTTCCATGCCTAATATTCAACAGATAAACCCATCAATCTTGCATGACTGTTCACTTATATTTGAAGCATACAGTCCCTACTCATAGTTAATTGCAATTTTCAAGGTTTTGTTTTAGGGCAAAGACGGAATAAACTAGATTTTTTAATTTCAGTCCAACAAGAAGATAACTAGAATTTCTAATACTAACCCATCCAGCAAGAGTGGGTGAATGCTCAAACCGATAAAAAGCAGTATTCTTCTTTCCACTTAGAATCTCCAACAGCAACACCCCAAAGCTAAATACATCCAATTTCTCAGAGAAATGGCCATAGCGTGCATACTCAGGTGCCATGTAGCCACTGCATGAATTAATGGTAAAGAAATGATCAAGTGTAGTGGTTGCATAAGGTTTAAATGATTGAAAACATGTGTTATCCTATATTTTACTTACAATGTCCCAACAACCCTGTTGGTATTTGCTTCAGTTTGATTTATCTCGAAAATCTTTGCCATTCCAAAGTCTGAAATTTTGGGGTTCATAGTTCCATCCAACAATATATTACTTGCTTTCAGGTCCCTGTGAATGATTTTCAATCTAGAGTACTTGTGGATATAAAGTAATCCTTGAGCAATGCCTTCTATAATCCGAAACCGTTTATCCCAATCCAATTTTGTCTTTTCAAATGGATCTGTTCAGATAAACCATGAAGAGCAATGAGCTAAGTGATCTTGTTTTTTTAAATGTTGGAACAATATTGTTCAATTGCATCAAGAGCTTTTGTACACACCAAAAAAAGAAAAAAAAAAATTCTTGCAAAAGGTAATCAAAAGAATTGATCTTAGAAGTGATGATGAACACGTACCAAACAGAAATTTGTCCAAACTTCGATTGGGCATGTACTCATAGATCAATATCATTTCCTCCTCTTCAATACAGCAAGCCAAGAGCCTAACTAGATTGGTATGTTGGAGCTTGGCTATAAGCTTTAACTCATTCATGAACTCCTGATGCCCTTGGCCAGACTTCTTTGACAATCTTTTCATGGCTACTTCTTGATTTTCAGACAAAATCCCCTGTAGTAGAAGAAAAATCCAGTTCTCCTTACCAATCAAAATTAATTAAAGAAATCATTAAGAAAAGTACAAAATGAAGAACAATGCACTTTCATTTAGAGCAATATAATGTTGAAGTGTCACCTTATAAACAGGGCCAAATCCTCCCTCTCCCAGTTTACAAGCTTCAGAGAAGTTGTTTGTAGCAGCTAATATACATCTTAAACTGAAGAGTGGTAGTTCTGCATCATTCTTTCCACCTCCAGCACGAACATTTCTTATAGCCTCGCCATACTTTCTCATATGCTCCCTGTTTCAGTATTATTGTTAGGGAATCCGTGTGCTTGCACATGTGGGAGAGAGAGACAGAGTGATAGCAGTACCTTCCTTTGCCAAAAGTTTTCTTCCATATGAAATAGCCAAATATTATTGTAAGCAATCCAACTGCTGCTGAGATTATTGTAATTACAAGCGTCTTCTTCAAGAAATAATTAGCATGACCCTTGCCACCTGCAAAGAAAAGAAAACGATCTGATTGACCAATAATAGTGATGGCTCCAAGTAATGGTCATTTTCTTGTCGGACTAAAAATTTTTGGTTGGTTTACTAATCATGTGAAACTAATGAGTGATCTAATCTCAACTACTATTGCCTGGTAAGAATTTTAATTCACATATTCATAATCCAAGCCAGAAAATAGCAGATTAAAGAAACCAAACATACCTTGGTCGGTGCTATGAACACGAATATAAATGTTCTGCCCAAGAGTGTGATTCTCAACAAGATCGATTAACTCACCAAACCATGTCAAACATCTCCCAGTACTACTTCCTAATTCCGTCGCATTGACATAACTATAAGCTGTGCAAGAACAGTTTTGACGGCAATCAGTTTCACACTCACTTATACTCTTATTGTCTAACAGAATAGAATGATCTGGTAGTTTCAACCTTTCAAACTTTGAAAAGTTCCCTTCTGACCCAAAATCACAATTCAATGCCTTTTCCCTAACACAGCCATTGAACCAATTCCCTGTATCCCATTGTTCTTTGAATTTGGCTCTAAATCCTATCAAACACTGGCATGGTGATGCAAGGGTTTCATTCTTGAGACATACAGCATATGGACCGCAACGAGCATAAAAATCGCATTTATCAACAGGCTTCCTCCACAATACAAACCATGTTTTACTGGAATTCTGCCATAGCAGCAGCTCAACCTGCCCAGTTGGATTCAACATGGCCCTAAATTTTACAGAGCTATCTGTGACTTCATAACTTAGATAAACCTCATCAGCATCAAAGTTGTAAGTAAGGAAATAGGAGGTTCCATTTGAAAATGGAGCATTTTCCCAATCGTAATCAAAGATTGTGTTGTTATCCTTGGCAATGTACAAATCACTTCTCCAATATGGAGCATTTTCCTTCCAGATAAAAGCCTGCCCATGAGCTTTAGGATCAATGCCTAAGCTGAAGTTTCCGGGTTGTGGGTCATCAAGTGCTGCCCAGGATGTAAGACGCCTTTGTTGGCCAGTCCTTTTGTCCAAGCTAAGCTTCATGCCAGGCAACAATGTATCAAAGGGATGGTCGAAGCTCTGCCACAAAGTGTCTTCTACAAATCTCAGATCAAGTTTTGACCAATAAAAAAATCTCATAACAAGGTTTCCGTTATCATTTAGTAGTCCAGTTGTGGCATTCTTTGGAGCATCCGATAATGATGCATTAGATGACCAGACAAGTACTTCTCTGGTCACATCCAACACCACAAGATTTCCATCACTGCCGAGCATAAAAACACCCGGAGAATCAAGTGGCGAATATCTGTTAGCAACCCATATTATCGGTTTGTTTGGAATTGTGTTGTACCATATACCAAGGAAGTATTTTGTAGAATTTTGAGGACTGAAAAAGCCCAATGCAAAGGTTCCTATGGAAGAAGTCAGGGTCTGGTTTCCACTGATAGACATGCCTGGTAGTAAATTCCCTTGGCTGGCACAGAATGACAAGATTAGAGATAAGAGTAACAAAACAAGACAAAGAAAGAGCCTCCCCATTCAGAGCCAGATGTCCATAGAAAGAAGAAGAAAGAAAGCTCATGACTCGAACTAAAAAATAAAGTGGCTAACTCACTAAAACTAGTGAAAGTTGATAGCAAAATTGCGTTTCTTCCATTCAAAATGCGTATCATGTCCTCTAAATCGCCTCAATTTGATCAATTGTTCACCAAATAGATGTTACACTAATAAATTGATATACCAGTGATGAAGAGAAATGATTTACCTGGTGGTGTTAGTCGAGGGGCAGAAAGTGATGCTGTAATCCGCAGAAGTAGCACATGCGAAGTCGCTGTTCTGTTCCTCGAATGCATACATGTAAACCGTTGGGCACACGCTCTTGAATAACTGGGAGTAGGAAGAGGGCTTGCACGTTTCCAGTGTACTATACGCGCCGGTGCAACAGTACTCCGGATCGCCAAAAGCCTGACACGCGCTATTGCAGGCGATGACTTGGCTTCCATCGGGGCCCTTGACCTTGAGCTCCGGAGGACACGCGCCGTTGATGTCGACCACGCAGCCGGCATTTGTACAATTGGCTCCGGTACCGCCCTGAGGAACGACGAGCATCGGGAGGTTGTAGCCGTTGATGAAGCTGACGTCGTAGAAATCGAGGCCGCTGAGGTCTAAGCTGAACTCGGCGAGCGTGTAGGGTTGGGTAGGGCCATTTCCAGAGCATTCTAACTTGCCGGAGCCGCAATCACCTGTGACGCAGGAGAAGTTTCCGGTGGAGTTACGGGTGCAGAGGGTTCGGCCCCAGAAGCTGCCGTTCCAGGAGGTTGGGGCAGTGAGGGTCCTGCTCTCGCCCTTTCGGAGAGCAAAGCCGGTGGTGGGAAACTCACCACTGTTTGAGGCAATGCCTGGCCACACCGTGTACTCGCACTTGTTTTCGATTGTGAAATTCGTTGTTGACACCGCTTCTGTACGTAACATATTCACAGCAACAACTTTCTAGTTATTATTTTTTTTGACCAATAAATTTTCTAGTTATTTACACTAATTCACAAATTGTAGTACAATAGATTCAAGTGGATGTTTATGAACTAATGTTGATTACCTGATATTAATAGACCAACTGTTAATAGGGATACCAACAATATTAATAGCGGTAATTGAGCCATTAATTTAATTAGAGCTTAATATGGTAGCTCTGCAGCTGGAATTTGGAGGAGGAGGTGGAGGTGGAGGTTGGTGGACAGAATTCTCAAATTCTTGTATGTTGTCCTCCTTCTCATTCTTGTATGTTGAATTCTGAAATTCTGACATTTCTCATTGGTCACTTGGGTAATGTTTAATTTCTCCATGTCCCACCACCCACAATTATGAAATTGTTTACCCTCCCAAAATTTGAGGACATTAAAAGTTTTTTTTTAATGGATGGTTAAGGATTGATATATATATATATATATCCCTAAAACTAATCAGTTATCAAGTTAATACGAAGTTAAATATATTTTTGGGCCGACTACATAATTCTCATAATCCGAACCATCAATTATTTAGGTTCTACTTCAAAAATCATCATTTAAAAAAATTAACTAAATCGAAAATTATGTAGTCATCTAATTGAAATCAAATAAATAGACGATCAGTATTTTCGATAAAAGCATAGAAATAGTTGTTATCATAATCAAATGACTAAATGACTTCCGATTTTGGAAATTTTTTACAGGAATAATTTTTGAAATAGAGCCTAAAAAATAAACGGTTCGGATTTTGAGAATACATTGTACAGTGGGCCCAACATGGTAGTTACCTTTATATTAACTTACTAACCAGTTAGTTTTAAAGTATTTTTGTATATATATATATATAATTCAGATACCAACATTTGCACTGAATAAATAAATAAATATATATATATATATAGATATATAGATAGATAGAGGTTGGCATCTTGAAGTCTTCTCTTTGTGAATTGGCTAAAAAAGAAAAGTCTTCTCTTTGTGGGTCCATCATCATTTTTTTGTGGTATATTGAAGTGGAAAATAACTTGAATGTCTTCGTGATAGAGACATGCTGGTGTCACGGCAGAGAGAAAAAAAGAGAAGAGAGAGGGAGAGAGAGCCAATGAGAAAAAGGTGGGATGCCACCTCTCCCTATCCCCAGTGATATGAAAGTTTCTCTCATTGAAAGTTTCTCTCATTGAAGGGAGATATAGCAGGAGAAAAAGACAAAATTTGAGAATAGGTGATGGAATTCTCAACCCAGTGAATCAGTGATAGCAACATCAACCTATGTTCAATCATCCTCACTCAAAGTTCCAAAGTCTTCCGGCTGACATGCAAAAGGAATAGGGTCCCATTTCCCTGAGATTTTCGCACAAAATGGCTATAAGGACAAACAAATATTGATCATTTAAAGAAATTTAATAGGGACAATATGTGTCGAGGCGACCACCATTTACTATTTTCAGATCCACTATTGGCCAAGCCACTTGGGTATAAAGGTAGTATGATCATCTTCCACCAGAGCACAAAAGTTAAGCACCAAAGATACCTTCCACTCAGCGGGACTTCGACATATAATGTGAAAAGATTGACGTGTTTGGGGACACAAGTTTTGGTCCCCGGTTGTACTTTTTTACACTAATTAATTGACAAATTGTAATTGAACAGATCGAAGTGGATTTATGTGTATGATTTATTGTTAATTACCAGAAGGTCGATGGAGCATCAATGTGTCTATTGTTGGGCCAACCTCTTGCAAAACTCTACTTGGGCTTTATCGGGCCTCACAATTTGTATGTCCAGATGTCCTAGCAACAGCAGTAGAATTCCTTTGTGTTGAAAAAGCAGGTTGTTTGGAGGGTGGAAGTGATGTAGCTTCATTGCCCTGCAGCATATGAATTACCGAAGACATTGTTGGTCGATCGGCTGGAGCTTCTTGAACACACTAAAGCCCTGCATGGATACACCTCAAAGCTCTACCTCCATTCCTCTACCTTCTTTCCATAATTCCCATGCCTGACATTTAACATATAATATGTCAAGCTCATAGTTAATTGCAAATTTGCAAGGCTACAAAAAGAATAAATTAACCACAACTTCTAACACTTATTCATCCAGCAAGAGTTAAGGAATGCTCAAAACGATAAAAAACAACATTCTTCTTGTCACTTATAATTTCTAACAACAACACTTCAAAACTAATTAATACATCTAATTTCTCCGAGAAATTGTCATAAAATACATATTGACATATAGCCATTGCATGAATTTATGATTGAGAAGTAAGCAATAGCATAAGGTTTAGATGCATGAATTAAAATATGTGCCAGCCTGTATATACTTACTATGTCCCAATAACTCTATTGGTATTTGCTTCTAGAGTGTGGTTCTCTACAAGATCCATTAAGTCACCAAACCATGCCAAACATCTCGTGGTACTCAGGGGCCGATCCACTAAGGGACAAAGGTGGTTGCCTGACCACCTGCCCGCTGTAAAATCCTTACCAAAATCGCTAGTTTAACCTCCCGAAATGACCATCTCGACCACCCAGAGAGCATGCCCACAACTTGTTCAACAAAATATCTCACTATGACCCCCAGGGCCGGGATAAAATTCCTGAATCCGCCACTAGTGGTACTACTTCCTTGCGTCGCATTTACATAAGCATAACTTTAATAGAATAAAATGATCCGGTAGTTTCATCCTTTCAAACTTTGAAAAGTACCCTTCTGATCCGTTATCACATATCAATGCCTTTTCCGTAACACAGCCACCAGACCAATTCCCCATATCCCATTGTTTTTGGAATTTGGGTCTAGAACCTGTCAAACACTTGCATGGTGATGCAAGCTGGGGGTTCATTTTCATGATAAGTCACCAAAGCATGTCAAAGATCTCGTCGTACTACTTCCTTGCGTCGCATTTACATAAGCATGTATTTAACTCTCTTGTGTACGCTGGGCTTCTCAAATCTCAAGGGTGCTGGCTTTTTCTTATTTCTCTTTCCACGTGTTTTTTTCTTACATGCAGAGTGGGGGTCTTTTCTTTTTGTGTTTTGTTTTTTGGTCAGTGAGTTTGTGGGTTTATGGTATTTGCTAAATGAAAAAGGAGCACAGTCAAACATTACATTTAACAGATTATAAGCAAAGAATACATTAAAGATGGACAAGAAAAATACATCTCACAACATTCAATGATGATACACTAATAACATGATAACAATGATGAAGAGAAGACGCATAAGAACCGCTTGATTTGGCTACCGGCCATTTTCTAATGTGATGGTTAGCTCATTGTTAGAAAATGTTTCTGGTTTGCTTGAAGTAGAAGCCCTGCTAGAACCAGAGGGGCATCGCCTAACAACAAAGGCTGGTTGTTTAGGCGTTGGAATAGTTGCAGTTTCACTGCCAAGCATGAAAACGACTTGTGACATGGTTGGGCGATCACCTGGGTCTTCTTGTACACATAAGAGCCCAACATGGACACACTTTAAGTACTCATCCTTGTTGCAGCTTTGACACAGTGTCTGGTCCAGCAAATCCAATGCCTTCTCTTCTTTCCACAAGTGCCATGTCTGGTAGTAATTTACAAAGGGTAAGGTGTTATGAGGTTTAGGATGACAAAAATATTAGTTGGGTATGAAATGTCTGAAGCACTCACATAGCCTAGAAGACTCAAAGATTTTTCAGGCTGATAAAATCCTGTGTTCCTTTTCCCACTGATCATCTCAATTACAACTACACCAAAGCTAAAGACATCAGATTTTACTGAAAATAACCCATCTAATGCATACTCCGGAGACATATAGCCACTGCAATACAAGAATTATGAAATAAGTCAGTGAATTTAATATCCCATTGATTGTATACCATTTTCTGGAAGGTTGTTCAATGAAAATTGAGCTAGAATTAATGCTGAAGAAAAGATTAAATACCATCTACGTAAACTTACTATGTACCGACTACTCTATTGGTGTTTGCTGCAGTTTCCTTGCCTCCAAAGATCCTTGCCAAACCAAAGTCAGAGATTTTGGGGTTCATCTCCTCACCTAGTAGAATGTTACTGGTTTTCAAATCTCTATGAATAATCCTTAATCTAGAATCTTGGTGAAGATAAAGAAGCCCCCGAGCAATTCCCAAAATGATGTTGAAGCGCATATCCCAGTCCAATAACACACATAGTTTTCGATCTTGAAAGGTATTATTTTGCATCCAAGAACACAACATATAAGTTAGTTTTTATCAATCAGTATCTATAGCATATTATGGAATGAAAAGCTCTAGAAATAAAAGTAGAGGCTAACCAAATATGAAAGAGTCCAAGCTTTTGTTGGCCATATATTCATAGATTAACATCTTCTCCTCTCCCTCAACACAATAGCCCAAAAGTCGAACCAGATTCCGATGTTGGAGTTTGGCAATCAATAGAACCTCATTTTCGAATTCCTCTAAGCCTTGTCCTGAAACACTTGAGAGCCTCTTTACAGCGATTTCTTGTCCTCCGGGAAGCTTACCCTGTACGTACAATCCAAATAAAGTTTCATTTTTTACCAGGAACCAGTTGATATTGAACCATAATGTCTATCTACTAAAGGGATATTACCTTGTAAACAGGGCCAAAGCCCCCTTGTCCAAGTTTATTTGCATTGGAGAAGTAAGCTGTAGCAACCAGTATGCTTTCCATATCAAAAGAGGGTACATCAATGCCTTCTGCATCATCGTCTTTAAACCGGCCTGATTCAATCAAGTTTTTAGCCTTCCTCTCACTGTCATAAAAGTGAAGCACTGAATTCTTTTGAAAAGTTACCCTGCTCCCTGAATTCGAAAATTTAACTGTATTAGACAACAACCGTTATACTAATGGAATTTAATTCATGAGGTGGATATATGCTAATTACCTTGTTCCTTGACCAGTCTTCTTCTCCACAAATATATATAAATAAAGGTACTTGAGAGAATAGCTATAACAATGACACTTATAAAAGTAACTGCAACGATTAGAGCCAAGGTCTTCTTTCCTCGCTCACCAGTTTTACTGTTACTAACTTCTGCAAATATTAGAGATGATGGGACAATCAGTCCTCTGCAATTAAAAAAATTTGCATGTGGTTTTATCAATATATTATTGAAAGACACATAAGTATTTGTCATGCCAACTTGACTCTAGATTTAGAAGATGCAATCACAATAATATGACATTGTATCTAATATTTGAGGAAAGAACACCTTTTCATAAGAGTTGAATTCACTCTCATTCAACAAAGTTCATTGGATATCACTGCTCTTAGCAACACTGTACTAATCCATTCTTTATCAATGAAACAAAATTTACCCATAGAAAGGAGCATCATGGCATAGTTACCTTGAGTACAATTCAAACTCAAGCTATTCCATTTAGAGTTTGTAGTGCAGAGGCACCTTTTCTTCCCATCTTGAGTAGCATTACAAGTTGAATGGGGCCAGTCTTTGCAGTCTGTAGATGAAGAACAAGGTGGTTCCAATGGTGGCTCCCAAGCAATTTCAACTTCATCTCCTCCTTTAAATGACAAATCAGAACTAAAAATAGCCGGATGAGCATCGCACCTGGTCACATGAAATGGAGATGATTGATCGAGCTGCAGAAACTTGTTATTTCTACAATTATTTGCATTTTGGGGTTGGATGACAAATTTTCGTGTGTCTGGATTGATGCTTGTGACATGGTAGGTGCCGCTGGGTGCCTCAAAGCTAACCTGGCCAGTGGAGATGTTGCAGTGAAAACTATAGTACACAAGATCACCACATTTTGGTCCAGTGCTAAGGGGATAAGGGATCAGGTTTGTGCCACAAGTTTCACAATTCCTTGCTGTTGATTCTGCACAAACATAATTCACTGAAATTCAAAAACACTAACGAACAAACGTTTTCCTTTTCATTTAGTTATGTTAGTTATTTAAGTGTAGTGTTTGACTGTGCTCCTTTTCATCTAATTGCAGATCAGCTCTGATTCACAAAGTGCAGTGCACTAACCAAAACTCCGACTATGAAACAATGAATTTATCTGACTGCTAATTTAAAAATTACCATTACCAAATCACCTAATATTTTTGTTAAGGCGATGAACTCAATCATTATTAATTAAGTAAAAGAATCATACCTATATCTGACACTGATACACGAACCTGTAGGTTCCTGCCACTGTCACGTCCCTCCTGAAGATTGCTGACATCCTGTGACCAAATCCAACATGTGGAACTACTACTCCCACCCGGTCTAGTGATTTCAACCTCTTCATATAAATAAGCTTGGCACTGGCAGTTGTTGAGGCACTCTATTTTGCATTCTATCTCACTTTTGGCATTAAATTGGGAATCTGGGTTTCCCACTTTCATCATCTTTAAATTCAAGAATGTGTCTCTCTCCGCATTGTTGCCACATCTTGCAGACTTTCTGGTGCATCCACCTGAATAATCTCCATTATTCCAATTATCTGGTGAACTAGGCTTGAAACCGGGCAAACACTTGCAGAGCAAACCACTTTCGATATTACAGCTACCAAAATTACCACATGCATTGTACACGCTGCATCTGTCTCTAGGATCTGCCCAGATCAAAGACCAAACTTTCTCAGAAACCCACATCAGATACTGAATTTGGCCCAAAAAACTCATAACCAGTCTCGTATCATTGTATATTGATGATGTGAGATATGGCACAGAGTTATTGTGGACTGAGGTAGATGTGAAATTTGATAGCAAGTAAAGAAATGAAGAGGGCATCTCATCAGAACTCATGAACCTGCCAGCAACTCCACTTTTCCAGTACCTCATTGATCTTTTCCATATAACAAAGTGGTTTGTTCCTTCTTGATCCTGCTGAAATGTGAAGTTCCCTGTTGCTGGATCATCATCACTTTTCCATGAAGTCAGTACTATATTTTCATTCATTTTCATGCCTGGAAGAAATGTATCAGTTGGATTTTCAAAACTCTGCCAGAGAATTCTCACAGAGTGGTTTCCTTGTTCTTGGTTGCTCACAACAAGATTGCCAGTGTCCATGAGCTTTGCTGTCCTGTACATTGATGATGATCTTTCAAGATTTGTTGACCAGTGAGTTTTCCCACTACCATCCAATACCTTAAGATTCCCATCTTCTGCAATAGCAAAAACACCATGAGTTTCCGAAAGTGGGTTGTCTCTATTGGCAACCCAGACAACAGTTTGTGGATTCGATCTGTAGTACCATATTCCAACATATCTTCTACTCTCAGAGCTTCCATTAGGAGTAAAGAACCCAAGTTCAAATCTCTCTCCTGATGAAACAATAGTACCACCTTGGCCATCACTAATCAAACTGTCAAATGTTAAGGTATCTTTAGCAATGCAACATAGAAGAGAAGTGCATAACAAGAATGAGTACAAAAAGAAGATACAGGACATGTGATTTACAGAACAACTAATGATGATTATTTTTCTGATCTTTCTTTTGCTTACCATAATTGATAGAGATAAGTAGCTAGAAGATTTTGCTTAATCTAGGAGGCATACAGTGGAAACTAATCATTAAGCTAATTTCCAGTGTCTGCTTGCTTCCAGCATTCACATGGCTTTACTTTATGCAAAATGCCAATCTCAAAAGTGCCCCTTGACGTTAACTTTGCAAGCTGTTAGGAAAGTGCCAGGAAATAATTGGTGGATTAGATTGGAGTGAAATTTGTTGCTATATTAGTTATTTGAAGGTGACTTAAGTCAATCTTGTCCAACAGTTAAATAAATATATACAAAATGGTAGACTGTTTGATTTTTAGTGAGCAGATAATGATTTTACAGTAAGCTGAGCTCTTTAGGACCTGAAAATTTCAAGAAATGAGACCCATATATGCTACAAAAGAACAGAGATTATTTTCAACTTAGTTGACTCTCCTAGAACCAAATCAACATTACCCTTCAAATACTAGATCATATGCTCTCAGATCCTAAAGAAAAATAAAAAGTGTTTATGCTTTCATTGAGAGGGCACTGCAATAGTAATATGCCATGTGACGAACTTATTTGAATTATTGGAAAGGCAGGCAAGCAGGACAGCCAGGTCAAGGAGGTGGTCCCCTGGCCTTTGTTTTCTTCCTCTTTTGGTGAGCAAGAATTCTAACTTCTAAGACACGGTTACGCGGGTTTCTATATAGGACTGAAAAAACATCTGCCGCTGTTAACCATTCTTTTAATATGATGATAGAGACCCATGAAGACCAATGTCGACCTGCGTGGTTTTTTAATGGGTTTATGACACAGAAAAGGCGCAATAGCTTCAGCTTCCACATCGATCCAAAACCTTAATTTGGGGAAAAGAGAAAGGAACTTACAAGTATTTGCCTATTTGGAGCATCGGAATGCCAAACCAAAAGCTCTGATTTTGTTAAGGACAGACAGCATACAGCCAGTCAGCCACACACAAACACAACTGACCCACGACCACCAAACAGGGAGCCTTCAAGTTCAAGCCATATGATATGGTGGGTAGGGTTGGCAATTGAATTGACTCAGTCTTTGGCTTAGTTCAATCCAATTATTAATGGTATAAAATAAATATTAGTTCTGTTAACTATAAGACATACTACTAATTTGATTATCTATGTTGTACGACAAAAACCTCGTAGAAAGCGGATTATGCTGATTCTAACTGCAACTACAAATTTAGTTGTTATCCTTAAAGGTAACAAATCATGTTTACATCTTTTTGAATAATTTCATGAGGTATTAAGCGCTTAGCTTAATAGTAATATATAAATAAAAATTTAATATTAGAATCTCGAAGAAAAAGACACATAATGAGTCAATATTTACGACTAAAGTACAGAGGGAATTTTACAATTATTGCGGAGAAGTATCCAGAAATGGATACATCAATTAATCATTCATGCATTAATTATCTAATTATCTGCCTTCTTCTAGGGTTACAGTTATTTCAGCATGTGTTTCCGATGGCTTACTAGAAGAAGAAGCTGTGCTGGAATTGCCTCTCCTTACGGCAAAGGCTGGTTCTTTAGGAGCTGGAGGGATTGCAGTTTCACTGTCAAGCATGGTAATGACATTTGACATGGTGGGACGATCACTAGGGTCCTCTTGTACGCATAAGAGCCCAACATTCACACACTTAATAAATTGACTTTTGTGACAACTTTCATGCAAAGTCATGTCCATTAAATCCAACACCTTGTTCTCTGTCCAGAGTCTCCATGTCTGAGAAAATTAATGTTAAAGTCCAATATGGATATGAAGAATTCAGCACACTTGCATTACCATGGCCAAAAAAACAAAAGAAGAAGTTTAAGCACACACTTACATCACTTAGAAGGCTGAAAGTTTGTTTGGACTGATAAAATGCTGTGTTCTTCTTTCCACTGATTATCTCAAGAAGAACCACACCAAAGCTAAAGACATCTGATTTGACTGAGAAAGTTCCATCTAATGCATACTCCGGAGACATGTAGCCACTGTATTACAAATTATAAATTATTAGTGTAACAGTCAGAAAATTATGCAGGCACAGAAGTAGTTTCCTCTAATGCAATTTGTGCTACACTGTTAGAACCATCCACCTTGAAAATTGTACTTACTAAGTTCCAACTACTGTGTTTGTATTGGACTCAGTTTCTTTGCCTCCAACAATCCTCGCCAAGCCGAAGTCAGATATTTTGGGATTCATCTCCTCATCTAAAAGAATGTTGCTGGTTTTCAAATCTCTATGAATGATCCTCAATCTGGAATCTTGATGAAGATAAAGAAGTCCTCGAGCAATTCCCAAAATGATGTTGAAGCGCATCTCCCAATTTAGAAACACTCTTTGTGTATGATCTTGCAAAGTTGCATTTTCCATTTAGAGAAAAGATTAGTGGCCAGTTTTGATAGATCAGTAATTAGTCAACCAAGAAACAATATATCATGCAGTAAAAAATGTTTGAAATGAGGACTAGCTAGGAACAAACCAAATATAAAGGAGTCTAAGCTTTTGTTAGGCATGTACTCATAGAGTAAAATCTTTTCCTCTCCTTTCATGCAATATCCTCTGAGTCTAACAAGATTTCGGTGTTGAAGTTTGGCAATCAGCACCACCTCATTCTTAAATTCCTGTAAGCCTTGTCCTGAAACCCTTGATAGCCTCTTTACTGCAATTTCTTGACCTCCAAGAAACTTGCCCTGGCAACAAAATCCCTTTCACATAAATTTACAACTATGTTCTAACCATAATCACTTGACATGAACATGAATGACAAACAATCTTTCTTATAGATAATAAAAAATAATTATTGCTAAGGTGACTCAATTGCTAGGAAATGACAAACAAGTATTCCTAAATTACCTTGTAAACAGGCCCATAGCCCCCTTGTCCAAGCTTGTTTGCATCTGAGAAATTATCTGTAGCATCTTGTATGCTTTGCAAATCAAAAAAGGGTACATCTATACCTTTCTCATCTTCTTCCTTGAACTCACTTGTGTCTATCAACTCTTTGACTCGTCTTTCACTATCAAACTGTCCTCGACTTATTTGATCTAATACATGGAATTGAAGAGTTTTATTCGCATTCATTAGGAACAGTTCTACAGATGCTCATGCATAGAGTTCACAGAGTGCATATAGCAAAGTAGTTACCTCGTTTCTTGGTCATCTTTCTTCTCCATATATAAATAGCAAAGATGCATGTCAGAAAAAACACGCTTATAACCACCGCCACAACTATCAGAGACAATGGCATTTTTTTAGTTGAATGTTCTTCTAATGGAGGTTTTAATGACTCTTGAATATTACCTTCTACAAGAAAGCAAGAGAAACAATCTACTTGTGAATTATTCTCAGTTTAAAAATCTTGGCTAAGGGATTTGAACATCACAGTTAATTAGAACAAATAGAAATATGAACAAAATGATTTAGCTAAAAAAATCTTCAGCAGCATTGTTCTCAACATAGAAATGTTAATTTGCAGCAAGAGGCACGTCAATGCAATTTCATGCCTAACATGACATTCTCACCTCGAGTACAATTCAAGTTAGTGCCATTCCATTTAAAATTTGTATTGCAAAGGCATCTTTTCTTTCGATCTCTTGCAGGATTGCAAGTTGAATGTGCCCAATCCCTGCAGTCTGTAGATTTAGTACACGTTGGTTCGAGTGGTGGCTCCCAACCCATCTCTACCACATTAGACCCTCCGGATGAAACATGATCGAAACTAAACTCTCTCAGGTCAGCCTTGCACCAATTGATTACCTTATATGGCAGCGAGGGGTTGAGCTGCTGAATTGTGCCTGTGTTTGTAGGATCACAATTATCCACATTTTTGGCTTGGATGACAAATCTTTGTGTACTTGGGCTAATGCCAATAACTCTATAGGTCTCATTCAGTCCCACAAAGCTAACCTGGCCCGTGGCGGCGTCACAGTTGAAACGGAAGTACATGGGATCGCCACAATCCAGTCTAGTGCTCAGGGGATAAGGAATCATGGTTGTGCCACAAGGCTCGCAGGTTCTCACAGTTGATTCTGCACAAGGTGTAATTTCTTGACTGTCATAAATGAACTAAGAAATTAGCATTACCTCATTTATGTTCACTTTAGTAAACTCATGCTTGTTTTCATGATGATTTTCACAAAAGTTTAACTGGGAGATTAGCAACAAATAGAATCATGCTACTTATTTTTCTTAAAAGTTCTTGATGCTATTAATAGTACCACTATATTACATATGACAGATGTTGTGTCTATGCTATGTGAGACTAATCTTATTCTTATTCGTAGCTTGCATCGAGCCACATAACCCCACCCAATACACACAAAGAGAAGAGCAGTACCTAAATCGGACGAGGCAACTCGAATAGAGAGGTTGTGGCCACCCTCACCATACTCTTCTTCAAGATTATTTAGCTCCATCGACCATGTCCAGCACAATGGAGTCTTAGCAACACGATCCCTTCGAGTGCGGTTTTCAGCTGCGGCATATGAGTAAGCATGGCAGCAGTTCTTTAGGCACTCGTTCCTGCATTCTGTTTCATTGTTCACAGTGAACGGCGGATCAGCTGGCTTTCCCACTTTCATCATCTTCAAACTCAAGAAGATGTCCTTGTCACACGTTGGCAACTTTCTTACGCATCCAGCTGAAAACTCTCCAGAATCCCATTTCTCTACGTATTGGGGCTTGAACCCCGGCAAACATTTGCACACCAATGGTTCATTATTTCCATTACAGCTGCCAAAGTTCCCACAAGCATTAAACACACTGCATCGGTCTCTTGGCTCTGACCAATAATAATTCCACTGCTTCGCATCCTCAATCCAAGTCGAAAACTGTAGCTCCCCAGTATAATGCATCACCAATCTTGTGTAATTGTAATCCCATCGTTTCGGAGTTGTATGATTGTAAGGGTTGAATCCTTTTCCTGGACTAATAGGAGGTCTGCCCCTAGTACTCTTGCTGAAATTTGATAGTAAGTAAGTTATTACAGAAGGCATTTCAATTGAGCTCATAAACTCACCTGGCACTCCATCTTTCCAGTAAGGAATCGACTTGTTCAAGATGATAACCTGGTTGTCTCTGTTTTGGTCTAGTTTGAAGTGGAAGTTCCCAATTCCTGGGTCATCTTTTTCTCTCCACGAAATCAATGCTAAGTTTTCGTCCATTTCCATCCCAGGAATGAATGTATCAGTTGGATTCCGAAAACTCTGCCACAAAATCATTCCCTCATCATTATCATCGGTTAAAACCAGGTTCCCAGAATCCATGAGCTTCACCGTCTTAAGAGAAGAGGATGTTTGATCAAGCTCTGTTGACCAATAAGACTTTCCAGTAACATTATCCCACACCCGGAGGTAACCTTCATGGATTGCAAGAATTCCAGTGGAATTGAAAGGTAGTGGATTTTCTCTGTTGGCAACCCAGACATATGTTGTTGGACTCAGATTGCGATACCATATGCCAACATATCTTCTTCTATCAGTAGTAGTAGGTGTTGGGGTGAAGAATCCCAGTTCAAATTTTCCTCCAGCTGAAACAAGACCTTCTGAGCCATCGTGGCTAATCGAGTTTCCATCTGTTAGTGTATCTCTAGCAGTAGCATAGCACAACCAGAGTAATGCATACGAGAAGAAGATGGAAGATAGCTTGCCATTTTCACCCATCATATTCTAGCAGCCTTCACTTGTTTCCCTGCAACAGCTACATTATCTCCCTTCAAATAACCCATAAATTAATTATACCGAGCAAGAAAATGAGATAATACACCAGTGGTTAATTGATGCTCTCCAATTTCCAACTATAGAATAAAGATGTCATGTACCAGCCAGAGCAGAAAATGATAATTTTGTAGCAATCACTAAATGTTGATGTTCCATAAACTCATGAGCTGAATGCTTCAAAAGTAGCTGTTCCATTAGTCAAGGTCGTCTCTCGAGCTTTATTTATTTATTTATTTATTTTTTGGCCACTTGCGTCTAGACCTTTGTTTAATTGTTTCATCTTTTGTTTTTTTTGGGTCCACTTCGGCACTTTACTTTCATTTCTTTCCCTCTTAATTTTGTTCTGCTCCATATAAGCTACTTGTCACGTACTGATTTCCTTATATTACTGAATATAGTTTCACATGCACATGGATTAAATTAGTAATACTCATACCTCCTTGTCATGCATGCAAATTTTTTTTTTTTGTTGGACTCTGTTGACCTGTTTTAGGTGATTCTATGAACACCCTAAAATTGTCTCTTGACACCCTTTTTTTTAAACCTTCATCAGCCTCTTAAGTTTCCTTGTTTCTCTCGGCCCAGCATTGTTAATTTGTTGTGCCAGTGAATTGACGTCGTGTTGTGCAGCCCACGGACTCGGTTTCTTATTTGGGCTGTACAGGGAGAGTGAATGAGACTGCCAAAGAGAGTTTTTGTTGAAATTATTTGATTTGTAAGCTAAATAAAAATTAAAAAATAATAAAAATGGTTGAAACCATTTGATTTGCAAAATAGTTATAACATCAAACTGTAAACTAAGCATTGAGGGTACTGAATTAACTGTTTTTTTGGTTGAATTGTGTTGAATTAACTTGAAGACACTCTCATGTCAGTTCAAAAAAAATACAAAAAGGAAAAAAACGACGAGTCGTGTTGTTGCGAGAGTAACAGCAAGTCGTTGATTGATTCATTGGTTGACTGACGACTTGGGGTGGACTGGCATGTTCATGTTGGGCGCGTCGGCTTTTCATGAATCTTATGATTCTTATCTTACAATTTCTCCAACGATAGGAATTAGGGGAAATGATTCGGAGGCGCGAAATGCAGGGTTGAAAATCACACGAGTGAGCCCCCCCGGACCCAACGACCAGCGTACACGTAATGAACAGGGAATCGGTGGCAGGTGCAACCCACGTGGTTGGGTAGTCCAAATCACGCCACGTAAGCGAATAAAATCTCCATTCTCGTGCAACAGGGACGACACGTCAGCAGAAACAGAAGGCTCCAGAGTCCAGATAAATATCCTGTACCGAGCAAGGAAGCAAAAGACAAAAGGACCCCCCACTCCCCCAAGGGTATTTATTGACCACAGAAGCTTTTGTTCCCTCACAAGCCAACACCTGGCGCTACGAAGCACCACAGCCATAGCCTTCCCTTTTCTCCTTTCAACCTATGGACCCTTGGTCCTGTTTTCTCACACAACCCAAGAGCCTCTGGAGCGGTGGAGCCTTAGCATCCGTTCCAATATGGGAAATGACTCAAATACCCTTTCATAAAGTTCGATACAAAAATATCGAACGGCGTGTGATCATTTGTAAATTACACTATAAACAAGTTTGGATGTTCTGCACCAATAGAAATTCAAAACTGAATGGAATGTAAATTCGCATGCTCATTCTTTACGGTTAATTAGATGAGGAGTAGTTGTGTCAAAAACAAAGAACCGGAAATGGTAAAATCGTGATTTAAAGGAAAGGGAGGGTTGTTTCTATAAATGACGGCAAGTTGCCCCTTTACTTTCTTTTTCTCTTCTCTCTTCTTTCCCACGCATCCTGTACTTGCAGAACAGAAGAGAGAAAACAATCCCGAGAAAATACCAGAGAAACCGAGAGAAAATCCTAAGACTGTAGCTGGACTCTGAGACGAGAGCGAGAGAGAGATGAAGGGCTGCGAGCTGTGCCAGCTTCCCGCGAGGACCTATTGCGAATCGGACCAGGCGATTTTGTGTTGGGACTGCGACGCCAAGGTTCACGGCGCCAATTTCTTAGTCGCCAGGCACTGCCGGAGCCTCCTCTGCCACGCATGCCAGGCTCCGACTCCATGGAAGGCCTCGGGTCCCAAGCTCGGCCATACTTTCTCGGTGTGCGAGAGCTGTGTTGTCCGAGATGGAAACAGAGGCGGAGAAGACGACGAAGAGAGCCAGGGCGGCAATGATAATGAATTCGACACGGATAATGAAGATGACGATTCTGATGGCGATGATGATGATGACGACGATGTTGATGTTGATGAAGAAGACGGAGATGTTCAGGTGGTGCCGTGGTCTTCTTCGACGCTGCCTCCACCGTCTGCGAGCTCTTCGAGTAGCGAAGAGGCTTCGAGTATGTCCAACAATAGCGATAGAGATGGTTCTGAAACGGTCTCCACCGTTTCTTTGAAGCGATTCAGAGAAAACGCTTCCGATCTTCGCTCTCAGGTAGACTCTTTTTTTTTTTTTCCCTCTGTTTTCAGTTTTTTATTTGATTTTTCTGAAAATTATGCATTTCCGTTTTCTTCAACGGCTAAGATTTACGCGTATTCATATAATCATATCACAGGACGATCTCGAACGTTCATCTCCTCAACGGAGGTACGGCTCATCAGCTTTGACAGCTCCTGCGGGTCGGTCCGGAACTGACGGCTCCTCCGCAACTTCAGTTGACTCCTTAAGACCTTCAAAACACCTTAAAATCGATCTAAACGGGCCGGGTCTGCCATCCGCCCCCGTTACGTCGCTGAGGAGATATCGCCGGCAAGATAGCCGTAAGCTTAGTGAAGGATCTGAAGCCGTTAATCATGATCACGCTTCGAAGCCCTCGTAGCCCTCCGATATGAGGTAGTTTATGCTAATTAATCACTTTAAACCTCCTTTCTGAGCTAACAACAGTCCCAACTGATCTAGATTGGGTGATTTGACCAGTAGTTATTAATTTGTATTAGTCAGACGATTTATTTGATTCTCGTATTTTAACTGCGAATGTAATTCTTATTCTTCATGTTTATGTCATGGGTTTCTCCTTCTTGTATGGAAATGGAATCTTTCTAGTGTTTTGTTTTAATATATTTCCCGGAATCATAATTGATAATTCTCATCATAAAGGTAATTAAAAGGAGAACATTTCTTCTTTGTTCTTTTTTTTTATTATTATTAAAAACATTTTGTTGCCAAAAGTTTTTCACGCGTCTTTGGAAATTTAGTTTACAACCGTAGAATGGAGCACATAATGTGTGGTGCAGAAAGATTTCAGAGAGCCTCCATGGCGTGATGGCCCCTCTGTGTTAGGAGAAAATGGCAGGTGTCAGAAAATGTCTATGGCCCAATTCTATTGCAAGCAAGTAAACCATAGTCCATACACATACCCATAGCCTCAGAAAGTCGTAACCCAGTTAGGTTGTAGCCAGCCAACCCATACAAATATACAATACAATCCTTGTTGGGTGTCCAAATTCCCAAGCTCTCCTTTGCTCCGTATGCTTCGCGCTTTTCTGCACATTCCTGTATGATACGGAGCTGTTGAGATTGACTGGTTCTTATTTCTGATATTAGTTGAGGCCTAAGCTGGTGGGTCACTTTTAGTTTTAGCAACAATATTGATTGAGATCAATTTGAGCATCTCATAGGCTGCACCCAATCCACACCCAATTAGCTTCTCAGCTTTTATTAGGCACGCTCATGTCATAACTTTTGTTCGTTTTATTAGGTGAAACCCAAATTGGTTTCTTCATACTTTTCCTTTCTTGGTGGTTAACACTTCAAGAGTGTGTGGTGGTTTTGAGGAATTCATAATTCTATTCACAGTGGTCATGTAGATATTTGTAGGTTTATTTATTGTTTTCTTAGCAAATATCCCAGGTTATGACCTTCGGCGAAAGTTGATTAACGGAGAAAATGAAGTTTAGCATCTTTCTGATCTAATCTTTTGAGAAGATTAATAATGCCCGTTTATAGCCGGCCATCACATCAAGTGGGGCAAGTGTTTTGTGCAAGAATTCAACTTTATTGAAACCGGGAAAGCCCCTATTATATGGCTGATAATCAGAGATTAATATAAAAATAACAAGAATAAAGCTCCAAGTAAACAGATTGAGATTGTGGTTGAGAGAGGTTCTCCACAGACCACATGCTCATCAACCAATGATAATAATCTAATCAGTGTTTTAAAAATTGGAGGTTCGTTTTTAAGGGTTGTTACTCGTTAGTAATGGAACCTTGTAAAAGGGGGTGGGTTGCTTGCTTCTTCTTGTGGTGGAGAATGATTTAGTGGCTTTGAAATTTGAGGAATGGAATGGGTTGTGTGGTGGTGGTGGTGTGTAGTTGTACTGAAATTTGTAAACCACTGGGAAGGTATTGATTGATTGTACTAGGACTAGTAATACTAGTAGTAGAGGGTCTTTATTGATCTTAGGATTCTGCTGACCATGACTTCATGAAGAATGACTCCATGACAGTGACAAAAGAGTTCTTTTTATTCATTGGCAGTGGGAGTGACAAATGGGTGGTTATTCAAGCTCGTAGGTACTTACACTCCTTTATAACATTTTTTAAGCATCAGTTTGGAGAGTTCGTTTATAGGACAATAGTTATATGACATTCAAATACATCTGATCACCCCAAAAATATATTCAAATAGTTGTATGGTAGAATTGTTCTACTCTTAAATAAATTTCAACACATGAGCTCTTAATAAAAAAGGAGACTGAGTCCTCACTACACCAAAAAATCATTGACAAATTCATAATACTTATGTGGGTAAGAGTAGAACATGAATCACAGAATAGTGCAAATAGCACTCTCTTGTTGGAATGATATACCTATTTTTAGGAGCAAATAAAAATTCTCTCAGTTATATCTTAATTTTCAATTTTCAAGTTTTTCGGTAAAATGTGGTTTTGTTCCACCTTGAAGTCTTGAACAGTGGAGGTGCATTTATAGGATGAATTTTTTTTTTTTTAAAAAAAGCGATTTTCGTCCCTAAAAAGCCCAAACGGGGCTTTAAATCACTTCTTATTTCTGGCCGCCCAATCGCTAATTCATATTTGAGGGGGGATCAACCAACTACAGAATGCAACAATAATTGGGTTACTCAATGCTGCTCTTGCTTATTCTCATGTGGTTGGCTAATATTAGCCTAGTATTGAATTAGAATACATCACTATTTTTGCCCCTTTTGGCTGGACATGAACTTTCAGCACCTGCTAATGGTGCTACAGTTTAATTGCAACAAATCAGAATCCAAAATTAAATAAATTAATGGAAGAGTATGATTGAGATGCTAATGGAAAATAAGCATGTTAAACACGTGATTCGCTCAATTGTTGATCTCATTTTCACGTGTATACATTTATAAATTTGAGCATCAACATGCAATAACTGTTTTATTAAATTGATAGGAGCCATCCGATCTCAATTCTAGACAAGCTCATGCATTCACATTTGGGGCATTTTAGGGTCCGTTTGGTATCATTTTCAAATGCCCATTTTCATTTTCAAAAAATGAAAATGACAGAAAACATGTTTGGTGGCCTATTTTACTAAATAATTGAAAATGTTTTCTAAAAACATTTTCAACTTTTACACTGTAAGTCAGAAAACGTCATTTTGACGTTTTCTATTTTTTGTTTTCTATTTTTCCTATACTATCTTCTTCTTCCTCCTCTCCCATAGACCTCCGTCCCATACTATCTTCTTCTTCCTCCCTCTCTCCCGCATACCTCCCTCCCCTCTCCTTCCCGACCCTAACCCAGCGAAACCCAACCCCCATCACCGCCCCGACCCCAACCTTGACCGCCGGCCACTCTCTCTGCCTCATTCTCTCTCCCCGCCCCTCTCCTCTCTCTCTCTACCACTAGCACCACCGAAACCTCCCCTCCTCAACCCCAGCCCCAACCCCGAAACCCAACCCACCCAGTGAAAGAAAGCCAACCCCTCACTATCTCTCCTCACCCCTCTCCTCTTTCTCTGCCGCCCAGACTCCAGCCCATTGAAGAAGCCAGCCCGAGTTCAAAAAGTCACCTGGCAAGGAACAAGTCCATTGGATAGAAACCTTGATTCAGAGGTCTCAAGATCTTATTTTTAGGATGTGTAGAGAGAGAGAGAGAGGATGAGGAGATTGGGGAAGAAAGGTAGAAGAAGAAGACGGTGGCAAAAAAGGCATTAATTCAGAGTCAATACGTCTAGTGTATATATGTAATAAGCTTGCCTTCCACGTGTGTGTCATTTACGGACAATTTATTTTTTGTTTGTTTGTTGGTTTTGATGTGCCTCTCTCAGTGTGGGTATTTGGGAAGATGAAGAATAGGGGGAGAGAAAAAGAGGAGGCCTGAAAATGCAGTTACCAAACACAATTTCTCATTTTCATTTTCTCATTTTCTGTAAATTCATTTTCTCATTTTCATTTTGCAAAAATGTTTTACAAAAATACTTTTAGAAAATGATACCAAACGAGCCCTTATATGTCAACCAAATATTTTTTTTTTTAGTAGAATAAGCAGATTAATTTTTGAGCAATGCTTGGGTCTTCATATTTGAGACCAACTTTGTCCTCATGGCCAATCAAATGAACCCACCATAATTAACCGTGAGGATAAAATTGGCCCTCAAACATGAGAACCCAAACATTATTCTTAATTTTTTACGTCAACTAGAAGCTACTTCTTATCTATACCTCCGGGAGCGTTACAGGAGCCACTTTATTTTCAAATATTCAAATTACCTAAATGCCTTCTCTGCAAACAAAGGGACAGCTTAATCAAATGCCATGTCCTAATTCTATGAGCAATTCTTTGCAACATGCAAAGGACACTTCCAAATGCTCATTTTTCTGCAGCGACTCCAGTATTTGTTTAATACATGAAATGACGAGGTGCTTGTGCATTTCTCCACTTGCAATACATTTTTCTTTATTTAGTAAGATTCAAACGAATAATTTTTCTGACAATAACTACTCAAGATAGAATGATAGATTACATCTAAACAACATGACCAATGCGTCTTTCTGAGAACTCCAAAAAGTGTTCTGGAACTGATACAAAAAAATTTACCAGTACTGAAATTAATTTCCAAGTGAAACTCTCTATTATGTCCAGACTTTGGCAGCGGTTTACGAAAGGCTGATGGGTTCACCACACAGTTGCTCCAACTCACTTTCTAGAAGTTTCAATAAATGAGCTTTGGTCCTCCTATAAACCCAAGCTTGAGCATTCCGATCCCAGTCAAATCTGAAAGGACCACTGCATGAAGAATTTAAATCTTTCAGCAAAAAGGAGAAATTAAATAAAAGTTGTGCAAATAAATTAATATAAATCCTGATCATGAAACACCTCAGCAGTGGAAATAACCTAGATGAAGATAGGAGAAAAAGCACAAATGTCTATCATGGTTTTACAATACTTCAAAACATTGTAAAGCATTCCTCTTTAGTAAATACAACGCTGAACAGCCACTTGGAATCAAGTTCCAAAAAGAAAATGGCCACCAGACTGAAAACATGTTATGCATCAAAGGAGTGCCAAGAAAATTTGGCACATGGATGATGGTAAACATCTATGCACCATCCAACTGAATAAATCTTTCTCTCAATTCCGTAGAGCAATCACCATCAATAACACCAATCAAGCCTTCACCATAAAATTCGACTCCTCCTTCAAAAACCATCAATCCAAATCTGCATCTTGTGTTTCAACCGCTCATTCCTTATTATCAACTATTCTTCAATTTATTTCAAATATGGACCAATCAACTTCCTAGCACAAGGCTTCAAACTTAAAAGTCCTTGTATTATGAGAGAATAACAATTTTAAGAACAGACTTTTGGCTATTTGGCATATCATTGAATCTCGGGTAAAGCCATTATTTGTGTTGACTGTTGAGGATATATCCAAATAGTGAATGAGTTTAGTTAGAGAAGGTAAAATGCCAGGTCACTAAACTGCTCATACAGAGATGGTAAATTTAGTTCACATGCAATCCAAATAATGGCATGGCATGAACTATAAAACCAAGGTATCAGAAAGCTTTACACACATTTTGAAAGAGCCAACATAGACTCGCAAAAATGCAATAATAATTCGTGGATGTTAACATGCTACACAGTATACTCAAACTCACACTAGAAACCAATAAACGACAACACAGAACATACCTCACTGGGGATGACAACCAAATTTGTCTATTTGGTGTTTGTTTGTTCAAAACATAGGTGCCCAGATCCCCGAGTTTTAAGGTCAACACCTCATTCTGCCAAATACAAACTCAATTAATTTCCACAATTATATTACTTTCCTAATTACTTCAACAACTCTAAACACCAATCAGCCATTCTAACCCCATAGTCAATGTCAAAGCCATCAACTTGAACACTATCTCCATATTCCTGTCCAAATAGGCAGTTAAAAAGAACAATAAACAACAATAGAAAATGTGTATGAAACATGAATTACTAGAATGCATACTTGCCATATTCAGAATACGATAAATTCATGGAAGGAAAGAATTACCTCAAATTTCTCTTGAAGGTCATGTATTGTAGAATCAGCTAGCCGGTGAAATTCATCCTCCTGCAGTAGAGCACTGTATTCACATTAATTATTAGCAATATGCATTTTCAGCGACTTAGAAAACAACAATTTCAACGAAGGTTCCATTTCCACCATTAAATTTTAAAATTTCAATCAATAATTTTAATAAATTCTAATAGATGATTAACAACTAAAATACAGTAAAACAAATTATCTAAGCTTAGTTGAAGCAAATTTACAACTTCCTACAACGTCTTCCAAAATCAGAAATTTCTTTCTATTTTCCCTATGTTTCTCAGCAACCAAGCAGAAGCTAAACATAATGAAGAATTGGCACTTACCTATAATCGATAGCGGCGGGGACTTGAGACTCGTCGTCGAGATTCAAAGGGGGAGAGCAGAAGCTTCTGGAAGCGATCCAAGAACGAGGTCCGTGACTGTTCTCAGAGAGGTGAAGAGATCTCGAAGCTTCTAGAAGATACAGACACGACCTGTAGTTCGAGGAAGAAGGAGACGATGGAGGTTTGAGAAGCCTCGAAAGCCTTCTCAGTGGAAGCAGCTTTGAAGCCATAGCATCAGCAAACAGCTTCTCTCAAGGCTGAGCTTGGCTGCTTCAGCTTGACGTCGAAGATGTGGATGGGCCTAGGACAACGTTACTCAGCTTAAGCCCTAATCTGCTATCGCGTATCAAACTGTGCCGATTATGGGCTCATTTGATTTGGGCTGTTGGAGAGCCCATAATTAATATTATAATTTAAGATGAAAAAATGAATTTTTTTTTTAAGCAAATATTATTATTTTTTGTAGCTTGAAAAATGAATATTATTCGATGCCGCCTAATATTCTAAAGCAGTGGTGTTGAAGCTGCCTTTGCATTGGTATTTCCTAGATGAATATGTATATTTTGTGATTTTTTTTTTGTGGGTATATATTAATATTTTGTCATTACAAGTCATAATTGTTCCAGTATTAAATCTTTGATCATGCAAGAGCTACATACCACTTAATCATAAAACAAACGAGTGGAAGAAGGAACAGAGAAAAAAAAACGAGTGGAATAAAAGGAAAAAAAGAAAAAAAATAGATTGCTTGCATGTTTCTATGGTTGTTAAAATTCGAAAGTCCAATTGAATTTTTTAATTTGTTGTCAGAAAAGTCCAATTGAATTGATACTCTCAACCTAATATGTGGGTTCATAAGCATAAAGGTGGTCCAGACCTAGTAATGAGGGTGAGAGAGCAACCAGATCATATTAAAAATGGATTTGAAGCATCACCTTCCATCTCCCATCTTATTACTTCCCATGAAATGTATGACAAATAAAGGGTTCGAGAAAAAATGTAACCAATAAAAAAATGAAGATGTAATTACCATACTTTCTTTAAGGTTAAATTTATTATTAAAATTATTTTAAATAATATGAATATTTTTTACATTTACTATTTCTTTTTTGCTGGTAAAAAGTAATTCTCTTTTAGCAAACAAATTTATTGTTTTGAGATTGGATAGTGGCTACCTTTCCTCTCTGCTCATGCATGCCATTACATCAAAAAGAAAAATAAAAAAATTATTATTCAATAACATTCCAACAACTTTCTAATTTCCCTCTATTTTGCACTGAACTCAATCAAAAGCCAATTTTCCCTTTACTAAATCTCATGTTCTTACATGTTTCACATAAATTTCATGGCATTTCATATGTAACATGTAAGAACATTGAAAAAGAAACCCATGATTTTACCCACACCATTTACTCAATTTATTATGGTCCACAAATATAGATTATTGTTTTCCTTCAAAACTCCTTGTAATTACAAATTATTTTTGGGTTGGAATTTCTAGTTTCAGATTTCAACAATTTTAATCAGTCATCTCCATAAAACTATAAAAGGAAGCTAATCTTGAACCGCACAATCATTATTTTCCAAAATGAGTCTGATGGGAAAACTGCTTAAACCAAATTAACTAACCAAAAGGTAGCATTTATTCAAAGGTTAAAAGAAATATCGCGTTTCCGTATGGAGCATGAAAAACAGGCCCTCACAGCTCGTGGCGCGTTTGTGGACGCAAATTCTCTACAAGCCACAAATAATGAAACAGATTACGGAACAGAATCAAATTCAGTCGGTTTCCATGTATTTTCCTTTTCAACTAATTTTGTTTCTTTCTTCCTATTAATAATCGATTTCCATATTTTCTGTCATCTCATACAAATATTAAAGAAAACAAAATCAGTGCCGTTGATTTCGGTCTATAAATCCCAGCCAAGTGCTTAGGGTTGGTTGGCGTTAGCAGCTTTGGCCTTTACCGCACGCCGTGCATTTCAAAACCATGTGTTCAGTATAAATATACATGAATAGTAACATTAGCAAAGTTCGCAATTTTCTCTCTGCTGCACAAGAAGAAGAAGAAGAAAAACAAGGTCTTTGTTGCAGCATATAAGAAAAACAAGGTTTTTATCTTATACAATCTGGCTAAGAAGAGGTCAGATCTTTGTTTTCTCTACTTTTCTTTTCTGGGTTTCTGATTTTTGATACCAGAAGCATGCTTTTGTTGTTTTCTTTTGACTTCTGTTTTGTTTTCTCCAATGGGTGGTTCTTGATTGTCGCCAATTCCAATGTCAATTATTCTTTCAGGCCCTAACCAATTATCACAAATATGCTGCAATTTTTGTTTAATGTACAAGTATGATTTTTATTGTCCCATCTAATCATCTGAATGAGCAATGCATCTGATTGAAATTGAATGATCTTTATTGTTTTTCATTGAATATAGTGCAAGAATGAGATTTTACTTCATTTTTTGGCTTGGATTCTTAGAAGTTTCTATTGTGCTACACCTCAATTTGAATGTTGAAATTGCCATGCAATTTTGTTCTATTCCTGTATTATTGCGCTGGGGGTTACATATACAAATACCTTCAAGTCATAGTCTTTTGGTTTTTCCCTGTGTTTACCAGGCCAACATCTCTTCTGCATGTTTGGGTTTGGATTCTCCTAATTGACAAAGATTTTCTTTCAGTCTGGCCGCTGCAACCAAATTAATTTCTTCTCGCACCTCTAAGAGGGTGTGGGGTGATAATGAGAGAGTGATTTTGCTTTGTGTTCTAAGGAGATCAAGATCATCACACATTTGGAGATTGTGCCGTGTTTCAGTGGGTTTGTCGCTTGATTATGGCTAAGGCCAATGATGCTTGAATCCTCGGAAGCTTGATGGTAGTTTTTTCAGCGTACTTAGCAAGAGCATGCTGTTGATACAGGCTTCCACACAATAATGAGCACAATAGTTTGTCGTTGATAGTTTTCAGTGTAATCAAAAGTAGTTCATCTGTTGATGTAGCTCTCCTGTTGCCACTAATGGTTAGGTTTTCATGTTTCCAAGGTCACATCCATAGCCCCAAACCTAAGGTAAGTGGAACAATCATCATTTGGGTCATTGACACTTACGATTTATTATGACTAGTTTGATAATTCATGGTTATTTGACCCTGTAGTCTTCTTTTTTCAAACAGAAAGCTTTTCAACCTTCTTTAGAAGCGATGCATAAGACATTACAAGATTGTTCTCACAATCAAGCTTTGAAGGATTCATCTGGAAAAGCATTAAACATATCACGGGCAGAAGGATTATCTCAAATTAATAGCAGTTTAAAGCATGTATCTTCTCTTGAGCCTGATTGGAAATCAGATGATATTAAAAGCAACTCCATTGATGAAAGTGACATCAAGGTTACTCAGGAAGGGCGCCTTATAAAAAGTCGGTCACTGGGAAGTGCATTATACCTGGAGGGGGAGGTTTCTGCAAACAATGGCACTGAGGATGAAACAGATCAAGGATTTTCTTGTGATGCCTCTCATGATCAGAATGGATCGGTGGTACCAGATGGAAGCAGGGACCGAGGAGTAAGCCCACCTGAACAGTGTCACAGAACTCCTGAGTCGGACTACTTGCAAGTAAGTTCTGGAGCTGTCAATAATGAATCAATTTTCTCAATTGGAGAACCATTACAATCAGAAAAGGAAGGCCATGAAAATTCTGATACTCCATTATCTGGTGAGTGTGCTGCTGACTCTGGTGAACTTATTCCTCGTAGCCCAAAAGCGCTTGTTAAATCATGTTCTTTGCCAAACATCAGAGATTCTACTCCACCTACTGGGGGGCATTCTCATATTAATCATTTAGCAGTGCATATGAATCATTCAAGATCTTCCCAGGACCTACATGTCTTAGGGATGAGGAGGAAAGAGATTTCAGTTTGTGAGGTTGAAATGCAGGTAATGCAAGAACAAGAAAGGGATTATATCTTAGGTGGAGCTGAGAACCATAATTTTGAAAACTCCATCGATGATGGTAATGATTCTTGTAACTACTCTGGTTTAGCAAAAGACTGGATAATGCCGGTTACAGATGAGGTAAACAGGGCGAAAAGCCCCCAAGGAGAATCCTCATTTCACCATTGGGATGAATTGCCAAGCAAGGATTTTAAGATTAAGCGTATTGAGGAGTGGGTTAGTGATCTTCATATTAGCAGCCCATTGGAAGAAACAAATGTGTTGTCTCAATCTAACGATCAGTTGAAGAGAGATTCCAATGACTTAAATGGTTCAACTGCTGCTAAGATGGATGGTAAGGTCACTCCCGGCATGGAAGCTGCTAAAAGATATATATCTTCTTTGAGTGCAGCTGCCACCACAGCTCAGCTGGCAAATCATGGATTGGCAGTGATCCCATTCCTTAGTGCATTTGTAAATCTGAGGGTGCTCAATATATCAGGAAATTCCATAGGTTTGTATCTCTTACAAAGCTTCATCTGTCCCATTTGAATATTTATTTCTATTCCTATAGCATGCTTTTGCGGTATGGTCTCATTCTTCACAGTTGATCAGTTCTTTATTCTAATTAGCATTCCGTTTGTATACTTGCTGCAGTAAGGATAACTGCTGGTGCTCTTCCTCGAGGACTTCATATGTTGAATCTGTCAAAAAACAATATTTCCACTATTGAAGGTCTGCGTGATCTCACTCGACTTCGTGTCCTGGACCTGAGCTACAACAGGATTTTGAGAATTGGACATGGTAAATACACATATTGAATTATATATTCATGAAGTTGATGGCTTTCTTGTTGTACTCTATTACCTGTGTATGATAACTCTTAGATATTCAGGTGATAACTTTTTTCTTTTCCATTTATCTAAATTTTTTTGAAGGCCTGGCTTCTTGTTCCTCTCTGAAGGAGTTGTACTTAGCTGGAAACAAAATCAGTGAGGTGGAGGGTCTTCATCGCCTTTTAAAACTGGCTGTTCTGGATCTGCGTTTTAACAAAATCTCGACAGCAAAGTGTCTTGGCCAACTTGCAGCTAACTACAATTCCTTGCAAGCCATCAGCTTGGAAGGAAACCCAGCCCAGAAGAATGTTGGAGACGACCAATTGAAGAAATATCTGCAAGGACTTCTTCCCCACCTGGCTTACTACAACCGGCAGCAAATCAAATCTAGCACTTTGAAGGATGCTGCAGATCGGTCAGTAAGGTTAGGCATTAGTACCCACCAGTTTGAACGTGGCCTTAGACCAGATCATAAGGCTACGAGGAAGGGTAGTCATGGTCTATCTGCTCACAGGCCATCAGCTTCAACAAGTCACGGTCATGGAAATCAATCTGTAGTGTCACTGAAAAAGTCCAGAGGCAGGCATGGGAACCTCCCTCCAAGTGGAAATAAAGCAACAACCCATAGTCGACATCACTATTTTGACCTTGGCAGCAAACTTATGAACCTGAAACAGGATCTCTCCATGCGCAGGAGTCGGAGTGAGGGAACTATGGCAGCTATGTGAGATTATTTTCATGCTTTATAGTGAGTGGTTCATACATAACTTGGGTTTTGGTTATGTGGATTTCTGTGCTTGCATTATGTATTACTTGTGATACTTTATATTCTTGTGCTTCCTCACCAGCCTGTTATATTTTGGTACATATTTGAATTTGCTTTGGAAACGCATAACGTCTCCTTAGTGGGTATCTTCCTATTCAAAGATCTTGTTTGTGTGAAAATTGTCTCATCCTGTCGTGATTTATAGTAGCCACCCTGCCAAGTTTGTAACAATTCTTTTAACCTATCCTGCATCTGTCATAGCATTCACCTCCTAGTTTTATACTAGGGTTGTTCGGCTTGCAATCCGAGAGTTGTATACAATTTGAAAATTAGGATTGTGTTTTCAATATTTCTAATATCTGAAAATAAGTTTGATATTATATTTGAAAATTATCAAGACTTTAAGAAAGCCATTCAAGAATCAAGACTCCAAACTTATTGTTGTGGGAGGAGCCAAGCACAAAAGCTGGGTATTTGCTTGCTAACTGGTACTGAAGGGTCAAGTTTGCTGGGGTTTTAGGCTTCGTTTGTTTCACAGGACTGTCTTGGCATGGACTAGCTATCGGGACTGGCATGGACTAGCTTGGCATGGACTAAGCTAGCTAAGAACTGCTTTTATGTTTGGTGTAGTGCAGGACTAACAACCTGGATAATGAAAATAGTCTTGTCCTATGTTTGGTGCAGTGCAGGACTAACAAGTTGGAAAATTAATTTTTGAAACAAAATCATAAATCTCCATATTTAATTTTTAAAATAATTAAACATATTAATTATAAAAAAATTTCAATTTAGTTTGAAGACCTAAATAATTAAATTATAAAATCTCTTAAAATAGTTTCAATGCAATAAATTGGGGTGACCACTTTTAAAATGCTATAACTTTCTTATTTACTGTTGAATTTTTTGAACAATTCCAATATTGTTTTTATGACATTGTAAAAAATGCATGAAATTAAACAAATTTGGGATCCAACCAATTCTCTCTACACTGATTTAGTGATTCCCAAAGAAGCCCAACTCCTCGGGTGCAAGTCTGATTTTTGTTTTAACAATTTAATAATGATAAAAAGGGAAAAATAAAAAAGAGATAAGAACAAAACCCACCAAAAAAAATTGGAAATAAAAATCAAGAAATTAAAGAAAATAAAAACATGAAAAAAAAAAAAAAAAAAAAGAAAGGAAACGAACCCAGAAAAATCTCAAGTCATCCATTCTATATATCAATCCCCAAAGAACCCAATAGATCAAGGCAATCTGGTGAGAGAGAAATTAAAGAAAAAAAAAGGAAAAAACACAGAAAAGCCATCAATTCAATATATTAATCCCAAATAACCCAGTAGATCAATTCAAGCCAATCTGGTCCACAGAGAAAGAGAGAGAGGTTGAGAGAATTTGAATAAGAATATCCCACAGTGATCAAGTTCTTCTCGTCCCAGTAGATCAAGTTCTTCTCGTCGGTCGCCGTAGATCTGGTCCCAGTAGATCAAGTTCTTCTCGTCAATCTGAAAGCCAATCTGGTCCCAGTAGATCAAGAAATAAGAATTTGAAAGCCAATCTGGTCCCAGTAGATCAAGTTCTTCTCGTCGGTCGCCGCTGCCCACAGTGATGAAGTCGCCGCTGCCCACTTTCTCCTTCAGTTTGTTCTCGATATGAAATTGATGAAGTGTGTTCTGATTTTTAAGTTTGGTCTTAGGTAGACCCATCTAAGGAGGTTCTTAGCTAAACCTCCACATTTTCACGGATTTCATTAAGCCCACCTAAGAAGGCTGATTTAAGTTGGAGAGGATTCACTAAGCCTCATTTTTTCTAATCCTAAGCTCACCAAACATGGGCTTAAAGTCTTAACTAAGCCAGTCCATGTTTAGAAGGTGAAACAAACATGGCCTTAGAGTCCTGGAATAGAATCCTTTCCATTTGCAGTTGAAACGGATAGGATAGGGCTAGCTCGAATAGTTGAGAGAGTGTGCGGTAATAGGTTAGGACTATGATACGTTAAGAGTTTGATGTCCTAGAATGTGACCAAAAAAACGGATGAAATAGCCAAGTAATTAACACTCAAGAAAATTATTCACTACTCTTCCTTTCACATGAGAATTGTAAATCCTACATATGAAACCATGTATATTGAAGAAAGGAACAATGCTTGCTTGGAGAGTAGTGAATAATTCTGAGTGAAAAGATGAAACTTGAAGGTAAAGGAAACATAAAATAGACAGCTGACTTTGAAGAATTGTCAATGAATGCTCAAAGAATAGAGAAACTGGTTTAGATAAAACAACAGAGAATTGCCTTGGATTAAGCTTAAATAAAAACAAAAGATAGAGAGTGATTATAGAGACACCAGCACTATATATTACAGAGTAATTGACACCATTCATAATTACAAGGCATACATCCATGATCCCCCAACAGGAAAACTTTACAAAATCCTCAAATTTCCTTTGCAGCCACCCTTCAATCTTCAAGCTATCCTGCTTTGCCTTAATCAATTTCTGCATAACAGAAAATTCATAGACTGCATGAGTTTCAGCCGAGCAAATAAATTGTAAATAAATATCCAAAAATCCAAGCAAGTCCCAAACCTTGGGGTTCATCATCGGAGGCATCAATGTACTCCGGGTCCTCCTCGAGCACCGGGTGCAGCTCCACCAGCTTGGCGGCAGCGCCGGCATCGGCTTCACCGTCGGTGTCATCCGGATACCTGACGACCACAACGGGACACACACAGTGGTGCACGCAGTAATCAGTCACACTCCCGAGCTTGCCCTTGTTGGCCCGCTTGGCGACGCCGGCGCCGAAGCCTCGGCTCCCCATGATGACGACGCTGAGCCTGAGCCTCTCGACCTCCAAGCAGAGGCGCTCCTTCATGTCGTGGTCCTTCACTATGTGGATTTTGAAGGGGATTTGGGCCTCCACCAGGGGCTGGGCCAGGTCCGCCGCCTTGGTCGTCGTGAAGGTGTCGAAGTCGTCCTCCAGTTTCTGCTGGGACTCTTCCGAAACGGCGTCGTCTCCGTGCTCCACGGACCCCCAGTCGGCGCCGTAGAGGACGCTGGTGGAACGAACATGGAGGAGGACGACGGCGTCTCCGGGTCGGAGGTAGTTGTTGACGGCCCATCGGACAGCGAAGGCGCTCTCGTCGCTCAAATCGACGGCGATGGCGACCTTGCGCTGGGCCCCAGAGGTCGGGGTGGTGGTTGGCGGGAAGCGTGGCGAGGACGGTTGGACGTGTACGGCGGGTGGGTTCATGTCGGAAATTACTGTTTAGTCCTTGCCTACTTCACTTTAACAAGTGATGGAAGTTTCGGGAAAGGAGTATAAAAGAGAAAACTGTCGAGTGAACGAAAGAAGCGGAATCGGAAGGAATCGCCTCTCTCAGTTTCTTACAGCTCCTGTGGAATATGCCATTGTCCACTGGCGACGACTGACGAGTTTAATTATATCTTTTATTTATTTATCTATTTTTTTTATATAAATTATTTATCTACTTTTTACTATGAATGACAGAATGAGGCCTTTGATGAGACAAATTGGCCATCATATCATTGAACTAACAATTATCTGAACCATTAAGTAAAGGTCATGGATTCATTGGTGGAGAGAAAAAACGTTTCATTTTTCATGTTCCTATTATTTGGGCCTTTTTGGCCCACATTGCAACAAAAAACAAATAAGGTTGCTATAATTTGCAAATCGATGTAACGATTTGTGATGATTGATGATGACATGTCTGTTTTGTTAATTTATACGCGTGTTGCATGATTTGGATGTCACGTTATTATATAAACCAAGGTTTGTGTAACTTTCTAATTGTTGTTATTATGCATGCGAAACTATCATTTTTATTAGTTGATTAAACTAGAAATAAAAAGCCAAAAACAAAAAGCAAAATATTGATTGTCCACGACTGTGAGTGAGGTTTGAGGACCAAGACATGACCGGCATTTCCTTGAAGCTAACCTGCTTTTTTTTGCCAGCTTGGGGTAGAAAACAACTCTAAGAAGCTAAGAGCTAGCTAGCTATCAAATTGTCAATTACAACGAAGCTGGATTAGCTGTAAGTCTCTCATAGTCATGTCCATATCAAATAAGTAATCGGTATTGGATGACAAAGACAAGTGCAGAAAAAAAGACAGTAATATATATATATATCTTCAATCTTAATTAATACATGTTTTATGTTGATCGTTCGGTCAATTATTTAATGTATTCAACTTGAAATGACATTTACCCCAAATAAAAAAGTGAGTGAATGTATGATATTAAATATTCTTCAAGAAGTCAAAAAAATGTGAATTCTCGTCATGGATGCATGGTAGTAAATATCTTTGGTAACTTTCGTACTTTCGTTTGTGGCCTATGATTTCTTGTTTGAAACGCATTAACGGTGATCTTGGTAAGAAATTACTTTTCGCAATCCCATATTGATGTTAAGAGTATGCTTTCTTTTTTGGGTGCTTTCAGGGCCTGAGGCCCAACAACAAGAAACAACTACAAAACAGCCCAGGCCTGCTAATATTCTAACAGAGAGGCCCTGCGAAAATGAGGAGGGGAGCCTATCCATGCTTAAACCCAAGTTTGCAAAACTATGATCCCCATTCCCCCATTTCAATTTTTTTTTTTTTTGGTGTCAGAATTTTCAAAATTTCTTATATCCTTGAATCTCTCAAGTCTCACCAATGACTTGAATAGTTGAATGTTTCTTACAAATGCTTTTTCAATTTTCAGTTAGTCTTTCGGTCTACCAATTAATGGCTACCAACTATCCCAAAATTTATTGACAATGATATCATCTTTTTCTGTGCTCATGGAAGACCATAAGAAGAGTCGAAGAGACCAGAGGTCAAGATGGAACCTTCCAACTTGTTACATACGCAGGGCTGATGACCCATATATATGTAAGCCTTTATTATTGGACTGCCACTCAAGTACAAAGGCAAGTTGGAACATTTATTATGAAAAACAAATGAACGGCTCATATTGCTTCTCTGTGAACCCCAGTGGTGATTCTGGTGAACTCCCAGTAGCCTCAAGTTAATTGCAAAGACGTACTTTTACTTGATCGAAAAGGATTTGCCCTATCTGACCAAAAAAAAAAAAAAAGATTCGCCCTAGAAGAAAGGATATCTACTCATACAACAACAAAAATGAGCAATGACTTGAATCTCTCAAGTCTCACCAATGACTTGAATAGTTGAATGTTTCTTACAAATGCTTTTCAATTTTCAGTTAGTCTTTCGGTCTACCAATTAATGGCTACCAACTCTATATCCCAAAACTTATTGACAATGATATCATCTTTTTCTGTGCTCATGGAAGACCATAAGAAGAGACCAGAGGTCAAGATGGAACCTTCCAACTTGTTACATACGCAGGGCTGATGATCCATAGATATGGTCAAAATTGCATCAAAATTTGTTCAGGTACAGCATGGTTATGTAGTCCAATCATATTGTATGGTTTCTGACCACTTGACCTAGATCTTCTAAAGGTGACCAAAATTTACTTGCACAAAGAATGGAATACTGGGATTTGGGAAAAAAAAAAAAGCTTGACTTTGACTTTTAGCCACATATGGGCACGAGATAACTTTAAAACCTGTACAGCTGAGCAAGCAAGTCCACTCTCTGCAAATTTTTGTTGTGCAGCCATGGATGCCAAAACCAAGCCAATGTTCTTGCTTTCCATTCTTCTATTATGCCTATGTCTCAAGACCCAAATCTCCCTTGCAGCTGATACAGTCACTGCAAACCAATCTCTCTCTGGTGATCAAACCATTGTCTCTGCAGGTGGAGTTTTTGAACTGGGTTTCTTCAAACCAGGTAATGTTTCAAACTACTACATAGGCATGTGGTACTACAAGAAAGTAGTATCTGAGCAGACCATAGTTTGGGTGGCAAATAGGGAACACCCAGTTTCTAATAGTTTTTCTTCAGTTTTGAGTATCTCAGATGGTAATTTAGTCCTCTTTAATGAATCCAAAAGTCCAATTTGGTCCACAAATGTCACCTCCACCACCACCACCTCAGGTCCCATACAAGCAGTTCTTTTAGATAATGGAAACCTTGTCTTAAGAGCTGGGTCTAGTTCATCACAGCCTTTATGGCAAAGTTTTGATCACCCAACCCATACATGGCTACCAGGAAGTAGAATTGGGTCCAACACAATTACCAAACAGAGGCAAATTCTCACCTCATGGAAGAATTCAGAGGATCCTGCACCAGGCCTTTTCTCTCTTGAGCAAGACCCAAATGGAAGCAACTCATATTTCATACTGTGGAATAGGTCTAAACAGTATTGGACCAGTGGATCATGGGATGAAAAATCTCGTACTTTCAGCTTGGTTCCTGAAATGAGGCTGAATTCTCGTATCTACAATTCTCGTATCTTCAATTTTAGCTATGTTAAAAACAAAAACGAAAGTTATTTCACCTATTTCTTTAATGATCCTAAAATTATATCTCGATTCGTGATGGATGTCTCGGGCCAGATTCAGCAACGGTCATGGTTGGAGCCTTCCAAGCAATGGAATTTGTTTTGGTCTCAACCAAGAAAACAATGTGAAGTCTATGCCTATTGTGGAGCATTTGGCAGTTGCAATGAGAAATCCTTGCCCTTCTGTACTTGTTTGAGGGGTTTTGAGCCAAAGTCACGGAGTGATTGGGATTTACAGGATTTTTCTGATGGGTGTTCAAGAAAAACCAGTCTACCGTGTGGAAATGATACTCATGATAATGCGAAGCAAGATCACCGGTTTCTGGAAATGCCAAGCATGTCATTGCCTGAAAACAAACAATATGTGGGGGTTGGGAGTGTTGAGGAGTGTGGATCAATCTGCTTAAATAACTGCAATTGCACAGCTTATGCTTATGACAGCAGTGGATGTTCAACCTGGAGTGGAGAACTCTTGGATCAGCAACAACTTGCGGCAGGAGATAGTGATGGGAAAACCTTATATCTCAAGCTTGCAGCTTCTGAGTTTAAGAAATCTAAAAGCAATAAGGGATTGATTATTGGTGTTGTGGTGGGCTCAGCTGCTGGGATATCAGTTGTTTTAGGCCTTATTGTGTTTGCAATCTTGAAACGAAGAAAGAGAGTGAATGGATTAGGAAAAGCAGTAGAGGGTACATTGGTGGCCTTTGGGTACAGAGATCTGCAAGATGCAACCAAGAATTTCTCAGAGAAATTGGGGGGAGGGGGTTTTGGTTCTGTTTTCAAAGGGACATTGCCGGATTCATCTGTCATAGCAGTAAAGAAGCTTGAAAGTGTTAGCCAAGGAGAGAAGCAGTTCAGAACAGAAGTCAGCACAATTGGGACAATCCAACATGTCAATCTTGTTCGGCTTCGTGGGTTCTGCTCCGAAGGTACTAAAAAGTTGTTGGTCTATGATTACATGCCGAATGGATCTTTGGATTCTCACCTTTTCAAGGAAAAGCATCCAAACGCTTTGGACTGGAAAACAAGATACCAAATTGCTCTGGGGACAGCAAGAGGGTTGGCTTATCTTCATGAGAAATGTAGAGACTGCATCATACATTGTGACATAAAGCCAGAAAACATTCTCTTAGACCCTGAACTTTGTCCCAAAGTGGCAGATTTTGGCCTGGCAAAGCTTGTTGGAAGGGACTTCAGCAGGGTTCTAACAACCATGAGAGGGACAAGAGGCTATCTTGCACCAGAGTGGATTGCAGGAGTGCCGGTAACAGCGAAAGCTGATGTTTACAGCTATGGAATGATGCTTTTCGAATTTGTATCGGGAAGACGAAATTCTGAGCCATCTGAAGATGGCAAAGTTAGATTCTTCCCAACTTGGGCTGCTACTCAAATAAGCAGTGGAGAATCAAGTGATGTGTTAAGCATATTGGACCCCAGGCTAGAGGGAAATGCTGACACAGAAGAGCTCATGAAGGTTTGTAGAGTTGCTTGCTGGTGTGCCCAAGATGATGAGGCTGAGAGGCCAACAATGGGACAGGTGGTGCAGATCCTTGAGGGGGTTTTGGATGTCAACATGCCACCAATTCCAAGATCTTTCAAAGTGTTTGGGGACAACCAGGAGCACATAGTCTTCTTCACTGAGTCATCCTCAAGCCAGAGCTCACAGGCACCCAGCAACACATCAACAGCTCCCTCTCAGACCAAAAGTACCGCATCTTCAACCATCTCCAAGATATCTGAAGAGCATCAAATGAGTACATGATGTGCCTTCTCTATTTAGTCATTTGGTTTGATCCTTTTGTTTCATTTTGGACGTTGTTGATTTCGATGCCTTAAGTAATTGCCACATATATATCCCACCCACCCCAAAAAATAATTGTAACATATATCTAGCTTCTTTTGTTTAGGTATGAATGTATGAGGTTGTATTACCGTTTAGGTATTCAGAGAGGCTTGCTTCTAATCTAAGTCTTCAATCAATAATATAATTAGTGTTCCTATTTGATTAATTCATTAAAGCTTTATGCACAAATGAAATTTGGACCGTTAATTTTGAAAATTATAATTTAAACATAAAATGTGATAATAATAGACAAGTAGACAACAAATTAATCTAACTGTTAAAATTATAATTTAATCATAGAATGTTATTAAAAAAGCACATATGTTATTTTTAAGATTTATGTATAATATAAAATTGATCAAACGGTCAAGTATCAACGTGGCGGGTCCGTAAGAAAATTCTTACATCCGTGTGGCAAACATACAAAGCGAAACTTAATTATTAACAATGGCACACCTTCGTCACACCATAGCAAGTGGCGCCTAAAGCCTCTGTCATTGCGCACACTCTGCTTTCTCTCTCACTCTTAGATATTTTCTCTCTAATCGTATTAAAATCTGCAACAATGCCGTCCACATGAAGCTTTGAGGTGTATCCATGTAGGGCTTTTGTGTGTTCAAGAAGCTCCAGCTGATCGACCAACAATGTCGTCGGTAATTCATATGCTGCAGGGCAACGAAGCTACATCACTTCCACCTTCCAAAGAACTTGCTTTTTCAACACAAAGGAATTGCACTGCTGCTGGTTCTTTTTCTCAATCATCTACCAGTTATTCCAACAATGCAGTCACCATTCGTGTCCCAGAAGGTCGATAGAGGGTCAATGTGTCTATTGTTGGGCCAACCTCTTGCAAAACTCTACTTGGGCTTTATTGGGCTTCACGATTTGTATGTCCAGATGTTGTCGCTTAAAGTTAAAGGCTTAAATTGGGCCTTATAGTTTGTTTGGTGCAGCAATTCAGGTGCGCTTATTAACTTATAAGCTGGTGAAGCCTGAAACATCATTGTAGAGGAATGAATAAAATGTGCTAGGCCAGCTTGACACCTCCAAGGACAAGATACAAAAATTTCAGAACTCAGCCCACCAACATCCTCCTCCTTCTCCTTGAGACTCCATAGTCCAGACCATTTTCCAGCTGCTCTAAATTAAAGGCTCAATTAACACCAATCATTGTATCCCTATTAACACTTGCGCTATTAACATAAGGTAATTAATAATAATTCACACACATCCACTTCAATCTGTCAAATAAGTTGGAATTCTCACCCTTTAAGTGATTGTGTCATACCAAGCTCCATTCCTGTATTTGATACGCACACTCTTGGCAATATGTTACCTTATAATTAAGGGGCGAATTTATTACCTTTGAGCCCTTGAGTTTGCAATGTAGCCAAATCAAAGCACTTCTTATGCTTGTGCTTCTTTTCATCATTTTAGAGTCAAGCTATACCGAGCCGCATGGTTATAACACTGACTTTGAGATAGTTAAGAGTGAGGTGTGATATCTCTGAATTTTTGGTCTAGCTGAGTTGCCCTGTTCCAAATTGCGGCAATGTAATGTGACTTGTGTTGTGGTCCAAGGCTAATAAGCCAATATCTTAACATGGACACAGTCATATATAACAGATGAATATATGACATGGACATGCATACCTTGGATACAGATCAGATCAATATCTTCAGCAAATGGCAGGCTTGTAGGTGGAGGAGACGTAGCCTTGGTCACAAACCACCCAATTAAAGGGATTGACCCCCAAGATGTAGGGTCACAAATCACTAGAGGCTGGTGATGTATTGGAGGGTGGAAGCGTCTTTGGTTACTGGAAGAACCAGGGCTTTGGGTCTCAAAGAGAAAACTGTAGTGTGAACGAAAGAAACAGAATCGGAAAGAATTGCCTCTCAGAGTTTCTTACAGCTACTGTGGAATATGCCACTGTCCACGGGCGACGACCTTAATTATATCTTTTATTTATTTTCAATAACAACGAAGCTGGATTTAGCTGTAAATCTCTCATAGTCATGTCCATATCAAATATGTAAGCCTTTATTATTGGACTGCCACTCAAGTACAAAGGCAGGTTGGAACATTTATTATGAAAAACAAATGAACGGCTCAGATTGCTTCTGCATGTGTGAACCCCAGTGGTGATTCTGGTGAACTCCCAGCAGCCTCAAGTTGCAAAGACGGTACTTTTACTTGATTGAAAAAGATTTGCCCTAGAAGAAAGGATATTTACTTATAGAAAAATCATTGCGTGTATTCGATATATAACGATATAGTGTAATTAATTTAATGTATAAATGTATTATTAAACGATATATTTATATTAATAGGATATAGGCCTCATTTGGGATTATGGTGGAGAACCCAAAAACTGCTGTGGATGACAATTCTTAATTACCTACAGCAGTTTTGGTGTTTGGTAAAAAAATAAAAAACTGTTTTTCCCCACAATTCTCAACTCCCTACAGCAAAAACAGAAAGTAGGTTTCTAGGTGCTTTTGAAAGCTGCCCTAGAAACCTGCTGTGACTCACAACAACAATGAATATTTTATTTTACCCATAATACCCTCATTGATTTCTATAATTTTTATTTGTTTATTTTAAATTAAAAAATATATCCATTGTTAGTTATATTTATATTGCGATAATTAATTATAATATTTTATTTATACGATTAAAATTATAATATACCTAAAAAAAATAATATGCATACTTATTTCATAATATTGTTCTTAGAAAAATTAATGCTAATAAAAATTTGTAGTCAAAAAATTCAAAAACAAGTAAAAAAATATTTTATTTTTACCAAACAAATAAGTGAAATACACTTTCAGCATCATGTCCATTTTAGTAATTATACACAGTCACAACATTTTTATATTAACATTTACCAAACACTTTGATACTATTTTTTGCACTCACAACACTTTTGAAAACATAGTTTACCAAACACTCAACTGCTTTACTTTACAACTGACTTTACTTCACAGCTGTTTTACTTTACTGCTGTTTTTTCTCACAGCAATACCAAACTGGCCCATAGTATTAATAATATTCACCCATATTAAAACACGTTGAATTAATTGCACCACATAAAGATCTTCATGTATCGGTTACATATAATAATTTTTTCTACTTATACTACAATAAAAATGAGCATTACAAACCAAACGAAAAAGAGTGATTTGTGAAACTTTTCAACACGGCCAAATAAAAGGAAAAACATGGTTGTTGGGTCCAATTTCCAAACTTTGTTCATACATTGGGTAGATGATAAAATTGGTCATGACCAAATTGTTGTTGATGATATGTTGAATTGCCCAAAGGTAAATAATAAGGCGTACATGTATCTTACCATATGATAGAATTGTTAGTGTAACATGACCTGGTCAATTGCAGCGGACAAAGCTAGATAATATTGCATCAAAATTTGTTCACATACAGCATGGTTATGTGGTCCAATCATATTGTATGGTTTCTGACCACTTGACCGATCTTCTAAAGATGACAAAAATTTACTTGCACAAAGAATGAAAAAAAGCTTGTCTTTGACTTTTAGTCACGGATGGGCACGAGATGACGAGATGAGTAGATGACTGTAGGACAGGACCTGTACAGCTGACCAAGCAAATCCCCTCTCTACCAAATGACCAAAAGCCCATTAGATAATAGGGGTTAGAAATTTTGTAGTTCACTTTCTCTCCCTCATTCATTAAATTCAACTTCTTGTACAGACAGTATCGGACTTGTCTGCATATGTTTGTTGTGCAGCCATGGATGCCAAAACCAAGCCAAGGTTCTTGCTTTCCATACTTTTATTATGCCTATGTCTCAAGACCCAAATCTCCCTTGCAGCTGATACCATCACAGCAAACCAATCTCTCTCTGGTGATCAAACCATTGTCTCTGCAGGTGGAGTTTTTGAACTGGGTTTCTTCAAACCAGGTAATGTTTCAAACTACTACATAGGCATGTGGTACTACAAGAAAGTAGTATCTGAGCAGACCATAGTTTGGGTGGCAAATAGGGAACACCCAGTTTCTGATAGATTTTCTTCAGTTTTTAGGATCTCAGATGGTAATTTAGTCCTCTTTAATGAATCCAAAAGTCCAATTTGGTCCACAAATGTCACCTCCACCACCACCACCTCAGGTCCTATACAAGCAGTTCTTTTAGATAATGGAAACCTTGTCTTAAGAGCTGGGTCTAGTTCATCATTACAGCCTTTATGGCAAAGTTTTGATCATCCAGCCCATACATGGCTACCAGGAAGTAGAATTGGCTTCAACACTGTTACCAATCAAACCCAATTGCTCACTTCATGGAAGAACTTAGAGGACCCTGCACCAGGTCTTTTCTCTCTTGAGCTAGACCCAAATGGAAGCAATTCATATATCATACTGTGGAATATGTCTAGACAGTATTGGAACAGTGGATCATGGGATGAAAAATCTCGTATTTTCAGCTTGGTTCCTGAAATGAGGCTGAATTATATCTACAATTTCAGCTATGTTACAAACAAAAACGAAAGTTATTTCACCTATTCTGTTTATAATCCTAAAACTATATCTCGATTCGTGATGCATATCTCGGGCCAGATTCAGCAACTGTCATGGTTGGAGCCTTCCCAGCAATGGAATTTGTTTTGGTCTCAACCGAGAAAACAATGTGAAGTCTATGCCTATTGTGGAGCATTTGGCAGTTGCAATGAGAAATCCTTGCCCTTCTGTACTTGTTTGAGGGGTTTTGGGGCAAAGTCACGGAGTGATTGGGATTTGCAGGATTTTTCTGGTGGGTGTTCAAGAAAAACCAATCTACAGTGTGGAAATGATACTCATGATAATGGGAAGCAAGACCGGTTTTTGGAAATGCCAAGCATGTCATTGCCTGAAAACAAACAATCTGTGGAGGTTGGGAGTGTTGAGGATTGTGGATCAATCTGCTTCAATAACTGCAATTGCACAGCTTATGCTTATGACAGCAGTGGATGTTCAACCTGGAGTGGAGAACTCTTGGATCTGCAACAACTCACGGCAGGAGATAGTGATGGGAAAACCTTATATCTCAGGCTTGCAGCTTCTGAGTTTAAGAAAGCTAAAAGCAATAAGGGATTGATTATTGGTGTTGTGGTGGGCTCAGCTGCTGGGATATCAGTTGTTTTAGGCCTTATTGTGTTTGCAATCTTGAAACGAAGAAAGAGAGTGAATGGATTAGGAAAAGCAGTAGAGGGTACATTGGTGGCCTTTGGGTACAGAGATCTGCAAGATGCAACCAAGAATTTCTCAGAGAAATTGGGGGGAGGGGGTTTTGGTTCTGTTTTCAAAGGGACATTGCCGGATTCATCTGTCATAGCAGTAAAGAAGCTTGAAAGTGTTAGCCAAGGAGAGAAGCAGTTCAGAACAGAAGTCAGCACAATTGGGACAATCCAACATGTCAATCTTGTTCGGCTTCGTGGGTTCTGTTCCGAAGGTACTAAAAAGTTGTTGGTCTATGATTACATGCCGAATGGATCTTTGGATTCTCACCTTTTCAAGGAAAAGCATCCAAACGCTTTGGACTGGAAAACAAGATACCAAATTGCTCTGGGGACAGCAAGAGGGTTGGCTTATCTTCATGAGAAATGTAGAGACTGCATCATACATTGTGACATAAAGCCAGAAAACATTCTCTTAGACCCTGAACTTTGTCCCAAAGTGGCAGATTTTGGCCTGGCAAAGCTTGTTGGAAGGGACTTCAGCAGGGTTCTAACAACCATGAGAGGGACAAGAGGCTATCTTGCACCAGAGTGGATTGCAGGAGTGCCGGTAACAGCGAAAGCTGATGTTTACAGCTATGGAATGATGCTTTTCGAATTTGTATCGGGAAGACGAAATTCTGAGCCATCTGAAGATGGCAAAGTTAGATTCTTCCCAACTTGGGCTGCTACTCAAATAAGCAGTGGAGAATCAAGTGATGTGTTAAGCATATTGGACCCCAGGCTAGAGGGAAATGCTGACACAGAAGAGCTCATGAAGGTTTGTAGAGTTGCTTGCTGGTGTGCCCAAGATGATGAGGCTGAGAGACCAACAATGGGACAGGTGGTGCAGATCCTTGAGGGGGTTTTGGATGTCAACATGCCACCAATTCCAAGATCTTTCAAAGTGTTTGGAGACAACCAGGAGCACATAGTCTTCTTCACTGAGTCATCCTCAAGCCAGAGCTCACAGGCACCCGGCAGCACATCAACAGCTTCCTCTCAGTCCAAAAGCACCAAATCTTCATCCATCTCCAAGATATCTGAAGAGCATCAAATGAGTACATGATGTGCCTTCTCTATTTGGTCATTTGGTTTGATCCTTTTGTTTCATTTTGGACGTTGTTGATTTCGATGCCTTAAGTAATTGCCACATATATATCCCACCCACCCCAAAAAATAATTGTAACATATATCTAGCTTCTTTTGTTTAGGTATGAATGTATGATGTTGTATTATCGTTTAGGTATTCAGAGAGGCTTGCTTCTAATCTAAGTCTTCAATCAATGATATATTTAGTGTTCCTATTGAGAAGAGTCCTACCTCTTCCAGACTTTTACCTCCGTAAATACACATGTGCTTGATGTTCTAGTTATCATATACTTAGCATAGTTATCATGTGCTTGGTATAGTTTGCAAACAACTCTTGTATACACGTGACTGTATCCTATATATATCAATCAATACAATACTGCCATTTATTCAAGGCATTATAATCTAACTCCATCTTAAACACTCTTTATGGTAAGAATTATAAGATTATAAAGCTTTATGCACAAATGAAATTTAGACAGTTAATTTTGAAAATTATATTTTAATCATAGAATGTGATATAACAGACAAGTAGACAACAAATGGTATCGGAAAAACAGGTACGTTATTTATAAGATTTATGTATGATATAAAATTGATCAAACGGTCAAGCACAGCGTGTTTCTATTGGAAAATTCTTGCATCCACGTGGCAAACAGACAAAGCGGAACTTATGAACAATGGTACACCTTCGTCACACCATAGTAAACGGCGCCTAAAGCCTCCAAACGTTAAACCCCAGAAACCATCCCCCACAACCCAACGAATTTTTGGTTTTCAAATTCTCTTTCATTGCGCGCGCTCTCAGGTATTTTCTCTCTAATCATATTAATTTCTGCAAGAAAATAATGCGATGGAAAATAGTTTCATTTCAATTTCTGTGGTTCTTGATGTCTTTCTCCCTTTACTTTCTATGAATTTTACTGAAAAAGAATGGCTTTTTTCTAGAAAACTAGAAAACACAAAAATTGGTATGCTAGGGTTTCTTTGAATGAGATTGAATTGCTGTGTTGTGTTGTGTGCTAGTTTCTTGAGAATAACATAGACACTTCTTCTTGGTGTGTCGTTGGATTAGGTTTTTGTTTCCCTCTTGGTGTGTGATTAGGTTTGTCGGAAGAAATATGAACGAAAAGGAAATGAAGCAAAGAACGGGGGATTCTGAATTCGAACCTTTATCTTTATGTACGGACATTTCTGTTGGAAAGATTTCTGAGAAGAAGTGGAAGAAGAAGAAGAAAAGAAAGTCATCTAAGAAGTATGAACCTCCATCTGAATCACATGGGCATGGGGTTCCTGATCCTACCCAGAACGGTTTATCAGTTGGTATGCACAATTCTAATGGCTCTTCAAGGATGAGAAACGATGATGGATTTCCTGATGAACTGAAAAGTGATAGTTGTGAGGTTCTTCAGGACAGTCAATCCTGTGGTGTACTTCAATCCAGCAAGGTTGGAGATTTTAATGGCAGTGTCTGTGAAGATACCAAGACTGGAAGCCGCAAACCCTGCACTAACAATGGTAAGGAAAATAGAAATTCAGGTTGGAAGAAGAGGCAGCATAATGATAGGGATGCACAAAAGGATTGGAAGAAGAAATCAGGTTACAGATATGCATCTAAACATGTGTACCCACAAGAGAATAGTCTCCGGGTGGAGAATGATTCATTGATTTTCTCTGGACACAACAGTGCTGCTTATGGATATAAAAAGATTGGACACAAAGAGCCATTTATGTGTGGGAGAGTGAGCCGAAAAGTATTGGATGAATCAGTAAAATTGGCTGCTTCTCAACAGAGGTTGAATGGGAATCGTTATCGATATGTCTCACTACCAAGTCAATTGGGAGGCTTAGAAAATGGCTATGAAAAATTAATGGGAAATTCGACCAATTCATTTAAGCGTGGGAATTGCAATGGTAAAAACGGACTTGTTTCATGTCAAAAGGAATTGCCACAGGTTCCTTTTGATATGAACCAGTACAAGAATAGAGGTACTGCAAGGAGAACGTTTTACAATGGTCAGCATGTTGCAAATCTTGGTGATGAACGCTGTTTAAACTCATCTTCCATGTATTCTAGCATATTTACTCAAGGTATGATAAATGGTATTCAACCATACAAATTCATGAAGATTCCAAGCATGGAACATGAATTTGGTAGGTGTTTATATGGTTCTGTGGACGGTGTACCATGGTCAGAGTTTAAATCCTATAATGATCATATGTTTAAGAAAGATGTTACCTCTGGAGTAAGGACTAAGAAGTGGATTCCTGTTGATACAAAGGAGTCCAGGCCAATGGAGGGGATTTGCTCGACTGGTATTACCAAAGCTTTAAATCTTAACTTACCAGGTTTAAGCAAGGGTTTGAATGATAACCATCTGGTAGGAAATTCTATTCCTTTTTCTTCATCAACTACGCTTTTTGATACTAACTGCATAGCCAGCCATCAACTGACTTTGTCTAATAATGAAGACCCAAAATTTCATAAGTCCGCTGCTGAAATAGAAGGTCAGAAAATTGAAAGTCAATTTTATGAAGCAAATGGTAGAAGACCAAAGGATAGTGTCCAGTTCCTAATTGGCTCACAAATGGCAGTGGAAGCTTTAAAAGCTGCTTACAAAATGCAATTAGCATCTGAGACTGTTCAGCTTGCAAGGGGGTTTCCACTTCAAGAGTTTGAAAGGTTCATCCACTGCGCTGCTCCTGTTATTGCTTCTTCATACGTACATAAAGAATGTTCTGTTTGCTTGGATACTCAGCTGTCTCATAGTTTTCTTTGCAAACACCAGATACCAAATTCATCACTTCGCACTGTTTGGAACTGGTACGAGAAACCTGGGAATTACGGATTGGATGTCAAGGTAGGTGATTCTGAAACTCTCAATGGTTTTCCCATTGATTCAATGTCATTCCATGCCCATTTTGTTCCTTCCCTTTCTGCTGTTCAATTGTTTGGACCACGCATCCTTGGTTCCAAAACATTATTTCCCACACATTCTTCAGAAGCAGCAGAGCTGAACCGTATTCAGGCAGAGACAGAGAACTTTGACTCAGTCAAGGAGCCTGTTCGTTCATTTGATGTTGTCCTGCATGATGGAAGTGGCCCTTTGAGTCTAGATTGTTCACCAGATTCTGAGCTTGTATTTGAATTTTTTGAGTCTGAGATGCCACAGCTGCGAAAGCCATTTTATGATAAGTATGTTCTTGCAACTCTTATGATAAGATATGTTGCCTTTTTTAATTATATCAAACATTCTATTCATCTTGCAGCATCAAGTTTCTGGAAACAGTAATCAAACTGGATGAATTCATTTACAACTGTAGTTGTTTAGTTTCTGTACACTCACATTATTAATTTATTCTGGAACCTAATTATTGAGCTGAGACTAAGGGAGGTTGTACAGCAAGACACAAAGGTTGATGTATATTTGCTGACCGTTTGTGTGCTGTTCTGTTGTAATTTATGTAGTTATATTCTTTTTGAAAAAATAAGGATCTAACTTTTCACTCTTGCAACTTTTAAATAGATATAGAAATGGGATTTATTGTACCTTGGAAAAATAAAGCAATGATGCAATATGATTGATGCATGTTTGAAATAACAAAGAAAAAGGGCAAAAAGTATGTTAGGCAGTGAGAACTTCAAAATTCAAATAATTATTCTAAGTATGTTGGTTTGAGTTGACTTTTGATTCCTCATTTAATTTCACTTATCTTAAGTTTGCATCTTAATTTTTTTTTTTTTTTTATGACCTGAAATGTCAAGGTAAAAGATACCTGATTTTTAATTGATTGCAGAATTATGGAGCTAATTGGTGTTGGAACTTCTAATCATCGCGTATTTGGTGACCCGTCAAAGCTAGATTGTCTGAATTTGCATGATTTACATCCTGCATCATGGTGAGAATCAATTCTGCTACTCATAATTCTGGTTTGATAACTAATATTAGTATATTTAAGAAAGTTGGATTAATGTGGCTTTCAGGTTTTCAGTGGCCTGGTATCCCATATATCAAATTCCAGAAGGGCACTTCCGTGCATCATTTTTGACTTACCATTCACTTGGGCATTTTGTTCAGAGACCTGTTTCAACTGATGTTCCTAATAAGCATACAAGTCGCATTTTGTCCCCTGTTTTAGGATTGCAAAGCTACAATGCACAGGTAAGAAATCAGTACTCTTATCTTTCGGGTTCAAGATTATAATCAAGATCACTCTTTTATATGTAAAACTTAATCACCAGAAGGCTTCAAAGCATTTATAAGGCATCAACAATTATATAAAGTTCTAGGTGTGAGGCTTAGCAGTTACAGAGTACATATTTTGTTATGCATACTATTCACTCTCAGACCCCCCCCCCCCCCCAAAAAAAAAAAAAAAGACTCTTCATTCTTGTATATAAAATGTGTTTAGGGACTTCTGCCTTAGCCCCAAAGTACATTATACTTCATAACACAACTGATTTTACGTGCAGCATCAAAGTTGATAAGTAAAACTTTATTGCTGTAATGCTTTGATGGATGATTATTTGTTAAGAGTCTCACTTAGAAACAGATTGAGTATTGTCTAATAAGTGTCATCACATTGACATTTTTCCCTTGTAGGGTGAATGCTGGTTTGAACCCAAACTACCTACATCTTTTAACAGCACAGAAATTCTGAAAGAAAGGCTCAGAACATTGGAGGAAAATGCATTACGTTTTGCTAGAGGTTGCGTTTGCAAGGATAAGGTCATGGTTTTCAATAGGCATCCAGATTACGAGTTCTTCATTTCTCGGAAAACGCATTATAAGTAGTATATGACAAATAAGACCATTTTTCTTCCTGACTTTTGTGAATTTGGGTTGCCTACATCATGAAGCTTTGTAAATGGTAAAAGGAGAAAGAATAGTGTATTTCAGTACTTCTGTTAGGAAAAGTTGTGTAGTTATTGAAAGTGATCTAGGTTCGGTTTTCGTAGCCAGCTGACATCTCAGACTCATACGGTGGTTTTTTTCTGGACTTTTCAGTTCAAATTAACCATGCTTCCTCATTTGATGTAAAAAAATATTACTCTTACGAATTTCAATTTTTTCACTTTTCCCCCCTGTACTTCATTGATAGCAGTTACTCTGCACAAATCCCTTTTCTTTTTTTGTTTTTGCTAGGACAGCAAATATACCCTGCTCCTTCAATTAAATATATCATCTTTGTTCATAGTGTAGCAAGAGGCATAAAATAATCTTTTGGGTTTGAGATGAGTAGAAAGAGTTCCATAAAAAAGTGAGTAGGTGGTGCCACGGGAGGAGTTATCACTATGGGCTGCTTTTTATACAAATCCTTTACTAAATCTCAAGAAGCATGTGAAATCCAAAGCAGCAACACGGCGGAGTGCAGGGTCTCAATTAAATGGCCCAATAACTGTTGTGTTGGATGCAGAAAGGAATATGTGATTTAGGGTTTCTTTTTCTTTTATATATAAAATTTAAAAATAAAAGAAAGATTTAGGGGTTTTTAAAAAGTCAAAGTACATGGACTATCCCTTTTCTCCATCTTTTTCAATAAACATGATAAAGGCATAAAGCACACCACTCCATCCCTTTATTTCTCATCTTCCTTTTACGCTCAGAGACAGAAACTCGTATAACCCCTGCCTCAGCCACTTGGTAGTTGCTCCTTGTATTAATTAAAGTAAAGAAAAAGAGTAAAAGACAGTTTTTTCTTTTGTTTTTAAAATAATAATAGCACAGTTATGAGTTATGCAATGCAAATCTTATTTCTTGCATTCTACCTTCTCCTTTCTCATAAGTTATATAACTCACAGTCTCACTGTTCACAGCACAAACAAGGAATCGTTCAATCTTGTTGAGAGTTTTTGCTTGATTTAACAAGCTTCAATGAAGTAACGTTTGCTTCAACTACCTCCAACCCAACGTGGCAGACACCCATTTAATTATACCCCATTAATATTAGAATTCGCAGTATTATGACACTTAGCATGGTTCCAAATCCAACCATCTTTTATGGTGGGGTAGTAAAGAATTGTATGCCTCTCTTTAATGCTATAATAATATTGATGGGATGAACTGGGTGATTTTAGTTCAGGCTATATGCCTATAAGAGAAACGTATGCATATAGGTAACTTAATTTGCCACATTATTTAAAGCTAAAGGTAAATAACATAAATTATAGAAAAGAGAAAAATAAGGTAGACATCTAACCATGTATAAAATGTTGCCAAAGACACTGAAATTTCTGCTGCATTCTAGCACATTTATATGCCAAAAGCACCAACCAAATAACATACATAGATACTTCATTGAATCATTCATATTTAGGTGAGCCACTTTGATGCTCCTGGGAGATGCTTTGGAACCTCAATAAACAATGGTGAGAAAAGCATCTTTATTAGAAGCATTATATAAGCTCCATTGATACACAAGTACATGGCAAATCGAAAAAAAACACATGTCAAACCATCATGCCACATCATCATGATACTTCATTTGAAGGAAAGGTTAAGAGACCCCAGATAGAAATATGCCAAATGGTTATTCATTTTTCCAAAACAATGATCCCATATTGATATTATGGAGAGGTAGAAAGGACAATCAGAGACAATGACTATTTCCAGTTATCTTTATATTATATTTAAACATATGTATACAACATAGGGAAACAAACAAACAAAAAAGGCAACTGCACAAGAAACTTATGTCCTTTTGCCTCAGAAAACTTCAATTTTCCGAAGCAGAGAGAGAGAGAGAGAGAAAGAGAGGGCAGAGAAAACTGCATCAAACACGAAATAAAGAATTTCCACGTCAAAGAGTTAATGCCCTCCTCTGTCTCTGCAGTGGTGGTTCCTTTCAATCAACCCTTCCATTATGACCCTCTTCTTGTTGTCTCTGCACTCTGCCTCTGACCACTTCCTCGTCACCATTTCCGGCTGGTGGCGATTACAGGCAGAGCGCTGTGGCAAAAAGTAGAGCCACATTGATGTGAAGAGAATTGCACAGAGCCTACCCCACAACACTGTGATTGCAAGGCTGATGAGAAGCAAGTGCATGCCAGAGTTGAAACCAGAGGAACCCATTTCAATCTTCTTGGAGTTGTTGGACTTCACTGCCGGGTCTTCATCATGGGTCCTCAGCTCTTGTTTCGTTGAGTCTGATAATGAGTTTTTAGACGAACTTGAACAAGACGAAGATGATGAAGCACTAGAAGGAGATGAATCTAACAACTCCAAATTGGTTTTGGTTTCTCGTGTATTCACCAATTCATCACTGCCCAAATCCAAAGAACAACTTGGTTTTGATCCAAACGAGTCTTGGCGATATGCTTTGCCATCACGAACTCTCTTGGCCTGTAAATACAAGAATTATTATCAACCCCATGAACAAAACAAACCCAGTACTTATCTATCAAAACTGAAGCTAAAAAGATCACACTGACCAAAATTATTTCGAACACTACGGCTTTGATGGCCCGAGAGAAGGTTCGGTTTTTTCGATGAGGCATTTCGGAGTTGTCTGAATGATTGATGGAGAGCCCTCTATCCAAAGACATGGATTTCGTCAATGGAACTTTCATATCCTCCTTATTTTCGACAGTCTTAACACCTTTAGGCTGGATGTCCATGTCCATATCTACGACTGGTCGGAAACAATGCAAAAACTTGCTTCTTGGAGCGTTTTTCATTATGTTTGTGACTTAAAAAAAGGACCAAGGGGGGTTGTTTAAGATGCTAATTATGGTTTTTGAAGGTTACATATATAGATTTGGTAAATCGGTAATGGTTTGGTCAAAACAAGGAAAGAGCAAGTGATAGAAGAAACAGAGAGACACACTCTGTATTTCAGTAGCTTTGGGGTTTAAGGCCGGCATGGTGCATGTCCTGTTCAATTAATAGACAACAAAATGTTTTGGTTGGGACTTGGGAGTTATATACGAGGGGGTGTTTTTAGCTTATGTTTATCTTGTTTTCTCTCTCTTTCCTAAAGTTGGTTTCTTTATCAAATTATAATACTAGAATCATAAAAGAAAAATTCTAAATTTTAATCATCAAAATTATTATATAATCTGTTAAATAATATCTGTATGATGTTTAAACTTACATAATATATGAACAATTGAAAAATTCATGTACGGATAAATTAAATTTAAGGTATAGACAAATGATTAAATTCAAACACATGAATATTAAAGAGTAAAGAGAGATTAAAATGTGAAGGAACATCATAATTAATAAGACAAATATAAACTTAAACCAATCAAAAAATGAAAACCAAAAATTTCCAAAACGCCGAAATTTTTTACTCGGTATAACACACATATAGGCGAATTTACTATGATATTATAAAGAAAATTTGAGTATTTATCTTAAAATCAATTGATAATAGGAAAAAAAAACTTAAGACCTTTATAAATACTTACATAAAGCTATTTATCTTTAATATATGACAACACACTCTATTTTTTCACATAGCTTATGAATCGGATTTGTTTTTTTTTTTCCGTGAGAGGGATATAAGGGTTACATCATGTAATGAGTTGGTTGGTGAGGTTGAGATTTGTGGTTTGAGTCTTTGAGTCTTTGAGATAGTGGGGATTCAATAGCCGTCCATCAAATTTCATTGAGTGAGTTTTACGAGTGAGTAAATTAGGTGGAGAAAATTAATATGAATTTGACAAGTTTCATAGTTTTTGATTAGCATTTTTACTTTTAACTTTATGTTTTGTTTTCTTTATGACACTAATAGATTCAATGAATTGCGATTCAGAAAATTTAGTAATTTTTTTATTCCATTATGAAAACATTCATATTGATCCTGACATTGTACGGTTCATTTTTGCTTATTTTAGAAAACAATGAACCCCTTTTGTGTAGTTTTGGTTGAAAATTTTAGAGGGCTGCTATTTGCACACCCTTTTTTTTCTTTTTGCACACCCTTTTTCTCTTTTTTTCTCCTACACACCTCACACACTTACTTCAAATTCAAAATCTCTCAACACACACCCAACCCATTACTAAAATACCCTCATTTCATTACACACCCTTCTTTCTTTCCCTCTCTTTTTTCTCACGTTCACACCCCCTTCCCCCTGTTTTTTTTTTTTTTCTTCTTCTTCTCCAACCCTCCCCCAGCCAGCCAGCCCCTCCACCCAACCCACCTAGCCCCTCAACCCCCTCACCCGACCCACCCCTCCCTCCCTCCCCCTCCGGCCTCCCCCTTCCACCCAACCCACCTAGCCCCTCAGCCCCTGCACCGACCCCCCCGCAGCACCATCTCCTCTCTCTCTTCCCCAGCCCACCCCAACCCAGCCCCGACCACCCCTCAGAGCCCACCCCAGCCCCGACCCACCCACTCAGCCCCTCACCGGACCACCTCCTTCCCTCCCGCACCCCAGCCCTGTAGCAGCACCACATCCTCTCTCTCTCCTCCCGCGCGCAGCTGCGCATCCGTTCGACACTGGCCCGCCGAAAATGTCACACTCGTTCGGCAGGCATTCGCCGAACGATGTGAGTGTTGTTCGGTAGGTACCCACCGAACATCAAGGACCCGTTCGGCAAGTTCTCGCCGAACCAGCTACTCGGAGAGAGAGAGAGAGAGAGAGAGAGAGAGAGAGAGAGAGAGAAGGGCACACCGGTGGTTGGAAGCCGCTGCGCGCGGTGGCTGGAGGGCTGGGGTGGTCGGGGCTGGGTTGGGGTAAGAAGGGGCGGGGCTGGGGTGGTCGGGGCTGGGTTGGGGTGGGCTGGGGCGGGGCTGGGGTGGTCGGGAGAGATGGTAGAGAGAGGGAGAATGGTGGTGGGCGTGGCTGTGCAAGCTTGAGAAAGATGGAGGGGTGTGTACGGGGGGGGGGGGGGGATGGGAATGGGGTGTGTGGGTGAGGGGAGGGTTAAAGTGGTCTTTTTCTTGAGGCTTTTTTTTTTTTTTTTTTCAAAAGGGGTGTGCAAAAAGAAAAAAGAGGGTGTGCAAATAGCAGCCCTCAAATTTTATTGTCAAGGTTTCTGATTATATCTTAATTTTTTTTAGAGCTTTATTAAAGAATAATTCTTAAATCGAAAATTATTTATCTATAAAAATTAAATAGTCAGTGTTTATTTTGTTGACTATTTAATCTTTGTAGGTAAATGATTTTTGATTTATCTTATTTTTTGTAAGAATAATTTTTTGATGAAGACTTAAAAAATAGACGGTTCGGATCGTTGTAATCCTATATGGAGTGAGCCCTATTAAAAACTTGTGTCAAGAATATAATGCCACGAATCCGCTCCCATATCTGAATATGAATCTCTAGTTGTGCTTGGAGCTGAAAAAAAATAAAATAAACAAATCTGGATTGGTTCATAATATATTAATTAACATGTCACTACAAAGGAAAACAACAAGAACAGCCAGGCATCATGCCAATATAATCATTTTTTTCCTCTGCTTTTATTGGTTGAAGGTACTTGTATCAAATGTCTTTCATGTCTTCTATATTATCGTGGGTTTCTTGTACGAGTACATTAGGTGCAAACATGATTTTAACAATTTCAATTAAGGGGGGGGCTATGCACACCACCCTAATCCACTAAGTTGACCACCCCACTTAAATTTTTACCCCTTTGTGCCCATTTTGCCCCTGCAATAAAAAAAAAAAAAACTCAGCCCCTCCAATTTGGCCGGCCACCCCTCCCAGCCCTCCCCGCCGCCGGTGCGACCCACCCAGCCCTCCCCGCCGCCGGCGCGACCCAGCCCTCCCCTTCGCCGGTCGACCCCGCCCACACCCAGCCCTCCCCGCCGCCCGATCTCCCTTCTCTCTCTCTCCCCTCTCTCTGCCATCTTCTCTCTCTCCCCTCTGTCTGCCATCTTCTCTCTCCAGATCGGGGGTCGCGGCTGGGTAGGGGCGGGCTGGGGAGAGGTGGCTGGGTAGGGGCGGGCTGGGTAGGGGCGGGCTGGGGAGAGGTGGCTGGGTAGGGGCGGGCTGGGGAGGGGAGGGGATCGGTGGGGGAGAGGTGGCTGGGTGGGGGAGGAGGAGAGGAGGGCAAAATGGACAAAAATGGGCAAAAAATTAGGGGGGGTGGTCAACTCAGCAGAATGGGGTGGTGCGCATAGCCCCCCCCTTCAATTAATTATCTTGTTAGTGCATTTCATTTTTTATTTTCCTTTGTGAGGAGTATATGCATTGATAGATTAACAAAAAGTGATGCCATATATTCAGAAAAATTAATAATTTTCTTTTCATTCCATGATTTTACATTGGTATAAATTGGTCTTGACATTATAAGATTCATTTTTTCTTATTTGAGACAACTTTGATTAATCCTTTCATCTTAATCTTTATCTGGGCCTTGGGTCAATAGAAAGGAAAAAGACACAACACAACGACTAGCTAGCTAGCGAGCTAGCTAGCAATGTCCAAGTTTTCATCATGCCAAAGGTCTCTCACTATCTCCTTTTTAACATTTTATTGGGTTACAAGTTTAGAACAAACAAATGAAACTAACCCAGGAATGGGCCTAGGCCTTCTAGGGGTCAGTCCCAATTAAGCTTGGCAGACACTCTTAGCATTGGACCAATCCACAGTATAAGCATTTCTTGGCCCAGCCCAACTGACTAGAACATTATGCCAGGACTTTGTTTGGATTTTATGGAGACCAAGCCCAAAGACAAAACGTTTACAACAAAAGCTCTTGTTTTGGTCAAATACAACAACAGCTCTTAGCCACCCTCCCTTACTCTTAGACCCACAAAAGAAAAATACTTCGGTTTTTAAATAATTAAAAATAGACTTAATAATTAACTCAAAACTAGGTCCAGCAGCGTTGACTTGGGTTCATAAGAATTAGAACATTTGGAATCAACTTCCTCTCAAACGCGTGAAACATTAGTGTTATTATTATTATTTTCTTGATAAACTACATGTGTTATTAGTTAAATGAGTGAGTTCAACACATTAGTTTATTACTGAAGTCACTTTTAAAACCGATTATTGGAGTCAATTTGATCGTCTGCAGAATTACTTTGGAAATTAAAATATATCTTGAATGCTATATATGTGACTTTAAGTCTGTTAGACAAGTCCGTACAAAGAATTTTTCTTAGCCATCCAACAAAATAATGGCTTAGTAGATTTAAATGGAACACACAAGTAAAAATGATTGTATATGCTGGTTATATATATATATATATATAATATTTTCTCAGATATATTTATGATATACATGTGGGTCCCTACAATTTTCTGAGAGTAAATTTCTTAAGAACAAAAAGAGAGGTCTCAAACTCTAAGCTCTATTTCATCAGAAAAATTAATTTGATCGATCTCTAATTTATTAATTACTTGCCACGTGGTTTTAAACTTTATTATATATGACACCATAAATATATAATAATTTTATTTCCTTGGCTCCAAAGAAGTTGTCAGGTTGATGTAGATACATATATAAATATGTGAACAGAAGAAAGTCTTAAATTGTTTAGGTGTAATGGGCAATGACGCTGTACGTTGAGTCAAGTGGGAAGGGAACCGAGTGAGAACGTGACAACTGAAATGTATTATAAGAACAAAATCAATAATTTTAAGCACATGAGCATGCACCTTGACTTTGACTTCAAAGTCAACACCCTTAATTTCTTTTGTTTTTTGCTCTATGTTTTTTTTGTTGGGGTCAAGGTCAACACCCTTTCTTCCTCAGTTCATCCAAACATGCATTTGTGATATGTGCCACAAATCGAATCTGCAGAGAAATTGATAGAAAGTAAACGAGACAACATTATCAATATGCTTGCACATGGAATTCAAGTCTGATGACTGCTACTGTGGGCCAGCCCTTTGTGTGCTACACAGAAACTTAACCAGACCACCATGCATGGAATTCAAGCTTTAGCTACTCATATCATCATTCGTTTATCCAAATGTATGTATATAGACGACAATGCATATATGCATCATGACTTCCTTGAATTCCCTTTCTATATATAAAGCAAGCTAGAAACAGAAAACGCATTGCCTTTTTTTTTTTTTTTTTTTTTTGCTTTCTAGCTTTTTCCAAGCAATTAATCAAATTCAAGGAAGATTACCGTCTAATCTTAATTAAGGTGGGACGCACACAGCAGAGTACACTACTAGTGGGATTAATATCAAATTAATATGTATTTGAGGATAAAAGGATGAACCAAATTGATCAAGTCGTATTATAGTTGGTTTTTTTTTTTTGGTTGATAATATTTGGAATTTTTATTGGTGTCTCTCTACTATTACTATTAAATTAATAAGAAAAGAAAACATTAATTCTAGAAAAATGTTTTAGAAGTCAACTATTTTTTTAAATCTCTTTTGTAAGCATTAAGATATCTGAAAAATTGAATTTAAATATCAATCTAAATTCTTATATAGTTTTAGTCTGAATGACCCTTCAAAATTGAATCTATTTCTAATTATCTGTTTTAGAAAACTTGGTGGGTATATTACTCTTCTTTTTCAGTTTTCAGGTATCCACTTTCTTTTTTTTTTTTGGTGCAGAGGAAGCCCAAAAAGAAAACAAACTAAACAAGAACAACCCTAGCTCTACCAAACTCCGCAGCATCTACAGTAACACTGAAACAACAGCAGTAGGAGGATCTACAAACTTGTGCACACCTAAATCCTTAGCAAAGCTAAGAGCAGCAAAACAATCAGCTGCATAGTTTTGCTCCCTATAAATGTGAGTAACAGAACACCTATCACAGGAACTCACAAGCAATCTGCAGCTATTAATGAGACTGTAGGTATCCACTTTCTAAAGTTCATTGACTGCAGTTGCCTTTCCAAATCGACCTTTAAGCATACTGAGACTTTATGTGACTCTTTCCGAATAGGTTTCAAACGAGGGAGGGGAAACATTCTCATCATAGGGGTCTTTAATAATTATTAGCAGGTAGAGTTCTAAAAATTATATGAAAGAAATTATAAGAGGGTCCTCATTTTATTTATTTAATTTCCTATTTTTGAAGACCTGACGAGTGAGGACCATACATATAGTTCGATCAAAGGGGTCCCATATGGCATATGTAGTCGTCGAACCCACAAAGCAGTTGTGTTGGTTTCCATCTCATTTCTATATATGTTGCTGTACTTTGTGGTCTTGAAAGAGAAATTAAGATTTTTCGTTGACCATAAACATAGATTGATTAATAAAGCCAAACGTGATTCAAACTTACGAAATTAAGAACAAGAACAAATCCAATTCACACGTGGTGTGAAACCTCCTACTTATTTGCTTATGCTGCAAAGCAACTAGCTAGTAATTAAACAATCACACATTCATTGTTTCGGTCATATATGCACCTCAATTACGTCACTCTTACATTTATGTCACATATATATATATATATATTACATGTTGCAATTATTTAGTGATCAATTAAACATTGTATAACATTATGAGCACGACTATTAATATTCTTGTGAAACATAATTTAGTACTACATATAGGATTAAATATATATATTACTGTCTAATTGGTTTGAAAACTTGTTTTCATCGGTGTAGTTTCAAAAGAATAAAGTCTAAAGATCAAGTAATTATTTATAAGCAATATTACAAAGATTATATTTTCTGACTATTTATATAACAAGTGATATCCGAATTATCAACTGACATATAATGTGATTCAAAATATGCCCCTTCTAATATTACTTTCACAAAGTGCTTCACTTTCAAATATGAAAGGTGAAGCTGCGTGGGGCAGCCTCCTTGAGACATGTACGTCATTGATATCATGTTTGTGTCTTGGCTTATCTTATAAGTTTTGACAAAATTTGCAATTATCTGTGTCGCTTTACAAGCACCATCCTTGGCCACATATTTTGATGAGGTGGCCTAGCTCACAAAGGAAATGTTTAGGACCAGGGTTGGCTCTTTTGCTTAACATTGACCTAATAAACTTTAACATAGACCGTGAATTTTTGTTTTCTACTAAGAAAATAAGAAATCACAACACAAAATTTCGACCACGACCAAATTCAAAGCGATCAAAATTAAATACACAAAGAAGAGAGGTCATCTACAATGCAGTCTGAATCTGATCCCTAAACTCATTTTTTTAGTATAAAATAAATATAGTTCAGTCACAATGGATCATAATGTGATCTCCATAATTTTTTGAGATCCAGAAACTATCTCCAGTTTTGGATATAGACTATACCCAAAATCAAATTAATTGGTTGGCCCACTAAAAAATAAATGAGTTAAATATTAATATTCTCAAATTTGAGCCTCAACACTATTGTGTTGGTGATTCCCAAAATTTATATTTTTACATTTTTTGATACTCAAAATTAATTTGAATATTGGATATTTGAGGATCACTATTGTAGAAGGCCTCAGAGAAAGCTCATGGTCCCAATTCTTTGGTCTATATACATATCATCAGCAAAATTATTATTATTTAGTACTTCAGGCTCTTGAGTAGTAGTAGTAGCGCATATGGTGGTGCATCACATGGGGTGAGGTGTGGTGCGTAGGAAGGCAGTACCTGGTTTCGTTGAAGCTAGCTATATGTATATATGATACTCGTGTCTATTTGTTAATTTAGAACTAAATAGTCAGTCAGTCAGTCATACATAAATAAAAGATAATACAAATAAAAAATGATATTTATATATGGAGCTCCAATGAGCCTTCTTTTGGGGGGCCCTCATTTTGAAGCAAAGGCTATGTAACAGTACAGCAGTGGAATATGATATCAATTAAAATGTGTGGAACACGTTTTTGGAGATGATATAAATAAGTGAGATTCAACTTCCGGTTGTAGGAATTAATCCAACAAGTAGTAGCAAGCTACTACTCAAAACTAATCAAAATTAAGATCAGAGAGAGAGAGATGGTTAGAACTCCTTGCTGTGATGCAAATGGAAGGAAGAAAGGGACATGGACACCTGAGGAAGATAGGAAGCTCATAGCTTATGTTACTAGGTATGGCTGCTGGAATTGGCGCCAACTTCCCAAGTTTGCAGGTCAGTCCATATATCCACCCCAGATAGTCACATACAATTAATTAGAGATGATAATTGAATTGGGTTTCATGAGTTGCTAAGCATACATTAATTTTGGATTACTAATTAATTGGGTTTCATTTATGTTTGATGATTATAGGTCTATCAAGGTGTGGGAAGAGTTGCAGACTGCGGTGGTTGAATTATCTAAGGCCAAACATCAAGAGAGGAAACTACACCAAAGAAGAAGAGGAAACCATCATCAAATTACACAAAAATCTGGGCAATAGGTATGTATATATAAATGTCTTACAAGTGATTCATTTCCCAGTACTTCTCACTTCTCAGCATTCGTGGGTACAAGCATATATACATATATATATGCCATATGATATTGATTTCACATGGGCAAGATGACATGAAATTAATACTGACAATCTTCTTGTAATTAATTAATTAATTAATGTTGAGTAGTACAACCTAATATCTCATGGGTTTTCCAATTGATTCATTTTGCAGATGGTCTGCTATAGCGGCACATCTACCAGGAAGAACAGACAATGAGATCAAAAATCACTGGCATACAAACCTCAAGAAACTCATGCTTAAAAAACACAACTCCTCATCATCAGACGCCACACATGATGATCATGATGATCATCAAGGAACACCAACCAACTCATCATCAAACCATGTTTCTGATGATGATCATCCCCATGAAAAATGGCACAAGAGCACATCAAGAGTACTAGTGGGACTGAATGCTGAATCGAATTCCCAAAGCCAAATTAGTAGTGTTGATAGCAGCCCATCCTTGAGTGAAGTATCATCTTTAACCACAGATACTATTACTGCCGCTGCAATTACAAGCACAAATTTCGTTGATCATGCCGTGGACTACGACATTAATGTAATTAATAATACCAATTCCATGGAAGCTGCTGCTGCTGCTGCATATGCAGACTTCAGCGACAATTTCTGGACTGAGCCATTTCTGGCGGATAATTCCCACTACAATATCCCAAGTGCTTTTTTCACACCCACCTTGATGGAATCAGAATTTCTGTATCCACTATTTGATGGAGATTTCTTGTATCCAACAACATGATCCATCATCAGGGCTTTAATTAATGTTTTACAAAATATTTAAATATCAATGTTATATGCTTATTAATTGAGATATAGTTTCAAAATATATGCCTGCATATATATTTTACGTTCTTCTTATCTACTTATTTATTTTTTAAAAAACTTCAACTGCAAAATTCTAATTTTCCTAAAATCAAAATATGAAAATTCATATATATCGTACATAACATAAATGATAAACCCAACAATAGGATCATATCCCTTTGTTAAAGGGTATGAAGTATGAAGAGTAGTACTCGATCTTCTAAAAAAATATAACATGAAATTAGAATTTATGTCCTCCCGTATATTTATCTCTCTAGGAAAATAAAATTTTCCCCATCCCAGCCTCCACCCATGATTTTTTCCCCAAATCCACCCCGAATGCCCCGCGGAGATCGCTTTGGCGTAGAGATATGTCATCCCTACAACGTACATACAGCACAAACCTGAATGTGTTGTGTTCTTGCTTATTATAAGCCTAAACCCTAGACAATTAAGAATGGCACAAGCCCAATTAACAACCGTACGTATCTTGCCCAATATAGCACCAGACATGCTTGGGCCTATTTCAAATAGGTCATATATTGTGTTGGCATGACCCATTTTACTCATTTAGTCCCCTAAACTTCAAAACGAGACACTATTATATATAGGTGTTTTTGATTGGTACGTATTGTAACATCTGTTAAGTGTTAACTATATATGTTAGAATAAGTCCTATGAATAAAAGGAACAAACCTAATTCATGCTTGTAAAACCTAAGCTTAGCAGCCTTAGCTATGAAGTACTACCTATATATATATAATCTAGCTACGTTTCACGGTCCTTACCCCCAAATAAAAAATCCACATTCATATGGATTTCCTTGCAAGGGATCGACACAGGATATCTGTTAGCAATTAACCTCCATGATGCGATTGACGACATGATCAGCTTTATATTTATAATTACGTTTATAGGTTAATTATATGACTGAACCCTGATTAGTGTACGTGTTGGGCAATTGTTTCGGTCCAGAATTCATGTTGTCCTCTCAAGTCTTAGTTAATGGCTAAAATACCCAAGTCATGACGTACGCTCAGATAATCCAGTGTAGTACTCTAGTCTCTTTTAGTTGTTGAGAGGCTGAGGGCCTGAGAGGATTGGAATGGCGATCTCATTACGTCATTAATAATATTGTGTGCGTTGGTTTTCAACATCTTACATTAATTATGGGTGAAATATAATAAAATTAGTACTAAATAAAAAAAATAATTCTATTATTAGCATTGCTGCTGAGTACAAGCAGTAGAAGTAGCAGCAAAGATAACATATATATATATATATATATATATATGACGGGTTTAGTAATAACAAGGTTGGAATACTTCCACTGATCGAAAAATAGGAGGTTGGGACTGGGTTGATAATGGTTATTCCTGGACATTTTTCTTCGGTTTTGTTTCTATTTCTCCTTTTCTGCAATATATATTGATTGAAAAGAGAAAAAATATATACACATGAACTTAGCAGATCTGCAGTTTGCATTTCCTCCTTCCATTGCGGATAAGTTGCAGTGGTCAGTGGTGTACCATGTAAAGTCTACTGGAGATGGGGTTTCAGATCGGGTTGGGCTGATGGGTATTTTTTTTTTTTTTTTTTTCAATAAAAAGACAGGTGTACGTGTTTTATTCGGTCTGGGGTGACCAAGAAATGTACCCGGGTGTGTGACCCAAGTATTGTCCTCAGACGACAATTCTATGATGTGGATAAATCAGCTAGCAAAGACGACGTTTTAGATATTTCTATATCTTGTCATCTAGATTATTTAGATATTTCCTAAGTCTCCCAAGTCCCAACTAAAATAGTGCCTAATTTTAACCCCATCTCCACCCATCTAAAAACTTACAATTTCTTTTTTAACCCCTGCAACATAATGCCAAATTGACGCAGTAAAAACTGAATAATAAGCTTTTTGGCTTCATCTGGGTTTCGAACCCAATAAAAGTAGACATCAACAGATCACCCTACCACCTGGACCAAGAACATTGATGTGCAAAGATTGGTATTTAATATATTTATACACATTTTAAAAGATATGAAATCTTTCTGATTTCTATTTTAATTTTAAAAATTGTGTAATTTTTTTTATTGCTTTTTTTATTGCAAATTTAATGTAACTATTTTTTTATTGCAAATTAGTGGAGTTTTGTATTATTGAAAATTAGTGTAACTATTTTTCACTCGTGCTTGACTTGGGTTTGAGTCACCTTAATTGTGTACAAATTATTATAATTTTTTTCACATATAAAGGCATGTTATATAGTAGTGTGATCGATTTAGTTTCAGTGTCAATGTAATCGATTCAGTTTTATTGTGATCAATGAATCAATACAATTTTCGTATTTTTTGTTTAGAATATAATATATTCTAATATGTGTGAAATTGAATAAAAAAGTGAAAATGTTGAAATTTTAAAAATTGTAATCATTTTGTAACGAGCTTGTATGTTGTATGTTTGGCCTTTTCTTTTTCTTTTTTTCAATTTTTTTTAAGGTTTTATTGGGTTTGTGGGATTTAATTGCATGTTATTGTTTAGTAATTGTGTACAGTCTTTATCGTAAATATCTGATAATATATAGACTTTTTTTTATTGTAATTATTTAATATTTGTTCAACTCTATAAAAATTGTACACAATTACTAAACAATAACATGCAATTAGATTTTATTGTAATACCACTTGTCTTGAGTTCGATCCTCCATGCTGCTTTATTTTTATTTAGTTTTTATTGCAATGTAGCATGTGGGCCAGGAGGGGACAGAGCGTCAAGGCACGCATGGGCAGGGGAGCAGCCTCATATGTCAGCTGGGCAACATTGGAATTTAAAGAATACCAAAAGTCAAATTTGTTATTTTCATTTTGATTAGTGGGCGGCCAGCCGACCACTAAGATTTAAAAAGCAACTAAAGGTGTATCAGTTAATTAACTTAATTCTAAAAACACTGGCGGTTTTGAAATAACTCTACTACTATATTAATTATTTACTACAAATATAATCCTATCACGTGTCCTTTCATCTAGGGACATTTATTACAATACATTTTGACTGAGAATGGTACAGTTTAATTTCCATGCAGCCACCGTAAATGATTCATATGCATGTCAATGACAAGATTAATTACTGAATATGTTAATATGCATGTGATTCACACTCACACATCCTAATTAGAAATTAATTAATTAAGCTTCTAGATTAATTCCATGGTTTCCTCGAAACTCTCTTCTAGACTGATGCATAAATACTAAGTAGAGCGAGTTTTATCCAAGTGTGAGACGTGCTTATTACATATAATTAATTATATATGTTCTTGTAGGTTTTAGGTTAGTTTAATAACTCTGTAGCTTATTCTAACTGAGGAATTAAAATTGAATTATTTAAATAGTTCATAAAAATTTGAAGTACTATGTATGGACATGCATAATCGCATGCTAAGGTATGTAGTGAATAAGAACTATTTCCCATTAATTCATTGAACTCTTGAAAAATCGATCCAGATCAATTAAAATTGTATAATAATTAAGTAATTAATTCTTGTGCTTATCGCTTGACAACAATGAGGAAGTTCAAAACCCCAAGTTCAAATTTGAATATTAACTCTGCAGATAGAAGGGAAATATAGGAGGAAGATCGAAGCTGTAGACTATAAATCTCCCTATTATGTTACCAAATTATCTCCCTATTATTATCGCTTCTATTCTCTTTTATGTTTTCTTTGAAATTATATATAAGGCAGAAAATTTAGGTGAATACTAAAATGATAACGTTTTCCGTTTTAAAAGGCAAGATTGAATGTCCTAAACGAAAATATATATATATATATAGACACAAAGACATAGCTCTCGCGCTACTACACATTATCTTTAGAGTGCGTTAACATGCAGGTACTGATACCACAAATTATTAACCAAAACCACCTAAAGCCCCTTTCTTTCTTTGCGGGCCAACTACCACAATGCTAATATTCTTTTGCGGACACCACGCCCAAGTTTCATTAATGGTAGCCTAGGATAATTAATTCTAGTTTCAATTTGTGGTATACTCTGCAGTTTCAATTCAAAGTGTTGCAGTTTCATTAATAACATGAAAGGTCAATTTGTAATAGTTTCAATTTGTGATATAATCTGCAGTTTCAGTTGAAAAATGTTGCAGTTTCAATTCAAAAATGTTGCAGTTTCATTAATGGTAGCCTAGGATAATTAATTCTAGTTTCAATTTGTGGTATACTCTGCAGTTTCAATTCAAAATGTTGCAGTTTCATTAATAACATGAAAGGTCAATTTGTAGAATAATATGTTATAGTTTCAATTTGTGATATAATCTGCAGTTTCAGTTGAAAAATGTTGCAGTTTCAATTAAACATGTTGCAGTTTCAATTCAAAATGTTGCAGTTTCAATTAACTTTCTCTTTACTATTCCTATGCAGATGACAAAATCAAATGAGAGTCCAACAAAACGAAAGTTCAAAATTGGAGCAAGAAAAAAAGTACCTATAGAAAGGAAGGGAACAAGGTCATCACCAAGACTACAGAAACTCAAGAAAAATGACCAAAGTCAGGAGGGACAAACTCAGGCCGAACAACCTCCAAGTCAAACAAAGAAATATGCAAAGAAGAGGCCAGGAAAGAAACAAGAGAGCAAACAAGAAACAGAAATAAAAAAGGAGCCCACTCAGCTGCAGTCAACTAAAGCCCATGCAGTCAAACTAACCTAATTGTTAATAAAACTAACCTAATTATTATATATTAATAATAGTGGTACTAAAAGTTAAAAACCATAGGAAATATGTAGTTATCAGTAATTATTTCTTATCTTTAATTACCTATATATATATGTATAATGTATAAAAACGTTCAAAAAATTAAATTGGACTAGCTAGTCATTCAATTGAGAAAGAAAAATGAATCACAAAGACTTGTATACGCACCAAAAAGAAGATAAGGGTCCAATGACCGAGGCAAAAGAAAAAGAGATCAAAGATTATACTAGGGTTAGACTCACAATCAAATCTTCTATGACGATTTAATAAACATATTTATAAAATCAGACCAGTTATTCAATTGAGAAAGAAAAAGAGATCACATGAACACTACAAGAAATGTGAGCAAAGCCCGCCATTCTTGGTTACATAGAATAGAATGACAATTGGGCAATAGGGACTGAAGTGCCTTGATTTTAACAAAAATTGGTGACAATTGGGCAATATGGACTAAAGTTTCCAATTGCCACCCCATTTTGTGTCATCAATGAGGGGTGTGCTTTACTCACATTTCTTGTAGTGGAAAGACTTACGTAACAAAATGAAAACAAAAATCGATGACCGACCAAAAGACAAAAAGGGATCAATGATCAAATACTAGGGTTAAACTCATAGTCAGATCTTGCATAATGAGTTAAAAAATTATATTTAAATATTTTAGATATTAAATTACATTATACAAATTTAATAATATAAAGTTTGAATATATATTAGTCTAAAAAATCGGCTGTGATTCAACTGCGAATGAAAAATGAATCACAGAAACTTATGTATGTACCAACAAATATGAAACGAATCAAAGGATAAAGTATCAAAGGTTTTACCTACCATAAATTATCGGTACTGAGGTTTTAGCTGAAACTCTACCATAAATGTTTATTAAGTTACATTATTTTATGATGGCCGGGTTTGTAGGCCATCATATAAATTAGTTTCTCTTGTTGGCCCCGATTCTCACCGACAAAGAAAGGAAAAAAAAAATCTAAATAAACATATTTTTGCTATGAATTTCATATTGTTTTTAGTTTAGCACTGTCTCCAAATTAATCTTAAGAGATATAAGTTTTCCTAATTTCAAAATATTGGAGAGGAACTTCAACGTACTCCACATTTTATCCATACATCCAACAGTTTAATTGTTACTCTCTCTTAAATATAAAAATTTAAAATATCTAGTTCTTTTAAGGCCCTATTTAGTTTACGAAATTGAATTCTTGAAAACAATCAATTCCTATGTATTTTATAAGGATAAGAGAATGTATGATTTCTATTAATATGTTTGGTAATTCTTGGAAAGTAACTAGTAAATCTCTTTTTATTTCGATGCTTATATTTGGTTTATACAGTAATAAGAAACAAAAAAATTTTAGTTTTTCAATTATATCTTTACTTATTATATATATTTATAGATAAGAGTATGTAACATAATTCATATTTTCAATTGTGAACAAATTGGTCTTAAAAAATTGTAATTGATGCTCCCATACGAAGGAAAAATGAAACCCAAGTTGGGTACAAGGTTCACTTTCCCCTTTTTGCGGCATCATTTTCTCATGAAGCAGGAATTGTTTTCCCAATGTTGCACTTACCAAAGACCATGGCAAAATAAATTGAATTCTTGAAAAAAATCAATTCCTATATTGTATTTTATATATAAGGAGAAGAGAATGTATGATTTCTATTAATATTTTTGGTAATGCTAGGAAAGTAACTAGGAAATCTCTTTTTATTTCGATGCTCATATCTGGTTTATATAGTAATAAGAAACAAAAAAATTTTAGTTTTTCAATTATATCTTTACTTATTATATATATTTATATATAGATAAGAGTACATAACATAATTGATATATTCAATTGTGAACAAAGGCAATTGATTTGGGCTTTAAAAAAATTGTAATTAATGCTTTCCTATGGGAAGGAAAAATGAAACCCAAGTTGGGTAAAAGGTTCACTTTCCCCTTTTAATTTGCAGCATCATTTTCTCATGAAGCATGAATTGTTTTCTCAATGTTGCACTTACCAAAGACCGAGGCAAAAGAAATTGAATTCTTGAAAAAAAATCAATTCCTATGTATTTTATAAGGAGAAAAAAAATGTATGATTTCTATTAATATGTTTGGTAATGCTGGGAAAGTAACTAGGAAATCTCTTTTTATTATGATGCTCCTATTTGGTTTATACAGTAATAAGAAACAAAAAAGAAATTCGTTTTTCAATTATATCTTTACTTATTATATATATTTATAGATAAGAGTATGTGACATAATTGATATTTTTAATTGTGAACAAAGGCAATTTGGTCTTAAAAAATTGTAACTAATGCTTTCCCATGGGAAAGAAAAATGAAACATTTTTTCATGAAGTAGGAATTGTTTTCCCAATGTTGCACTTACCAAATATGACAATGAAATTATTTTCTCAATTTCAAACCTCTAATTGGCAAACCAAACAAGATCTTATTGTGATTGTATTTTGTGGGTAATTATTAAATACCTTAGTTTTGCGCAGCTGAAATGGACCAATTAGCCGATCATTTTAATTTGGATTTCAAAGTTATGATAATATTACATAAGGTTACATAGTATCGACAAACCAACTAATTTGTGATATTTTTTCCGCAATGTCGGATAGGTCTCAAATTCGAGTCTTCACTCCCTAATTAATATATAAAAAATACATACCATCGAGGAAATTTCCATTGATCAGAGGTACAAGTGCTTTTAATCCTACAAAAATTAATTGAATTTCAAGTTAGCGTCCGTATTGTAAACTGTTGTTTTTTCTCCTTCCATGCACGTTTTCTTTTGGTGGAAAGAAACGTAATTGTTAATTAATTATAAAAATCATTTTGATTTATTTAAACAGACGATTTAGTGGCCAAAAAAAAATGCAACCAGACAATTTTGAGATCTTAATTTCTATTTCTTGGTCCAACCATTGATGACATCGCCACTTCTACGTCATTGAGCTCGTAATATATAACATGTTGTCCTTCATGAAAGCATCATGTCATAGATGTCAGTGTCATCAAATTAATATTTAATGGACAATTATTTAAGCTTTTGTAATTATTCATGAATTATTAAGGATGTTTCTATCCATCCAGACATTGCATGCATGATAAAAGTTTATTTACTGCTCCTCCCATGTGCCTGCCATCGATGATATCACCTTGTAAAATATGTTATCTATATATCTGTCCTCCTCTTCTTGAATCTTGAATATATAGTTAGCTACCCAGCTATTGATCATGCTTTAGGTGAAAATCAAGATTCAAATTTGACAAACAAAAATTCAGAACTAAATGTAAATCACCGGTTGCATATATATAACCTAATTAATGTGAATCACCTAACACATTAAAAATATTTCTAACTAAACGTCTGGTTAGAAAATAGAGAGTTCTTGTCAAAACATACATGCATCTTGATTCTTAAATAATCTATGAATCAAATTCCAGCTGTTTTATGTTTAAAAGAATTAACATTAATCTTTTTCACACGAGAGCTTTGGATATAAGCCTATTTTGGCAATGAAATATTGGATTTAACCCACTGATTTTTGTCTTTGGATTTTAACCCATTTTGTATTTTTGTATGTCCATTTTGGCCCTGGCTATAAATAATGGAAATAAATTAGGAATCCCTAATTTTAGGCATTTATTACTCATAATTTTGAATTTCAATGTTTTTATTTCCAAAAGTCTGATGACACCTGCATCCAATTAAAAAAAATGAAGGTCAACATATAAAAACCTAATTATTATTAACATGTTAAACACCCAATATTTATATAACTTACCTAGTATATAGAGGAAACAAGATTTATCATAGTTCAGAAACCTAATTTTCATTAATATGTTAAACATCTAATACTTCTATCATAGTTAAGAAAAAAGATGTTATCTCTCACTTAGGTAAAGAAAAATATAAAACACAAATAAAAATAAGAAAATACCTAACTTAGAGGTTGAGGTTGAAAAGAAGGAACCTCTGATTGAGGTTGAAAAGAAAGAAGACATGAAGAAGAATAATAATAATTAATATACATCAATTTAAGGTAAAAGGTATATAATATAGAAGTAGAACAAACCTATTTGTGAGGTATAAACATAAATCAAAATATGTACCAATATCTATAGCTTTGGTTAAAAAAAAATTGAAAAAAGATATCTTTATGTTAGGTTTTAAAAAAATATAAGAAAAAATTATAATAATAAGTAGATATCTCTAATTTAGGCCGAAAAAGAATCGAAGGAAAAGAAGATACCTCTAAATTTAAGTTGGAAAAAAATAGAAAAAGAAGAAGAAACCATTAACTCAAGTCGAAAGGAAGACGAAGAAGATACCTACCCAAATCGAAGATCCAAATCTACTTGCAAAACCGATTCACAAACTACCCAAATCCTTTAGACATGCTTGTAATAAGAACCTATACCTATGCCGTTTTAATTTCTAGCTTGGACTCTGATTAATTTGGACTAAAAAAAAAAAATCCTAAATGTTATATTTAATTTTGAATTTTGGTATTTATTAGTATACCAATCTTCTGGAGGCTTACTAATGGGTTCTCATAGTCTCACGTTTGTCATTTGTCAAAGCATTAAATTGGTCATTTGCTTAATATCAAGAATTAATTGACACAAGATTAGATATGGTCTTTTGTCAACTAAAGGGCAAAATAGGCATTCAAAATAAATAAAAAAATACAGAAAAAATAGAACTCAACGTGTCAAGGTAAAATAGGGCCTAATTGGATAACTAAAAAACGGTGGGTTTAATCCAAAGTCAATGATCATAAAAGAAATTGCACAAATTGAAAATCATTTAGTATTTATTTAAATAGTAATCATTTCAAATATTTATCAAAATTACTATGTTCGTCTATTTATTTTATCATAATTAGATTTATGTATAGAGACTTTAAAAAATTTACAAATCCCATTATCAAATTACAATGTAAAATAAATTCTATAAGCTATATCCCATTATAGCTAAAATGAAATATACCTAAAGTGAAGTGGCATATGTATATATATCGTTTTTGTTTTTCTTCCGGATTCTTCACTTCTTTTTAGGCATCTAGGCTTATAGGTTGGTAAAATGCCAAATCCAGCTTAAGTGATTGGAATCAAAGCTAGCTTTCTCTCCTGTGTTTACGCTTTTAATCAATTTAATGTGCCGTCATTGTTTAATTTATGCATGTGTATAAAGATCCATCTTTGAAGGGCCTTTTTCTCTTTTAATGTTTAATTTCTTGTCTCTTTTAGAATTTTTGGATATATATATATGGAGGAGTGCTCTAAAGCTAACCAGTTAGCAAGATAATACGAAGCTAACCATACTTTTGAGCCCACCACATCACTAATTTCATAATCCAAACTATCAATTATTTAGGCCCTACTTCAAAAATCATAATTGTAAAAAATTAACTAAATCGAAAATCATGTAGTCATCTAATTGAGATCAAATAAATAGACGATCAGTATTTTCGATAAAAGCATAGAAATAGTTGTTATTATAATTAAATGGCTAAATGACTTCTGATTTTGGAGATTTTTTACAAGAATGATCTTTGAAATAGGGTCTAAAAAATAAATGGTTCGGATTTTGAGATTACATTATGCAGTGGACTCAACAGAGTGGTTAGTTTTGTATTAACTTACTAACTAGTTAATTTTAGAGCATTTTTGATATATATATATATAGTAAAAAGTAAAAAGTAAAAAGTAATGCAATTCAATAATTAACTGGAGAAGTTGGGTACTATGAGCATCCTCTATAATATTAATTAATAATTTATTTAAGGACCCCATGAGCTAGCTAGCGATGAAACCTCTTGAATAAGCAGAGTATGAATTTGAGCTAGCTAGCTACCTAGAAAACTTGACTTGAGACTTGAGAGAGAGATCGAGAGATCAGAGGAGTGTGTTGGCCGGCGGAGATGGTGAGAGCCCCCTTCTATGACAAAAGAAGTGGCCTAAAGAAAGGGGCATGGAGTGTTGAAGAAGACAATAAGTTAAGAGCCTATATTCAAAGGCATGGCCATCCCACTAACTGGCGTGAACTTCCCAAATATGCTGGCACGTACCTCTACCACTAGTTCTAGTTCGTAATCTTCATATGGTTTTGGTTGTTTAATTTGCATATATATATATATGATGGATCACATAATTAATCCACTTTCACAGGTATATCAAGGTGTGGAAAAAGTTGCAGACTAAGATGGGTGAACTACCTTCATCCAGGAGTAAAACGGGGAAACTACACTCAAGAAGAAGACGATTTGATCAGCCAATTACATCAACAACATGGGAATAAGTATGCATGGGACATTTTAATTTTATATAATTCATTTCTTCTTGATCACTTAATTAATAATTCCTGATCGAGTTTCAAGCTAGCTAGGCAACTCCTTTATATTATGTGTATATGTATGTATATGCAGATGGTCAATGATTGCTGCAAGATTACCAGGAAGAACAGACAATGATATAAAAAATCATTGGTACACCATAACTAAGAAGCGCATGACAAAGAAGCAAAATCCAACGTCATCTGCAAATACCCAATTACACCATAATATTGATGATGCTTCTAATCCAGTACTTGATCACCAAATTTTGGAGAGCTCTCCGTTGTCCGCAGAAACACTTTCCAGTACTGTATACTCCTCGTTGAGCTATAATGAAGCACCTACTATATCCGCCATGAAATATTGCATTAATAATAATGCTGATCAGGAAGGTCATAGTCTACAGTCTTCACCAGAAACCCCAGAAATCTTAGATCAATATTTTGGATGCAGTGGAGATTTTTGGACCGAACCATTTGTACAGGACTTGAGCTGGGGCAGGGATGTACCGGAGGAATTTATTATGTCACCTGGATCATATGCATCGTTCGTCTATAATATTGATCATGGTATGGACTTGTTCTACCAGGTCATGCCAACATGCCAAGAGAATAATTACTTACTTAATTAATCATCGTACAATATTACCTCATAAAGAATATTGTAGGGTGCAATTAATGCCTTTCAAACAGAAGAGGGATGATGGCTATGAGCTTAAGGAACTAAAGCAGTCGGAAATTACAGGATTGATCCAGATTATTTGTCATCCATTTGTTTCTACTTGATTTTTAATTTCAGTCATGTATTTATTATCTAAGGTACATATATGAGAAGTAAAAGATGAAATAAATGCGTAGCACTTTTTTGTGTATGTATTTGGATTTATATTTTACCAAAAATAAGAACCTTTCGATTTATATAACATAGTAAAGATTGAAACCAGCATACAAAGTTACAAACACAAGCAGAAGTAAATGTAAATCCAAACTTATTAGTCATCTACTTGTTTCTGTTTAATTTTTAATTTTAGTTATGTATTTATTATCTAAGGGTACATATATGAGAAGCAGAAGATGAAATATATGGGTAGCACTTTTTTGTGTAAGTAATTGGATTTATATTTTACCAAAAATAAGAACCTTTCGATTTATATAATAGTCCCTAATTTATAACACCCATTTACAGAGAAAACTTTGTTGCCGCACCCACCCTTAATCAAACACACCAACAGCACCCAATAATAAGCCTACTAATAATTTAGGCTTATTAATTACAATAATTTACATGTATGCCATTAGAACCCAACCATTACCGCATCCAAGCAAGTCCACAAGACAGCTGGAAGCCCAACCCCAAACATTCTGACGTGCGCTGACGCGCGCTGACGCATGCTGACGTCACTGTAACTGTATTTTGGTGAAACTGTTTTTTTTTTTTTTTTGGAATTGAAGTTTTTGCTAAAACTCAATATTTCACTAAAACTAAAATCAAACACTGAAACTGAATTTCAAAAATTCAGTTACACTGAAACTGAATTTCAAGAATTCAATTACACTGAAACTGAATTTCAGAAATTCAGTTACACTAAATTGAAGAATTCAGTTATGAATTCACTTACTGAAACTGAATTAACTGATAAAACAATTACACCTCGACTAAAATGCAATTACACCTTAATTAAAAAACAATTACACCTTTACTAAAACAATTACACTTCAGTAAAACAGTTACACCTTTACTGAATTCCGTTTCACTAAAAAGAATACAGCAACCTTATCAAAAAAAAAAAAAAACCAACAATACAACAAGTCATTGAGATGAGAGGAGTAGCCAACAATACAACGTCGTCCGATCACCTCACGCGCGACGAGTACACGACAGTCGCCACTGCCTCGATCTGTTTCTACCTGCAAATTTGATTCATCATATTTCAGAACCATAATTTCATTCAAAGTTCATTTAAAACTCATGTTTCACGAACTGAAACTGTTTCAAGAACTGAAACTGTTTCAAGAACTGAAACTGTTTCAAGAACTGAAACTGTTTAATCAATAAATTAAGTAAATTTGTATATACTTATAAATCAATTAAAAAACCCACATTTCTATCCGATTAACATAATTAAGCTAGAACTGAATTTTCAGAAAGTGAAACTAAATTTTCTAGAACTGAAACTGAATTTACACAGTTACACTAATTAAGCTAGAAACTGAAACTGAATTTGTTGAATTCAGTTGCACTTTTTAATCGCCGAGGTACCTGTTTAAGACCAGACAGTTCAACAAATCAAACAGGGTTCATAAAATTGATCGTTCAACGGCCGAGTCGGGCGGTGACCACCACACACAGTGGCTGCCTAGCCCCAATCAACACACAGACAATTACAGAACTCACCCAAAAATATTCTCGGACCTCGAATTGAGCTTTTAGGATTCGGGGGAGGCTGAACAGCAAAAAAAAACACCCAACCCGCCGCCACAAGTGGCGGATCTAGCGGTTGCAGCGGCAAACCAACCTAAAAACCAAGATTTGAGTTAAAACAACCCAACCAATAGCAAGAGCAGGTCGAGGGGACAAATATTGATACCTGGATCGACAGAAAACACCACCGGAATCGGCTCAAAAACCGTCGGAGAAGCCGCAGCTTTGTAGCTTCGCAAAAGCCGTGCCCAGTGGTGGTCGGAGTGAGGAAATGGCATGGAGAGACTCAGCGTGAAGAGAGGAAGATATTGGTGCCAGAGCTAGGTTGCGACGCTGCCGGAAAAGAGAGATCGCCGGCGAAGGCTTCGCTGCTGTTTGGCGTCGTTCCATCGCCGTCGAGGGTCGGTTGGATGATCGGTGGGCACCACCGTGTTCGTCGCGAGGAGAGGAAGCTATTGGTGCCAACCGGTTTCGTCCCCGTTGGCTGCCAGACGACGGCGATATCGCCGGTCAACAGGCGCGGGGAGAGAGAGTGTCGAGAGAGAAGAGAGAGATCGGGTTGGGGGAGAGAGAAAGTGATTTCCAAAATAGCTGGGCTTGATATTTTTTTAAGGTTATAATTGGAATATTGAAAATAAAAGGGGGTCAAACCTAGTTGGATATAGTTGACCAGGGGGTTTTGGGAGAGATTAAATCCTTAATAGGGGGTTTTGAATTAATTCAATTAAGGCTGGAGGTTTTGAATTATTCAACTTCAAAAGTGGGGGTTTATAATAATTTACATTTTATATAACATAGTAAAGAACTAAAGATTGACACCACCATACAAAGTTACAAACACAAGAAGTAAATCTAAATCCAAACTTATTTTATATATAATTGAATAGATTTGAATTCTATGTTCATCTTGGTTGTACTTATTTAATCCTATCGATATGTAAATTCATTTACACCCAAAAAGTGTTAAAAATATATTTTATCATTTGCTCCATATATACTACACAACTATTTATGATTAAAAGCCAAGTAAAAACAAGTAAAGGATCCGGATCTGTCAGAATATATCACTATATCTACATAAATCAAAATATCACAATAAATGCAATCATTAAATATATATATCACCGTAAATTAAACGTGTATCACAATATTAAATCAACCATTAAATATATTTTCTCTTACTTTAACTTCATTTTTAGCCTCTTAAGTCAACACTTGCATATCTATAAATTTAAACCAGATCATCATATCATGCACTGTTGTATTGTTGTGCATATCTCGATCATGAATAATTACGATCAACTTCTGACCATTAAGATGGTATAAATTAATAATTTATAACGTACGGAATGTGGAAACTGGAAACTAAACCATACTGGTTAAACCATCTATCCAATTGATATCTTTCATACAGCTTTTTTTACGCAAATGGGCATCTAACCTTGGATGCCAATGCTTTTCCAATCTTGTCTTATTAGAAAAATGGGCCTCTTTTTTGTGTGTGGATTATTGGGCCTTTAGATCCAACACCACAATCCAATCTTATTCAGCCACATCAAGCCAGACCATATTTAGTTATTGATATTTGATATATCATATAGCCATATAGGTTTCTTTCTTCATATTAAAGAAAAAATGAATTATATATGTCTTCCAGAAATTTCTGTTGACTGGAGGAACACGTGCTTTTAAACCGACAATAATTAATGAAATTTAAATCAGTGTGAATCCGTATAGTAAAAGTGTAAAACTGTTTGTTTTTTCTTTTCGTCTCCTTGCACGTTATCTTTTAAGTGGAAAGCAACGTATTAATTGTTGGTCCAACGTAACGTTGATGACATCGCCACTTCTACGTCACTTGCTGTCGTAATATATGTTGTCCTTCATAGAAGCATCGTGTCATAGATATCGGCTTCATCAAATTATTATTTAATGGGCAATTCATTTAAGTTTTAATATTATTATTAATAAAAATTAGAGATGATTACCTTTGAACTCAAAAATTCTTTTTAACAAAAAAAAAAATAATAAGTTTCACCACTAAACAAAAGGATTATTGACAATTAATTTAAGTTTTTGTAAATGTTAATGCATAAATTTGGATCGGTGTTTGATTCAACAGACACACAATGAACATAAAATGTATAGTGGTTCACCACGATCCATGTGATCGGATTACGTCCATTTAGGTCTTTAGGTTTTCACTATTAATAAATGTATTATATTGTACAAAGAGAGCATGAGAGCTCTAGATAGAAAATGAAATCTAGGTCTAGAGATGGAAGAGAGGAGAGATGGAGGGAGAGAGCATTTTCTATGTAGGTAAGAGTCCTTATTTATAAAGAATAGGGAGTCTTTTTCTTACAATTTCCAAGTGTGAGACTTTTGTATAAGTAAGGCCCAACTAAATCTCAATACAATATGGAGGCTCAAATACACACTCTTAAGGTCCCGACCTTGAGGTCGGTGGGTATTCGTCTCCTTATCAGAATTAGTTCTACTCGGTATCTATATATATATATTAACAATAATTAACTAATGAATTAATTAAGGATATCTCTATCCATCTAAACATTGCATGCATGATAACATCAGTTTATGTGCCCCCATGTGCCTGCCATCGATTTACATCATCTTGTAAATTATGTTATCTATATATCTTTCATGCTTTGAGGGTACGTTTAAAAGCATTTCTAATAAGCTCGGCAAAAGTCTTTAGCTGCTCAATTAGTTGTGCTAAGTTAGATAAATCATCTTCAACAACCTCTGCAAATGGGCTCGTCAAAATCAGAGTCCAAAGTCAGCTCGTCAGTTAAATGAATGAATTTGGCTATTTAAATCCTAAAATATTATTAAAATATTAATTTGGCTCTTCAAATCTTAGTAAATCTTAATTTTGTCTAAATAAGAAAAAAAAAAAAAAAGATTAGTGAAATTGAAGAGTATGTTGAAGTTAACAATTTTGAAGTAATAAATTTGATTATTCAAATTGCCACATAAGTCAACAAAGTAAAATTTGAAGAGTCAACAAAGTAAGATTTAATGAGCCAAATTTTAGAAGTCTCTTGGAGATGCTCTAATTCTTTTCTTTTTGGATTGTTAGGTAATTATTGATCAAGCCTTAGGTGAAAATCAAGATTCAACTTTGGCAATAACCAAAATTCATAGCTAAATGTGAGCTAACTAGATGCATAACCTAATTAATTGAGAATGTATGACGTGGGTAATATGGCCCCACTGATAGGGTATGATATCACCGACGAAACGAATTAGTCAGAAAATGTGTGTCACACCTTGTGTAACTAATAGTCAATTCTAACTAGGTATCGTAAATAGTAATCATTGATAGAGTTAATAGGCAATATAATATACTTCTAATAATATATGTGGGGTGTGAGCATAATTTGAGAAAAATCTTGCAGGAAATCACCAAGAAGAGCATTTCTAATATTGAGCTAGATAAAATTTCTGACCCAAACAAAAAAAGATCTAGATAAAATTAGTTAAATTAATAAATACGAGGATTGTTCTAAACTGCAGCACTTTTCCTATAGCAATGAATTGACCTCTTCGACCCGTTTAACGTGACTCCTTTTTTTTTTTTTTTTTTTTTTTGGCCATGAACGTGACTCCTTTTAAGTCACCTTTTCTGTCCACCCTGAAATTTATAGTATTATTTTATCAACATTTAATTGCGGTTTTTCAAAAAAACAATAACAAAAACAAAAAAGCATTTTCAGTGTACCTTTTATACTGGGCCTTCGGTGTCTAATTTATGTACGTAAAGACTTATCTTTGAATGAGTGTTTTCTTCTTTTCCTGTTTTATTTTTTGTTTTGTTTTTGATATATAGTGAAAGTAATCCAATTCAATAATTAACTTGGGAAACATAACTGGGTATTAAGGAGGTCAATCATTATTTGGTTTAATGGTAATAAGTTTTTTATTTGTGAGATAAAGTTATGAGTTTAAATTTCATCAACAACAATTAGTCATTGATTAATTAAAAATAATAATGACTGGGTACTATATATCATCTTCCTTTGTAAAATATTAAAATTTAAAGACCCACCTATGAGGCTATTGGCCCTCTTGAATTAAGCCATAGTATAATTGTGAGTAGTATAAATTATAACTGGAAGCGGAGTGTCATGTTGAGCTAGCTAGATAGAAAACTTGACTTTGAGACTGAAAAAGAAACAGAGAGAGAGAGAGATCAGAGCTAGAGGAGTGTGTTAACAACGTTGGAGATGGTGAGAGCCCCCTTCTATGACAAAAGCAGTGGACTAAGGAAAGGGGCATGGAGTGTAGAAGAAGACAACAAGTTAATAGCTTATATTCAAAGGCATGGCCATTGGAACTGGCGTGCGCTTCCCAAATATGCTGGTACGTACCCACATAAAAATTCTTCATCTATAAATTGGGGCCTCTAGCAGTAGTAGTATTGATGTGGTTTTGTTTTTAATTTGCATATATATGGTGGATCACATTAACTAATTCACATTAATTCACAGGCATATCAAGGTGTGGGAAAAGTTGCAGACTAAGATGGAAAAACTACCTTCGACCAGGGGTAAAACGGGGAAACTATACTCAAGAAGAAGATGATTTGATCATCAAATTACATCAACAATTTGGGAATAAGTAGGCAAATTTAATTGTTATTGATTCCTTCTTCAATTCATGAACCTTTAATTATGAATGAATTCATTTAATTGTCTGATATATATATATGCAGATGGTCAGTGATTGCTGCAAGATTAGCAGGAAGAACAGACAATGAGATAAAAAACCACTGGCACACCATAATTAAGAAGAACATTATGGCAAACCAGCAAAATCCAACGATTTCATCTGAAAATGATCAATTAGAAGCTGATGAGCAAAGTAATCATATCAAAGATGCTTCAAATTCTGTACATGGCCAAATTTTGGAGAGCTCTCCCTTGTCCCCAGAATCAGAAACAGAACTAGTTTCCAGTGAACATAACATTATTCATGAAGATAGTCTGGCTCAGGCTGCTTCATCATCAGAAACGTTATCCGAATTCGATCAATCCACGACGAGCAGTACTGGTGGGGATTTTTGGAGCGAACCATTTATAGTACAGGAGGACACTAGCATTAGTAGTAACTATCCTGCACCATACTTGAGCAGCTGGGACTGGGATCCTGAGGGAATTATAATTATGTCACCAGTTAGATCATATTCATATGTATCCTTGTATGATAATATTGATCATGGTATGGACTTGTGATCTACCAGGTCATGAAAACATTTCAACACAATTAATTAATAATGCATGCAAATTAATATATAAATGAATGTTTAGTTAGCTTTGTGTGCGTGTTTATATGTTACTTGTTATTACTTTTTCAGCCAAAGAGCATAAGTACCTGTATGTGCCTTATCAGCCTTTTTCTTGTAATAAAACAAAAGTATGTATAGCTAGCAGATAATTCATTTCCCCTAAAAATAAGCCAATATGCAAAGGTTGCATGGTAAAAAAGCTAAATCTTAACTTTGAAGCTGGCAGCTTCAGAGAAGTGGTCACTATGTATCATGGTTCCTTACTAGGAACCAGCTGGACTAAACTGCAAAGCATAATTAATATTATTCTTCCTTGGCAACTTTTTAAGGTAACAGTTGATCAGTGTGTACCAACACAAAATAATTGTGTTTAACACCATCGCAGTACTCTAGTTGCCAAGAAATGACCAACAACTACCAACTTTAGGAACAGAGGTCGAGCATGACATTAGTCAAGAAACAGATTAATTAGTGGCTCAGAAATTGGAAAATTTGAACTTGTGGCCAAGACTATGTGACCAAAACGCACTTTAAATAATTTATCTAAAGTAATTAGACCCTAGCGCCAAAGTTATTCCAAGTTAGGAAGAACACACTTAATTTCGTGCTTATTGCTACAAGTGCTAGCTCCTCAGTCCTCCCAAAAGCGGTGCTGTTATAATCTGCTTTTGCTTTGGAAAATACTGGGTATCCATTGTGAATTTGTAATGTAAACGCTGGTTTATTGTGTTACATTTATGCGTGACATTATCTTTTGCTTTTTGCTTTTTAGTTTTCGGGTCAAGAAGTCAGTCAACCCTGGGTTGAACTAATTGGCTACCAAACTGGAAAATGGGGTCATAATTATTAAACCACCGGCCAGTATCATTTTAAGGGAAGACCAGCGCCACACTGCACAGCACCAAATGGACCAGGCCCATAACAGAACTATTAATACTTTGGCCCATAAAAGTCCCACTGGCACTCTCCTAGACCAAAGTAGAATAAACGGTAAAAGCAACCCAAATATATGCAAAATGATTAAATGAATGAGTCCTGCAAATGAACACCAACATCAATCACATTGTTTTGATTATATGAATGAGTCTTGTAGTGCTAATGGTAGAGTGGAAAAGGACCTGGGGGTGTTGATTTCATAAGTAATTGCACATTGGCATTATAGGAGAGGCAATGAGCCACCCGCGCAGTACTTGGACTTGGAAATATTTGATATATATGGAGCCTTAAATTAATTATTACCCCAAGAGGAGACAGTAAGCCACCCTAGCAATTAGCAGAGCTAGCTATCACATTAATGAAGTTTTGGATGCTTATCATTTTTCCACCTTCTTCATACTTATAATTTAAGCAGAAGAACCTCTCTAGCTCTCTGTCACTGTCTCTGTTTTTGTCTCTGTCTCACTCTCTCTTTCTCTCGGAATCCATGTGACTTTGGCATGCAAGGGTTCCACAACTTAATTGCACTGAAACGTGTGTACTATATTGCACAGCAAAACCCAGAAAGACAAGTCATGATACAATGCATATATGGAAGAAGCTTCTCCACCTAGCTAAACACTAACTGCTACAACTACTGCAGCTGCTTTCTTCAATTCCTCTATTTATTTCGTGTGTGCTTTTTAGTTGGCAATGATTTTTTTTCTTTGAGCCTATAACAATAATTCTTTTCTTCATTTCCTAACTTCCCTGCAGGCTGCAGCCTCCAGCCTCCAGATATGCAATTCAATTGTTAGCTTCGATATATATGTAAATTAGGTTTTAGTATACTTTACCCACCTGAAATTTGAGTTCGATCTCATTTCATTGCCTAAAAAAAATTTGTGTCAATTTAGCACATGAATTAAAAATTTGTTGCAATGTACCACCTTGGGCTCATTCCGTCTAAACTTATGTTGAAAATTAAACTGTTTTGGTCTTTCTAAATCAGTTTTTTATTATGTCAAAGCAGATAAAGTATAAAAATACTTTTTTTTTTCCTAACAATAATATCTTGAAAAATACCAAAATACTCTTATTTTTTACAAAAATCTAAACGAAATTAGCCAGAGTTAGTACATTGCAACAAATTTTTAATTTATGTTGTAAATTGACACATTTTTTTTAAGTGTTAAAGTGAGATCGAACCCAAAATTTAAATGAGTACAATATTAAAAAGCTTGCACATTAATATATATAATGGCAAATACCCAACAAAATGAAAAAAAAAAAAAAAAAATCCCTTTTTCTCGAGGGGTCATGTCGACCTATAAAATATTGAAAGGATTGCATGCCATAATAAAACATAGACATTGTTATAACACATATTAATATGAAAATATCAAAAACTAGCATATATATATACATATGTATATGCAAGGATAAGATTTATGAGGAAAATATATCAAATGCATTTACGAAATATAGTTTAATTACAACTCATGAGGCAATTAATTAAGCAGATATATTCCATTTTTGTATTATATTATTAACTCCACAGTCTCCACCTCTCTATGAAGTTATGAACTGTGACAGTAGTCTCAGTTGAAATTTCCTAAAATAGTAACGAAAGGGGAAAAAGACAAATTAAAATGTTATGATTAGTTTAATAGCTTAGCAATAGCATCATCTAGTGGTGACCACCAAAGAAATGATCACATTATTCTGCCATGGTCCATGGATCAAGAGGATAAAACAGGCCCAGTACTCTCTCGATCTGTTCTGTAGTCTGTTCTACAGTACTGCACTCACCATTTCTACCCACTTCTCTTCCAAGTCAAACAGAATTTTGAAGAACCACTTCTATTAATATCATCCATATATAATTATATATGATAGAATATGTATTATAAACCATGGCCAAGGGTTGAACTGTTCATACATGATCTTTAATCTATGGAGAATAGGTCAAATGACCAACTACTACTACTTCAATGTCTGAATTCACCACCACCTTGACAAATTTTCAAACTCTATGGTTACCCTATTTTCCACATTGAATTTTAGAGTGTATTTTTTTATAGAAGTATAGAACTCATTTTTTATAGCATTGTTGGTTATTTTAATTTTATAGTCTTCCAATATTTTTTATTTAATGCCAGGCACTAAATAAAAAATGGTGGCGTGATGGTGTGTCGGAGACTCGGAGCAAGTACTTCCATAAAAGCATGATTAGATAAATCAAAACAAGATTTCAAATTTTGTCTTGTCAAGTCCTCCAAATTGCTAGTGCATACACGTATCACATTTCGATCAGAATTGAAGCAAACCATCACGTTATAAATTAAAATAAGAAAAACATTGGGTAAGTAAGTTGAACATTTTCCTTTTATCATATTACAAAACCAAGAAGGACTCTGTTTCTTCTGGTTTTTTTATTTTGGCTTTTTCTTCCTTTGGGCCTAATGCTACCAAGCCTACCATGCTTGCACCTTAAATATTGGTAATTATTCATTTGTGTCATAAGTTTAGCATCTTGGTCAAGTAAAAACCCTATAAAAATCCCAATCAAGACTGTCATTTATGTATTGAGAACTTCTGTGTAACACATGAAATATAAATTTTGAATAAATATTTTTCTTATTATAAATTTGTGCTGGTTGTGGTGACTGGTGAGTCAATTTTATTCTATGGTGCATATTGGATTACATTCGTCCAGTGGTCCATTTTGCTCTGTGAAGTTACCATCATCTTCCAGGTACAGAAACAGAGATCTCCAAAGTTGGTCCATGTATCTTTGATTTCCAAATCTCATCAGTGGGGGACCATCAAACGGTTCACATCCATCACATGATTAAATACCTTCTTAATTGCCACTAAAGATTAAATCTTCAAAACCTTCATAATCTCAAAGCCAAAAATAAAAATGAAAAACAATTCAAAGGCTGAATAAAGAAATATAGAATTTTTGCAGCTGTCCGATTTTATGGGTAACTGTTTCCTTGCAAAAGTCGCACTGTCCCAAGGGGCAGAAGGTACATGGGTAAAATCGTAATTTCAAAATTTTCCCGCGCTGACTGCAAGCAACATTATAACAGAAGCCGAAAGTACATTCATTATTTACCAAGGATGGATTATTTCTTATGTTATTTTGCTATTATTAATCCTCTGTCAGAAACCAAAGACACAAAACAACACAACCCCAACACATACACAGAATCGAAATTACAGGATTCAATTCAATATTTCAATTCAACCCTACAATTCAAAGTTATGTCTTGTCTTTGTTTGTTGCTAAAGAAAACAAAAAGAAGCAAAACTCCCCCTCTTGCTTTTAATTTCTTCTGCACTTCTGCTTGCCCAACAAAGTGTAACAAACACTGTTTGGGTTGGTCCACGACACATCATTTTCTCCTCTCTCTCTCTCTCTCTCTCTACCATCATTTGTTTTTTCTTTCCCCATTTTCTCATTGTTATTGGAGCAGAGCTAGTAGCTAGTGTCAAAGCTAGCTAAGTTAGGTAGGTCTCAGACTCTGAGCAGCGCTGGATGTGAGAGATTTGGACCCTGTGATTTTTACAGTATTCACTAATCTTTCTCTTCTTGATGTCCCTCTCTAGTCTTAAGGTGGTAATGCTAGTCACTGTGGTCTTCCCACTTTCTGCAGAGCTCGAAAAAGTGTGGTCTAACACATTGGCCGGAGTCACAGAGCTCCTGTACACAACCTCCAACACTGAATCGTACCCATCCACCACACTGTCTTGCATTGCACTGTAGCATTGCAACATGTTTTCCTACAACAAAAACAAAAACAAAACAAAATTGCCATATAAGTAATGAAATATACTTTCATAAAGAAAGAATAAGTGAAAAAAACGAACGGAAGTATTTACCTTATTTACATATGAACAGTTGGAAAGTGCTTTTTTAAAGCAGGGATGTTGCATTGGGAATAACTCATGAGATGCAGAGAGGAGAGCAGAGGCAGCAATTATTGATGGCTTAAACACCAAAAGCTTAATTTCTGAAAATTAAACAAGAAAAGATTGGTAAAGTACTGTTGAAGGTGGAATTAATTAAAAAGTCCTTAATTTTATCTTATGGGGGAGCTAGGTACCCTTTTGAGCTTTGAAGATTATTTGGGTGGCTCTGGCTTTGAGAGCCTGCAGCAATGGTGGGTCTTCTGGTTTAAACAGAGAAACGAAGAAGGAGATGAAAGAGAAGGGAGTGACAGAGCGCATTCTCCATTTCAGAGCTCCTAAAATGAGGACTTCCATCCGCTTTATCGTTTGTGTGTCGAAAATGATGCCTCCATCACCCTAACATATTCGCCAAAACATTAATCAAATGTGTGATTGATAGAACATCACTGACCGATCGATCTGCAGAAAGTTTTAGTTTTACCTGAACATCAACGAGAGAGAACTCTGTTTTCTTCATCTTGAAAGCTAAAGAAACGCAGGAGATTGCGAGAAGCTTTATGATCCATGGCTTTGGTTGCTGTAATTATTATACCAAGTATATGATTTAGATCTCATCAAAGAGATTTGAACCCAGAAACAATTTCTAATGGTACAATTTTTGTTGTTGGCATTTGGGAAAGAACCCTCCTTGCTTTGAAAACCCAAATGATCAAATGCAATTTTGGGTTTGAAAAAGCAAGAAACGTGCTTCCAAATGTTGAGTCTTTTAAGAAGCAAACACAATGGTGTTGGTTTCTTTACCAGCATTCCTTGGCAGGACAAGAACCGATCGAGATAATTGACAGCAAGGTACGATAAGAGGTTATCAGAGTTGCAACAGAGCTGCAATGACAACAACGTAAATTATAACAAACTCTGAACACATAAAAGAAAAAGGGAAATAGTTACTGGGTTCTTGAATTTGCAAATAGGACTCAATTTAAATGATTTCTTATACCTGAGAGATGGAAGCCATAGCTTCCCTTCGAACGGAGATGTCAAAGTCTCTAGCTTGAAGGCTTTGGAAGTAATTCTCTGATGGCATGTGATCAGATTCGATGTAAAACAGAGAAGTGAGTGAATCGGAGTGGAGGTCATGGGAAATTGTTAGTGGGTTTTCGAGGTCGAACTCCATGGATTAGTCTGTGAAGGTTTTCAGTGGATGTGAGGAGGACAGAGCACGCAAGACATTGTTGGCAAGTGGTAAGATAAATAAAGCAGAGAATTTGGTGTTTTGTTGTTCTCAAAAGAAAAGGGTGTGGGTGTGGGTGTGGGTGTGGGTGTGTAGTGAAGTGAGTGTGGGTGAAGACTTGAACTTCACTCCTTTACAGCTCTCGATCTCTATCTCTCTCTCGGTCTCTCACTCCTTATATTGTTTTGCAAATTGCATTGACATAGCCAGATAGGCTGCTATCTCTTTTTTCTCTCCCTCTCTCACACACATTGGGAAAGAAATATGGGATGCCACTGTGAGGGTTTTGATCAGATGGATCGGAGCTGGATGGAGTGTGGAATGCACCTCAAGCTAGATTGGTTGGAATAGAAAGTTGGGTTTAAGTAATTAATTGTCTTTGACCTTTTGTTATTTGAGCCAATCCACTCTTACACCAACGTGTATATATTTCTTAAAGCGAAAAATGTTATGGACTTCCTTTAAACGATCTAATATAAAGATTGGATTCAAAATGATTAATTTTTGACCATTTATTTGTGAAAAAATACAAATACTTATGAGACAAATACATATTGACTGGTTTATATATATATTGTTGAAATAAAATTTTAGTAATGATGTATATATTTATTGTTTTTATATCTCTCATTATATAATATAAAACTTAATGATAAAAATAAATAAGATATAAATTTTTCTCTACATTATTGATTTATTCATTAACAGTTTAAGTTTTTAAAATAAAAAAAAATAAAAAAAATTTGAAATCTAATGATTATTTCACATGCTACTAAAGCTCTAATTCTAAGAGATGATTTAATATCACTTCTAAATGAATGGTATCAAAATATCAAAAAAAAGTTTTGTTCCAAATTTAAGCAACCCTATTGATATTTGAGAGAGAGATAAAGCTGGCAACTAGGAATAAGAGGAAGTAAGAAACATGTTTATAAAATTTTGAATCGACCTAAGCTCGTCGCATCCTATAAATTAAAAGCATGGAAAGTCAAGTGGGCCTCCAATCCACAGAAAAATTATTCGAGCAGTGCAAGGACAGGGTTGAAACGTTGCAGCTTCACACCAAACCATGTAACCACTCCAAGTCTAAGCGTGAAAGTCTTTAACATATATATATGGATCCACAGTTCTTTCCCATTCACTATTTGACCATACCTATATAAAGTGATTTAAATATATATGGACCCAAACACAGAAACAATGCAATTCAGTCTTTTCATGTCCATGGCAGGGTGACAGCTTAGAGCATATGTCCCGTATTGAATGAGTCTCCATTCTTCCTTACAAGCAGAAGAGACTAATGAAGGGACAAAAACTTTACCACTTATATAGATACTCATCTACTACTACAACTACTAGTACTGCATCATAACATGCATGAACATCACACATGCACAATGAATATATAATATAATCTTAATGGGGTTTGATTAAATTCAAGTCAATGAGTAATATATATGCCGTAAGTTGAATATAAACTAAGATTTTCTACATATTTTATCGTGACTTAGCTGAAGTTTATAAATATATATATGTATATATGTGCTTGTATTAAGTGCTAGCTAGTTCCTCATAGCAATTAAGTTGGTAATTAACTGTTGCCCAATAATACTCAAAAATACGGAATCATATATAATTGAGTGAACTTAATTAATAGAAATAATCGTCCAAGGGACACAATGTACATGTCTTTAAATTACATTTACATTCATGCAGCTATCCAAGTAGCCATCAAATAATGACTTCACATATTATATATAGTCCTTAAAAAAAATCATTTTGGTATATATTTTTTCTTGTTTTGGATTATTTCAGTTTATAAACAATTACTTGTAGGATGTATGCATTTGCAGACTAGCCAAATTACTTGTACAGTGGACATTAATAAACATATATAATGTGTCCTACTACTCAACCACATACCTATCTATATATATATATATACATATATATATGTTTCTTATACCAAGTAATTAAGCATGATTAGGCCTTTGGGTGAGACTAGGACTAAATCTATATTGTTCACTATGATATGAGTAATTGAGTACTGTATGACAGAGAGAGACACAAAGGACCATCGATCATTAAGAACTTTCTAAATGGAAGTGTGGTTTTATATGTATGTTATGTCCCCTGTATATAGCAGTAGCCGAAATCATGGTCCCCTTTTAATTTCCTGCATACACTATACTATTGTAATCTATGATATATCCTCCTCGATCAATCAATTAATGTATGATATATATCGATCAACCAAATGCTAATGAGTAATGAGAACACATACGGCTATAATACGTCTCATTCACAAAAGCCAAACAATATTCATATGACTGGCATTGTTAAGTGAAAAAAGGTCCCCACATTCTCAAATTTGCACCTACTTCTGAAATTACTCACTAATCCAATTAATACTTTGACCGATCGCTTTTGATCCTCAAACCCACATGGAGCTGCCTATAGTTCCTTTCAATATCTACCTCTTAATTATGCATAAACAAAAAGTCATTAAAGGAAATATATATGCCAATTAATTAATTAACCTCAATTAATATATATTATGGTATATTGAATTACTAATCATGGGCTTGATAGACGACTTTGAGTAATGGGGGATTGAAATGGTGATCAAGACCGCATAGTCGTACGCGTACGATAAAATTTGAAGTTATATTAAATTAGTATTAGATAGTTTGGCATGTGTCAATACTCAATAGCAATGTTGCATTCATTGTGTAAGTAAAAGAAAAAAGGAAAAAGAAAAAAAGAAAGACACAAATAATTAATGTGTCCTTGGAGAAAGGCACACCCAGCTGCATCATATCTAATAATTAGTCCGTAATACACTAATACATAATAATGAAATATTGTCATCATTTCCAATTATTAACAGAGTGCATGTTTGGGGTGTTTGATTACCCTTGATTTAACTGCTTCACAATTTCTTGAATTTGAGTTCTTACTTGTTTTGAGTGCTTGTATTAATACCTTATATTGCTTAGGGTGCAAATCGAGTTATGTCATGTTGTATTGGATGATATTATTTAGTGTTTGTGTTAAATATTAATTATTTTTAATTTATATTTAATTAATTGTATTAAATAACTTAAAATTAATATCAAATTTAACGTGAACTAATTAAAAAATCAGATGAAGTCACCTACACTAAATGGCTCCGACCTTAAAAGAATCATGGGTTCTTGATTGTACCATAGCTGTACCAGTACAGTTGTAAGGCACGAATTGAGTTTGGAACAAATTCGGTTTAATATATATAATAATGACAAAGCGAACAATAATCAAATTTTTTTCGTTGTGATGCCATCAGGCACAGAGACAGAGATTGTTCCTAATGAATAGTCAATTTCACATTTTCAAATTTCAACTTCTAAAGATCTCAATTCATATGAGCAATTAATTTAGGGTTCAGATACCATTAATATTTTAAAACCATTTTTTTTTCTTTTTTAATTTTCTCTAATGAAGGAGTAATTAATGAGTAAGGAGCGGCCAATAGGATTCTACCGTTCTACGTACTGGTGAGTGAATTACAAGGAATATATAGTAAACTAAAATCTGAAGTTGAATATTGGGAGAAGTACTTCTAAATTTGGCGTAAGTTGTGAGACAAAAAGCTAAGGATATCAGAAGAAGCCAAAAAACATTTACTTAGGTGTTTAATTAAATTAATTAATCACTTGGAAATGCCTAATTGCTTTGAAGAACGTTCCATTTTCTTTTGGGGGTTGCTTCAAGCTTGCTCCATCTCGAACCCCTACTTTTAATCATTGATATGGGTACCTTGTATCTTTTGTCTTCCTACTTTCTTTTACTTTCCTTGTTGGGTGTCTTCATCTTTGACGAAAACAATGGGTTGTTCTCTTTAGTTCCCTCTACATTGGTGCAAGAGAAAGCAAAAGAAACCCAAACACCCATTCTAAAATCTAATATGTAGTCCCTTTTACTTTTTGCTCTCTAGCTATATATAAAAAGATCAATTAAGTTGTTAATGAAAGAGTTTTGCAAAAGGGTGAGAGGGGCAGAGAGTGAATAGAGGAAGAGATTGCACGCTTGGGAATGATATTCAGAAGAGAGAGAGAGAGAAGCATGCACATGATGAGTGCATGTTTTCACGCCATACCCCCATGCAGATAACACCATCATTGATAGTTTTTTGGCGATTGCAATTCATGGTGTAGACAGGGGAAGTGGACCTTGTTCTACTCTGGGACAAAGGCAAAAACTTAGCTATAGCTATATCAATTATTTGTGTTCTTTGGAAGGGAATTGGCATTTGGAATCTTGCTGCATGCGAACCTACCACAAAAAACAGCTGCGGTTGTAGTAATTTTTTAGTGCATGTGTCTATAACTTAATTAACCTAACACTTGTATAATTATTAATAGTTTATTTTAAATTCAGTTTTTATCTATGTTATAATACATGAAATAATATATATTCTCTTTAAATTAGGATATATATAGTCTTTATCATCTATATTCTCTTAGTACTATAATTCTTTTTGGCCGGAACTTATTTATTCAATCCAAATTATCCAATCCGTCAAACTCTTAAAGCCGATCAAATTGATCGATTGAATTTTGAACATCTTTAATTATTCATGTATAAACTTTCTTTGCTCATTTATTTTGCAACAGCTATGAGTTCATATTCATTGCCCAAGGACTAGCTAGCTTCTGGATTAGTCTACGAAAGTGTCCCATTTTGTTGTTTCCCTAACCCTAGTGAGGCTCGGATGTAGACTTGGGAAACAAATATCATGAAGTATTAAGGACATGAGGCACGGGATAGGATGTGGTTAAAAATATGTTCATTTATTTTTTTGAAGCATAAAATATAGACTATTATCTACCTGGTAAAGGCTTGTAAAAAAAAAAAAACAAAATTGGAGCAGGGTCTGTTGTTTCGATAGTTCCCCCTTTGTTAGAGCTTTTTTGCTTGATGATTTAGTAGACATTTTAAAGCTCTGTGACATATTTATTGTCCCTTCTAATTATTTTTAAGATACAATGAGTTGTATTTATGTTTTACATAAAAATCAATTTGCAAGGGGAGTACATATGTGAGAGAGAGAGAGAGAGAAGGAATGTCAAAGGTTAGTTTTCAAGTGAAAAAACAAAAGGCATATATAGTGGATTGTTTAGTATTTGATGTTTGACTTATGTGAAATCATGAAATAGTGATAGTGATCAAACATTGTCACTCGTCAGCAGACGTATGTTCACACCTTTTATTTTCACAGGGCTCTATTCTTGTATATATTGACCAAACATGTTTCCAAAGGTCACCAAAATAACATTGTTTTCACTTTCACCAACAAAATGTTGACTAGAGCTATATTGAGACAAAGCCCAATATCCGAACCACCAATATATATATGCTTGTTGGGCAAGACCACGTACACACATCTACTATCTCCTAATATTGGGCCTTCAAATTTGGGCATCAGCCCTTTTCATTGTGCTAAACAATAGCTACAGTATTGCCCCAACCAAAGCTCATTGGGCCTGGGATTGGGCTTGAACAATAGCAACAGTAACTGCCCCACTTATATGGAAGAGAGATAAAATCTTGATCATGAACATGTGGTTATGTGGCCTCCTTTTGGCTATGCGCCTTATCCACTAGTTGTTGTGGTCGTTGTTACAAAACCCAATTTCACATAAAAAAGAGAAGCCAAAAGTGTATCATCTCTAAGAATCTCATACAATGGCTTCCTCTACTCTATCTCCTGCTACCACTTCACAGGTAAAAGTGTAAAACCAGCTCGATCTCTTGGTACTTACTTATGTAGGTGCATCATAGTTAGCTAGTAGCTATCTGCTGCTTGCTATATGTTTATGTGTTTGAATATTTTCAGCTATGCTCTGGGAAGAGTGCAATGTTCTCTTCAGCACAGGCCCTTGTTGTGAGGACCAAGAGGACCCAGATGGTGGGGAAGGGAAAGGGAATGAAAATCACATGCCAGGCTTCGAGTATTTCGGCTGATCGAGTGCCAGACATGGGTAAGAGGAAGCTTATGAATCTGCTTCTTCTGGGTGCCCTCTCCCTACCCAGTGGTTACCTGTTGGTTCCTTATGCTACTTTCTTTGCCCCACCTGGGTGAGTTTTCATACTTTTCATACCCTTTTTCTTTAATCTACATGTATATGTGATTGGTTGTGGAATTTGGGGATTATCATTGGGTGGTCCATTGTAATTGGACTACTAGCTACCATGTAAATCATATTGACTGACCCAAAGTAGTTTAGGAGAAAATATTCACTTGAAAATTACTATCACTTTTGCCTTTTGATTTATATATTTTTCAAACTGAGCTATTGGTCTTTATGAGAATGATCAGGAATTCAGATTTTTCTGAAAGTGAACTACATCCTCATTGAGAAGTGTAGAACCAAATAGCATATTAGAATTTATTATTTGACAGAGAACCATACCCATTCCTCTTGACATGTGAGTTTATCTCTTATTTGTTAGGTGTGAGCCAACAATTAATTTATATATTCTGATGCTCATACTCTTATTTTGGCATTAATTAATAGTTTATCTTTAGCTCTTTGACATAGTTATTTGAATCTTAATTGGAGAACAAGTATAGCTCTGGTGGTGGTGGTGGTGGTACTGTTGCCAAGGATGCTATTGGAAATGATGTCATTGCATCTGAATGGCTTAAGACCCATGGCCCTGGTGACCGGACTCTCACACAAGGATTGAAGGTACTCATACATCTTATTGCTGGAACTGAATGCCTTCCTTAAAAGTTAAGCATGGTCTGTCTGGTTATGAATTTTCCCGTAATGCTTCTCCCTTAAAAGTCTCATTTGCAATTAAAGAAGAAGCACTATGGGATTATGATACTTTTATGTGGTGCTCAACCATTTCCAAAATCAGATTGAGAATGTAATTTGGATTCTTTGATTACCAGGGAGATCCTACCTACCTTGTTGTGGAGAAAGATAAAACTCTTGCCACATATGGAATCAATGCTGTGTGCACTCACCTTGGTTGTGTTGTGCCATGGAACAAGGCTGAGAACAAGTTCATATGCCCCTGCCATGGATCCCAATACAATGACCAGGGAAGAGTTGTCAGAGGACCTGCACCTTTGGTGAGTTCATTTCCCACTTCTATCAACTCTTGGAAATTCAAAATTCAAAATTTTCTGCTTTTATACCACAGTTTTCTAGCTTCTATAGCTAGCAGCCTAACACAAAATTTTATATCTGCTACCCATTAGGCAATCAAATGGTGCATACATCATGTTGAGCTTCTTTTTTTTTTTTTTTTTTTTTTTTTTTTCTGTATTAACCAAGTTTTAATTTCATTTTCTGGAACAGTCTCTGGCATTGGCTCATGCTGATGTTGATGATGGGAAGGTACTGTTTGTTCCTTGGGTTGAAACAGATTTCAGAACCGGTGATTCTCCATGGTGGGCTTGAACATCACAACCCATCCCTCTCGTATGATATATGAAATTTCAAGTGTTTGTCTTTGTTTGACTACTTTGTATCATTCATAAACAAACCTGTATCATACGGTTCATCTTTGTTAACTTGAGCATAAAATATATGCAAAGAGGACCTAATTTTTTGAACATGGAAATTTCTGATTATCTTTTCTTTGGATAAAATTTGTGGCTATTTCGAAATAGATTGACATTGAACCGTTGTAGACTTGCACTTTCGATGCTTCAAATATTGTTTTTGTATATTTATTATAAAAAAAAATTTGTCTTTGTATATACATGCAACCCCACGTAATTTCTTTTCCCAAACATGTACAATAGTTTTCCAATTATTTTAATGGATTATTCAAATATTCAAAGTAAAATATCACTTTGCAACTTGCTGATACTCATATCGATTGAGTAGAATTACACGTCGTAGAAATGGAAACGACGAGACTTGAGTGATATATGAATTGTTGTTTGCCTAGACGTGGGCTAAGAAAAAGACTTAAAAGACTAGGAATGCGTCCATAGGTCCGAAGAGTAGTGTGGATGGGGCGCCCAAACATGGGCTCGAGATCCAAAGGACCAAGGCCTAATCATGGGCTTGGTGCCCAAGAAACGCGAGGCTAGGTTAGCTTCAATTTGAACATGGGTGGTAGCATGTGATGGACCATGAGTTGGCATTCATACATACGAGCGCTCGATATCATAAAGATGCAAGGCCTGAGTGAGCCTCGATGTATTGAATGTGCAAGGCTAAACATAACTTAGCCTCAATACTAATATAAGGCTTAAGTTCAATTATTTAGGCTTAAGGCTTAGTTTTAAGAGAGTCTCCCACACCCAGGGGACGCTCTGGGAAGGGAAGCGGTCTGGAGATGACTCGTTATCGATATCGACCCATGATCGCACTCAGGGACCCAAGAAAAGAAGTTTCAAGAAGTAAGGTATGTAGGCAACGAGGATGAAATGGATAGGCTTCTTGGTTAGAAGGCACCGTTTGCGCGAAAGTTAGCCTAGGAGGAGACATGTTCTACCTAGATAAGGGGTCATGGCTTATTCGAAATTACGACTTACGATGCAAGCTATTAGGAACCCTAATTCAACAATGACTAGGAAACCCTCGACCATAACCACTGTAAATAAGTCACACTAGCCCTTAGGTAAGGCATGCAACTCCAAGCTCTTTAGAATACTCTGAAAGAAGGTGTGCTTATTGACTTTGAGTGTGGGAGGATATTTGGCTAGTACGGCGGTACCACACTGGTGACCTCTTACGCTTAGCATTCTTTGTTTTAGTGTGTAGGTTAGAAGAAGAGTGACATGGTAATTGACATAGGCCTAGACATAAAGGTCAAAGACTAAATTAACCGCAGGATGAGTTTTAGCGCATTAACACAACCAAAGCCAAAAAAATGTAAAATATCACTGTGACAATTGATTAACAAGAAACAAGTCAAATTCATTGCACATTTTTTTGGTTTTAGATACGAGATTTCATTGCTGAGAATTTACCAATCAATTGGTTCAACCTGAACGACTAAACAATGAAATTTATGTCTTCATACATGATAGAGCCATAGGCATTATACACTTGTTATTATTAATTATTATTTTTCTGCCTATGCACCTTTCATATTTTTGGGGTCACATAGCCACATATAGTCATATACTGAGATTAATATACCCCTTTAAGCAGTGCATCAGCTCCCTCCTTGATCAACTTCCACGCGGCAACAACGTGCCGCTCTTCTGTCAGCGTGGCCCCAACAGCAAACCTCAACATATATACCCCACCGACTACAGTGTGGCTCAAATAAGCTTGCCCAGATGAGTTGATCCACTCGAGTAGCTTCCGGTTTAACAACTCGGTACAACCTGATTGGACCCGTGAAGACGGGTTAAGCCGAAAACACACCAATGAAAACCTCCTAGGCACAACAATTTGGAACCGCAAATCAGAATTTAATAATTCTTCAAACATTTTGGCCATTCTAACGTCGGATCTAATGTGATTTTGAAGATTAATAATACCATAATTACGCAATATAAACCATAATCGGAGTGATTTAAACCTCCGACCTGTACCCAATTGCCAATCCTTGTAATCCACCACAGAGTCAGACTCACTGGGCTTGTTTTTCAAATACTCCGGGTTTGTACTCAATGCATTCACCAACAAATTAGGTCTCTTGACCCACAAGCAACAACAATCCAAGTAACTGAGTAGCCACTTGTGCGGGCTCAGACTCAGTGAGTCAACCCGCTCAACCCCGTTTAAGTAGTGCCTGAACTCGGGACAGATACAAGCGCTCCCACCATAAGCAGCATCCACGTGAACCCACATGATATAATCGGCTGCCACGTCGGCAATCTGATCGATAGGATCGACGGCCGTGGTGGAAGTGGTGCCCACGGTGACGCAAAGATAGAGTGGGACCAACCCAGCTGCCACGTCAGCCTCGACAACCTTACGAAGTACCGCGGGAGATAAAGCAAAACCCGAATCACGGTCCGTTGGAACGGACCTTATGTTGGAGAGACGAATACCGGCGAGCTTGGCAGCCTTGGTGAACGTGGAATGGGTCTGATCGGAGCAATAGACGACGAGCTTTTGCATTTTCTGGGAGCCCAGAGCTTGAGAGCGCGGTCTCTGGCGGCAATAAGAGTGACGAAGACGGACTCGCTGGTGGTGCTCTGAACGACGCCGCCGCCGGTGCCGGAAAACATGAAGGAGTCGGGGAGCTTGAGCATGTTGGCGAGCCAGTCCATGACGACCATCTCGAGCTCGGTGGCGGCGGGGGAGGCGAGCCAGTTGAAGCCGACGGAGTTGAAGCACGTGCAGAGCATTTCTCCCAGGAACGCGGCGGTGCTGACGGTGGCGGGAAAGAAGGCGAAGAAGTTGGGGCTGAGCCAGTGGGTCATGCCGGGCATGATGTGCGTGGTGATGTCGCTGAAGATGGTTTCGAGGGGTTCGGGTTGGTATGGGGCGGTTTGGGGGAGGCGGGTAAGAAGGTAACCGGGTCGGACTTGGGAGAGGACCGGGTAGGAGTGGATGTTCGTGTAGTAGTCTGCTATAAAGTCAACCATTTGGTGGGCTTGTTTGCGGAATTCTTCGGGGTCTAAGGGGTTGAAGTCGGTGTTGGAGGATAAGCTGGACTCGGTGGAGCTGAAGTCTAGGCTTCCCATTTGACCGATTGATGAATTAATGTTGTATTTGTATAGAGATGGAGGAGAATCTGGTGGTGCAATGGTGGTGGTGGTGGTGGAGGAGTAACAAGCTAGGTAAAGGTTTATAAATAGGAAAGGGGTGAGAAAAGTTAAAAAGGGTAGGGCCGGAGGGGATTTAATTCAGCGGTTTGGAGTTTTTAGAGGGGGTAACTGTGAAATTATGTTACATACGTATGATTTAGTACACAATTGGGTTCGGGTTTCTCTTACTTGCTAGTTGGTACGATCATTAATGAGTAGATGACATTGTCATTGAGAAAGCGGTAATCCTGTAACCGTACCCTGTTTGCATCACCAAAATCCGTCTAGCTTCATCCACTCACAATAATAAATATGTTTATTGATTTGGAAAAATTAACAAAACAAATCACTACTTATATTTGTGGTTACGGGATCTGATCCTTTTTTTTTTTTTTTTTTCTGGCCATGGGGTCCGATCCTTTATTGAGTTATACTTATATATATATGTATCAAATCGATCACGTTTGCTTTAGCTTTCTATTACCATATTATGTTGTTACTCTCAACTTGACACGTGACTGTGAGTACTTATTTTAATTTGAAAAACAACAATAAAAATACGTATTTGGCTTGTTAGTTGTTACTCTCAAATGGACACATTACTTGACCTAAACTAGCAGCATATTTTACTTCAAATGTGGCTGCTTGCATCATTGCATGTAAGGAGTTATTTATCTTTATGAGCAAATCATTACGTACTGATCATTAGGAAAACACTTGCTAATTAAAAAGTATTGTTTTTGCACTCCTATGAACATTGTTCCTCGATCACATGTACAAGATCTTGTACACGTACTTAGTAGATTTTAGCCGCTTGCATTAGTTAGTAAATCATGGTGGGATGAAGTTCCCTTCATTGCAGTAGTTGCTTATTCTAGGGACCTTTCGGGCCTCCCTAATTTTTGTTGAGAGTAATGTGGAGCAATGCACTACTAGGAAATACCCCATTAGATATCAGTGGAACACTGATGTCTATTAGGTTTGCGACCGATAAGGGCAGACGTGATATCTAATGTACCATATTTTCAATATCAGTTTTGGGCCGATGTCTATATCAAATTAGACATCCTATTTGTTAAATATCCGATATTGTTAATAAATAATATATATCGATTTTTCAAGTTTTCGCTATCTAAATAAACGGATTCCGATATGTAATATACTTTAAATATCATTATTTTTTCAAGAACTGATATTAAAAGGTATATTAAATATCTGTTTGGTTCTATTTTTCGATATTATAAACTCATCAAAAGCTATATTTGGTAAGTTGTTACATCACTTTTTTTATCAAAGCGATATATAATATTTTTAACACATCGAATTTGTAACTAAAACCGATATATATGTAGATATTAGATATCTGTTTGTTCGCTGTTTTAAATATTATAAGTATTTTAAACATCATATTTGAGTTACAATGTGATATAAAAATAACATTAGATATCGGTATTATTTGTTATTTCGATGTATATACCTGTATAAATATCAGATTTAATAAACATTAGATATCAGTGTTTAACTGATATTGTAAATGTTTTTTAATTAAAAAAATAAAATAAAATGGGTTATTAGATATTAATTTTTCCTGCCAAATATTTGATATAAAAGTTCCAACATGCAACATCCAATTTGTGCAATTTAAATGCTTCCATAAATTTCATCCAACATTCTCATACATTTCCAACATCCAATTTCAACCCATATTCAAGTTAACAAAAATGAATTACAAATCCCTCTACAAGTAGAGATAACCATAATCCATATATAACCCCCTAAGCAACTTCAAAAATCTGCACAAAATATAAGTTATGGCTAGTTCTAAATTATGCACACTAGCTAGCTAGTTCTAAATTTTGCCTTTTCCTTAACAAAAGATTGGAATGGCAGCACTAATACCATATCCACAGAATGTATGTCAAAACAACATACCAACATGTCTAAAAATAATTATCGTTGACACAATCTCCCCATTCAACTCAGACTTCATCAATCTGGGCTTGGGTGTAACCAGTCCGCTTGTTCTCCGTCTTAGACCACTGAAAACATTAAAGACAAGTGCATGATCAGCCACCAAAAGATATGCAATTATATATTCAAACTATAAACTTATGCTCATGTTGCAATCCCAAAACCTATACACGGCAAAGTACAAATAATATAAGGCTAGCTGCACGCTATCACAGCCACCTAGACATACAATTATTCAAATAAAGAAGGCAGCTGATAGCAATCCCAAAATCCAAAAGGAAGAGTTGCATGTGATGGTCCAGCAACAAGCTTTAAAGTTCAATTTATCAGATTTACAACAACCAAAACCATATCCTAGTTTCCTATCTACATACATGAACTATCCTATGAGGGTACACTTAAACAATGGCATTAGCTACACCTGGAATCCTTCAGCACACTCCTTCCCAAATGGACACATGATGACAAATCCTAAACAAACAGGCAACACCCAATGAATTAAAATTAGAGACACTAGGAAAGGGTGGACAGTTAGGTGAAATATGAAACATTTTTAAAATAGCAACTGGGCATCCATGAAAATAAAGCAATCAAAAAGTTTAGATTAATATTAATTAACCAAAGTTAGGTACATTAGTATACTAATAAGAATCATGAACCAAATAAGAAATGAGATCGAGGCACGCCCACTTATTTGAATGTATAGTAACTGTCTGCTAGCTACTTGGCTGCTGCAGCTTATGTGCATCCAAAGGCAGAAATAACTAGCTAACTAGCTAATTGAAGTTTTCAAATTTCTTCAAAGGCAGGTAAAGGCACCAAAAAGTAGAGAAGGACAATCACAACAATTAAATGGTGCCATTCTTTATAGTTAGTACTCACCTTATTTATAATTGAGCACCTTGGATCTTCAATGATCTCCTTATTTATAATTGAGCACCTTGGATCTTCAATGATCCACCAAAGCAGTGCCTTTCCTAATCAATGACTTATCTAAAAGTTGCAAGACATCCTGTAGCCTATATTTGAGTTTCTGATATCCTGCATAATCAATGAATCCTTCAAAAAGAGAGAGAGAGAGAGAGAGAGAGAGAGAGAGAGAGAGAAAGAGAGAGAGAGAGAGAACAATAAAAACCAATTGAAAAAAAGAGAATATGTTAGATGGACCATCATGTAAGAAAAATGTAAAAGTGCTGACAGTAATCTTCCTCATAGTTAATTTAACAAACTACACAATAGCAAACTTCTCCAAAGATTATTCTAACAGAGGTGAGCGATTTTACACCAAAGTACAGAAAGGTACAAACAACTTAAACTCTAATAACTAATATTATTCTAACCTTATTTTAACAATTTCTACATCAAACTAGAAGAAATTAAAAGTATACAAGTATTTGAAAGCTAAATCATCAAATTTATAATTGAGCACCTTGACAAGGGCACTGCACTACAGCAAATTTTTTATTTGTGTTACTTTTTTTTTATTTGTTCACCTTTAATTTATCTTTATGGCAATGCAAAATTTTCAAACAGACTCCAGTAGTCCATTATGAAAGCCAAAGTCAGTGTCACAAGATAAGTTGCTAAAAAACTAAAAAATAAGAAAAATTGCAGTGCCACAATATGAGCAAGGTAGATTGAATTGATATGCAAGAATGAAAGGAACTCACCAAAAGTCATGAGTGTGCCTGCACTTATTTCCACCTTCTGTGTACACACAAATAAATAGAAAATCAAATATTGCATCCCGCCAAAATAATTGATATTACTAATTATCCCCAAGCCAGAGAAGAAAAACTGAGTTTTAAAATAAGACTATTAGGAAGCATATACCACAATAATGAGCAGAATACTCTCTGAAACTTATTGTTATCTAAGACTCATATTGAAATTGGAAAGTTCTCAAGATATGCATGACTAAGATTTCAGAAAGTTCAAAGACAGTGCTTTCAAGTTGATGAAAGGTGTAAAAGGTAGTGAGAGACAACCTGCTCTCTAACATCATCACTGTCAGAACTGAGAAGCTGGACAAACATGGGGACGGCACCATGTTCAATAACAACTCGTGTATGCTCTGATGTTCCAGATGCAACATTGGTCAAAGCCCATGCAGCTTCAAACTGCACATAAAGAAGGAAGTCAACCTCAGTGTTTGATTATACCTTTTAAGTATTATTTCACTTTAACAAGAAACTCCACAAATACACCATACTTGCAGTTGGGGCATCTCTTTCCTTCCAAGAAACTCCACGAACCGAGGGACTGCACCTGCTTTTATAACCTCATCAATTGGAGGGCTGCGTTCTACACAGATATGAAAACCAAAGGTCAACAACATGACATGGATACTCTATCTAAATAGGAATAAGAAATGAATTTCAAGCATTGAAGTTGCTTCCAAACCAATTGATAGTAGCTTTCTAAACTGAGTAGTTGCCTCCAATTGTGAAGCAGGATCATCAGACCACACTCCTTGCACCATTGCAGGAATACTTTCCAACTGTTAAACAACAGCAATAACAATTAAACTATAGCACTTCTTGAGAAGGCTCATTCCATTTGATGAACAATTACTAACATAACCACTAAAGTGCATGACTCAAGACTTCGTATGGTTATCTTCAAATTTATCAGATAGTAGTAGAAAGGATAAGTTCAAGACTCTGACTGAAACCTCTGATTCCTTCTCTTTCATGCACCCTCTCAGTCTCCAAAAACACAAAACAAAACCCACCAAAAAAAAGCCCACAGATCAGTCTTAGAAGTATATATTAATATTCTAAAGACATCCTCGTGAAGTTTTGACTCCAACCAAACAGAACACAAGAACAAATCCCACAAAATTCAAAACACAGTTACAACGATTCAACACACCCTAATGAAATTCTTATAAAATGGTAATTCCCCTTTTTAACTCATTCCCATTATTCTCACTTTCTCAGCGACCAAACAAAGCCATAAAAACAAATCCCACAAAAAAATCAAAATAGAAATCAACCAAAACCCACTATCACAACGATTCAAAAACCCTAAAACACTAAACCTAGAAATCAAAAAGCATAAAGTATCACCAAAAACAAGACAAACAATGTAGTACCCTCTTCTCTAAAACGACAGGGTTTTGGGAGCCATCGAGCAGTTGCTGGTGGGACTGAAGCAAGCCTTCCCTTCTCTTTTTGAGCAAATTGTCCTCGCGCTTGTTCTTCCTGATCTCAACCAAGTTGTCCTCCCTCCTCCTCCGAGCCTCGTCCGCATCGACGCCAGTCTTGTACGATTTCCTGCGCACCTCAGTCCGTGTGCTCGGTCGCAGAGACATTGTCGTCTTCTTCGGGTTTGGGTTTGCTTTCGCTTACTAGGTCTCTGTGAAACGGCACTCGGAAAGTGTTCAACGAAATTACTCAGAGATCAGCACGAGCAAAGAAAGAGGCTCAAGCTTGTGAGTGCTGGTTTGGGGGGAATATCAAAAGGCGGGTTTGGGGTTTGGTCGATCTGAGTTTGGTCTCAGTGAGCGAGGGTGAGAGAGAAGGAGCTGAGTTTGGTCTGATGGAGTCTGAGTGAATGTGTCTGCGAGTGAAGAGTTGTCAAGCCTTTGGGAATTTTTGAGAAGCAGGATCGATGAGGTAGAGACCTCATGGATTCTGGTCTGGGGGAATTTGAAGCAAAATCACAGCAACGGCGAGGGCGCTGTGGGTGTGAGAGAGAGAGAGAGAGAAAGAGAGAGAGAGAGCTCGGGGTGAGAGGGAGTGTTTGAGAGGGGGGAGTATCGGGTCTAACCTAAGTCAAAACATTTAAGTTGTCAAAAAAATTTGTATATTTGATTTTTAGCTGAAACAATTAATATCAGTTCATGGTTTAGATATCAGTTATCATAGAATTTTAATTTCTACCCAAAAATTTAGATATCAAATTTGCAAACTTGGCGATATATAAATGTGTTTAGACATCATTTTTAGAAAACTAAAAATCCAACTGATATAAAAAACTTTGACAATATCGATTTTTTTAAAACTGATATATTTTTAGTGATATCTAATGGGGTATTTCCTAGTAGTGATGTCTCACATCGGAAAACTAGAGTTTAATATATGTGCTTATAAGTCTTGAGCCTCTCCACCCATTGTCAATTGGTTTTGGATTGGATTCTAATTCTATCATGGTATCAGCGCTTGGTTATCCGCGTGTAAGGCCCCACGTGCTTCCACGTCATCCAATACAATTTGTTCACGTGTAAGACTCAAAATCTCGCCACACATGCGGGGGCGTGTTGAGAGTAATGTAAAACAATGTCTCATATCAAAAAGCTAGAACTTAATATATGTGCTTATAAGTCTTGAACTTCTTCACCCATTGCTAATTAGTTTTTGGTTGGATGCTCTAATTCTATTAATTTTCATTTTGTTTGATTTTTCATTATTTTATTATTATTTTTTTTTGGGGGGTACAACTCTTTATGTTCTCCTCTAGGTGTATTCTTTTTCCGTCTTTGTTAATAACGGCAGAAAAAGGATAAATGACGCCTTACATATATAAGGAGACAGCCAATATTAACATTTTGCTTTGCATTCCCGCGCGTGCACATATGTTGTATTGTATTATTACAGAAGTCCTAAACCCATTGTCTGAAATTTTGTATATCTCTTTGTATTTCTTGATCATATTGATTATGTGAGTTTAATGCAATGATTGAGTTGAGTGTGTGTGTGTGTGTGTGTATATATGTGATCAAACAATCGGAACTCTAACAGTTGGCCCTGCTATGCCGGGCGTAGACTGCCACATTGGTACGTACTGGTTGCATGCATGAAATAAAGGAGGTCTACGTATAAAGCTAATTCATCAAGTCGACGTTTATCTTTTTTTATAGGGACATGAAGTTTACCTTTATCTTACTACCAAAATAAAAAGTTTATCTTCAAATTTGGACAGGGGACAATAGCTTGGAATGGAGATCGAATATCATACTTCTTCTTGCTAGCTTAAAACAAAATATAAGATTGTTAGGTTTTACATGTGGATCAACAGCTAGTAATTAATGGGGAATATCATATTACTTAATTCACATTAACAACAAAATCTTAGGTTTACTTATCTTGCTTAAAACAAAATGTAAGATTGTTGGGTTTTACATGGAATACATGTGCGCATTATAGGTATAACAACAAACTGTTCTTTTTAGTTTTGGTTGAAATTAAAACAAAATGTTTTAATAATGGCAGAAAACATCGGTGGTTGATTTGGCTGTTTGGAATAAAAAGTGTGAAATAATGTTACATACGTATAATTTAGTATCCAAATGGGGTCCGGTTTCTCTTACTTGGTTCAATCTCATTGATGAGGAGTTAGTTGATGCACCCTGTTTGGAACAAAATCTGTCTTGGTTCATCCTCTCATAATAATTATTGTATTTTGATTTGTTTTGGTCTGGATTTTTTGGTTATGTATAAAACAACGTTTGCTTTAGCAATCTATTACCATATTATATATGTTATTATTCTCAACTTGACACGCGAATACTTATTTTAGTTTAGAGAACAACAACAAATTACAGGCCTGTTTGCTTAATTTCCAATTCAAAATTTATTTTAAAAAATTAGGAATCATTTTGAAAAATTTTGAGTTTTTAAAAATAGTGTTTAACATCTTATAAGAAAGAAGCTAAGAATGAACAGAGGAACGGTGCATAGAGATGAATCCACCCAAACTCAGGTAGAGAGAACGAGCAGAAGAATGAAAAAAGAAAAAAAGCTCGTAAGAAAACGATTAGAGAGCTGAGCAAGAAAGAAGCTAAGAATAAAACGACACTGAAGAAAAATGGAAAAAGCAACATTTTATCATTTTGGAGTTATTTTTTACTATTAGTTTTTGAAAAGGGACTGCCAAACACGAAGTGTTTATTTTAAAAAGAAAAATTGTGCATGGTTGAATAGAATACCAAACCAGCCCCACGTATCTGGCTTGTTAGGTGTTTTTCTCTAATGAACACATAACTCGGTTTAATTTTGGCTGTTTGTATGTACGTAAAGAGTCATTTGAGCAAATCATGCATTACTCATAAAGTGATAAAGACACTCTTATGCACATTGTTCTTCACATAATCTTGTACAATCGCATGGTTTTAGCCGATTAATTGCATGTAAAGAGTCATTGTTTCTCATATACACAAGCTCATAAAGATTTGGGAGTTTGATGAATTTATGTAATGAAATGTTGAGTTGAGAGAACTGTGTGTATATGTGATCAAAGAATTCATTTTTGTATTCTAATTAATTATGCTCCCTCATCTCTATATATATGGGTTGCTGCCAGGCCTCCATAATTTCTTGTACGTGTTCGGTGCCAGAACTCAGAAGTCTGTCGTTGCTCACACGTACAGTTGCCCTCTACCGTCGTACTAATTAATTAACTAATTCACAATAACAACAAAATCTTAGATTTACTTCTTTTTCCTTAAACAGAATGTAAGATTGTTCGGTTTTGTTTTGACTTACTTCTTTTTGTTTCTTGATGTCGTTTTGGTTTTTGTTCTTTGTACTTGTCGTTTTGCTTAATGAAGTGCTTCTGTTTCTTTCACCGGCCAAAAGAAAAATCTAAGACTGTTAGGTTTTGCATGCATTACATGCGCGCATCGTAGGCATGTGTACAACAAAAACATGTTCTTTTTAATCTTGGTTGAAATAACAACAAAATGTTTTAATAATAGCAGATGGTAGTTATTATTGGATACATGGTGGGTTGGGTCGTGGACGGACATTAATATTGCAAAAGCCGAATATAATTACGTAGGTACGACTGTAAGTCTGTAAGTAGGTGCAACGTTAACCCATTTATTTCGATTTTAGATCCATATGTCACGATCTCTATCCTATGATTCCTATCCTATCTCCTTTTTTTTTTTTTTCTTATAACTGCTTGATTATCCCCATGTTTATTTAAGTGTTTATTAGAAACAGTGTCTTCGTTTATTTATTCTGTTATAAATAAAAATCAAATAATTTTAAATTTGATTGATTTTTAATAAGAATGATTCTTGAACGGAAAACTAAAAAAATGAGGGTTTGTTCATAGAATGACTTTATAGATTGGGCCTATATATAATTTCTTTTGGTTTTTATGAAAAGGAATGCCCATAAGAAGCTTCTCCTATATACTTTTAACATTTCTATTAAAGTTCAAAACTGTTAATGATAAAAGCTCAAGCAAACCCACGGAACATCCTATGAAAATTTACAAAACTCATGCCTAATACCCAATAGGCCATGCAGGTAAAATGCCCACGAGACCAAAATTATTTGGAAGCCAAAACACTTAAGAGCCCATTATAATTTTCCTTTCTTTTTTCTTTTTTGGTTTAGGCCCATAATGGTTTTCTACTTTTCTAAAGGTTAGGAACTACTCAAATTGCATTATAAACTATTTAAAAAGAGAAGAAGTTCATTAGAAACTATCTAGCCTCTGGCCAAAAAAAAAAAAAATACCACTCCAACAAAACAAGTGAAAAAAGGCCAAAAGAAAAGAAGTCAAAGTCTCCTTAAACACATCTAATTGTGGACTCTACCTCTTATACTTATGCGTGTGGGATACTTGTATTGCATACAAACAACATTTTAGCTGAGCTGCCAAACCATCTCGATCTATAAGATTATGGTGTTGAGTGTTCTTTTGTGCTTAGGTATGTTTTCAAATGACAACTTGGGTTTAGACTTTAAATGTAATTCAAAAAATTGCCTACCCCAGATTAGATAGATTGTAATTTCATGATTAAATTTCATATATTAATTGAGGAATATATATGAATTTCTATTTTATTAAAATTGTGACAATTTATTGTAATTTCTAGATATATCGGTGGATTTTCAATTCAAGACGTGATGAGGTATCGAATTAAATAATCCCCTAAAAATAATATTGTTGTAAAAAGCTTGTACAAATATTAAATACACAGATGCCCAGTGGAATGACGAATTGACGATGAGTGAGGAATAAGCGCCGTAACGGAAGAGTCAACGCCTCTAATGTGAACCCGCAGAAAAAAACGTCTTGTTACAGAGTTTCACTCCTCGTCTTTCACGCAAAGCCAACTGTATGGTTGACGTCGTTTAAAATTCAAATGCATCCATCCATTATCTTCTTTCCCTGATTTTATTTTATTTTATTTTTTTCCGATAATTGAGATGTTTTCCCGGGAAAAAAAAAAACAGGGTAGAGATTCCGTTCGCTGATTCAATTCGATCGTCATTGAGTCCTGATTGATCACGTCTTTGGTGAATGCCTTGCATGCCGGACTCGGATTCCGCAGACGAAGTTTGAAATACTGAAAACGCAGATCAGATGATGCGAGACTTATTCCCCATTGGCCAAACAAATATCAGAAAATTAAACAAACGTTGGATTTGACTATTTAATTACTTTCCTCGCAAAGTTGTTGTTTGGGGTCGTTCGTCGTTACCGCATACCACAGAGATACTGCCACTCTGGTTCACACAGTTGACGTCTAGAACCCAAATTGAGTTTCCATTTTTTATTTATTTTTGTTGTTATTTTATTTTATTAAAAAGAGGGATTCATTTTTGCTAAGGTGGAGTAACACCCGCAAAAATGGATTCTAAAAAGAGTGTTCTGTTCCCATTTGTATATAATAATATATAAAAGAGGACCAAATACAGAAGATTCAGATTCCGATTACAGTTTTCAAGATTCAAAAGTCTCTTACTCTCTCTCTCTCTCTCTCTCCACACTCCATACATATCCAATTCCAATCCACCCACCTTCTTCTAAGAGTAAGTTTGTATCTGTCCTTTTCGATAAAGATTTAGCTTTGTATGTTTATCTGTTACATAACAATTTTATGTGCTCTCCCACTTTGTGTATCTGTATGTTGCAGATAGAGAGAGAGAAGGGGGTGAGAAAAGGTCAAAGGTGATTAATTGCATTCATAAATCTTTAATTGGTCTTTTTGGATTATTAAGTTTATTGTTTCGTTCCTATGCGGTGGTTGGAATATCTCTGTTTTCTTTCTTGCAGTGTAGCTTTAGGTGAAGAAGAGTATACAATTTAATTTGTATGATGCATTAATGCATTTATAGATTTAGGTTGGACCAATGCTTACTTAAATGTGTAATACCTTCTCTGGTTGGACCAATGCTTACCAGGTCTTTTCATGCTTACTTAAATGTGCTCTAAAGCTAACATGTTCACAACGTTCTGTTTGAGCTGTGCAAGCAATTAAGATTCACACGAGCAATTTATACTTTATTCATAATCATTGAAGGGGGGGTTGACTCTAGAAACTCCATTTAGTGGCAGATTCACACGAACTAGTATTTAATGTTAAGAGTCTTGTTATTATACTGATCAATTTAAGAGGACCAACTGGATTGCAGAGGAATAGCTGGACAGAATCCATTTAAATTTTATTTCCGCACATGTTCTATTATATAGGTTATTAAGTATGGGATTGTTGTGTTAATCTGACATAATATAACTTGTAGGGGAATTTGGTTGAAAGGAAGTATTCATGGCAAAGCTTGATGAAAATGGATCCCCTGCAAAGCTTGAGGTTTGCAACATTTCTTTTGTTTTCTTTAGCTAGAATGAACTTGTAAGCAACTAGTAACTCCATCTATTTGTTCAAGTAGTTTCTGATATACATTTGTTGTGATCAAAAGGGGAGGTATACTGCCATGCTAGTGTGTTGGCTTCTTGGAAATGGGTGCCTCTTTTCATGGAACAGTATGCTTACAATCGAAGATTACTATGTTGCCTTGTTCCCGGTAATTTTCGTATCCCATTCTTGAATTCTTGTTCCCAGTACTCCTGTAAAAGCATTCCTTTGATTAGTTCCTAACCTGCATATTAATGTTGTTCTAATAGACATCACTCAGCATCAGCTCAAATCAGTTCTTGAATTTTCCCCTTTTGACATGTATACATATTGATATGATTTGAATTGAGAATCTATAATCTCTAGTTCCAGCAATATATTCTCAGAGTTGCTTCTGAATTTTGTACAAATAGACAGTATGTTTGATTGCCTCATTTTTTAAGGTTTTGTTTTCCTTTTTTCCCTTGTGCAGCATTACCATCCCTCAAGGGTTCTCACTCTAGTATATCAGCCATTTGCGCTTGGGACAATTTCGATATTGTCCTATCATGAGGCAAAGATCAATACTAGGAAACGAAACCTATTCGGATATACCTTATTTTTTATAACAACTCTTTTGGTATTAGTTGTAAGTGCTTTTCAAATCCTCAAACACTATCATTAATTGAAGTGCTATATATTATTAAGCCTCTAACATTTTTCATTCTGCCATAGTTGGATTTAGCTACATCCGGAAAAGGAGGGCTTGGAACTTTCATTGGAATTTGTGTCATTAGTGGTGCTTTTGGAGTTGCAGATGCTCATGTGCAAGGAGGAATGATTGGAGACCTCTCCTTCATGCGTCCCGAATTCATCCAAGTCAGTATTTTTTTGTTTAACTTTTGTATTTCTTCAGGTTTTCGAAATTTATAAACGTTGTTTTAAGTTTGCAAAGTTTTCTTGTTTTAAACTGTTCAGTCTTTCCTTGCTGGTTTGGCTGCATCAGGGGCCCTAACCTCTGCTTTGAGGTTAATCACAAAGGCAGCATTTGAGAATTCCCAGAATGGTCTTCGCAAGGGAGCCAGTACGTTCAAGTCCTCAATTTTTCATATTTCTTGTTGAGCATTTTATTATTTTCTTTCGTCCCAGATTCTACCTATGATACTTGGTGGGTTTAATTATAATGAGTGTGTTTATTCACTTTGACAATCCATATAGACATAGTTGATTCTTGAATTCGATCTATACAGATCATTGTAAGTTCAACTTACATAAAAACACTGAACTTTTGTTCGATTTGGTTATTAAAGACTGGTTTATGTTTATGTGCATTGCAGTTATGTTCTTTTCCATCTCCACGTTCTTTGAGCTTCTCTGTGTTATTCTTTATGCTTTTGCCTTTCCAAAACTACCAATTGTGAAGTACTACCGCTCCAAGGCAGCTTCAGAAGGTTCTAAAACTGTTTCAGCTGACCTTGCCGCCGGCGGCATCCAAACATTACCTCAACGAGTATGTTCTTTTCTCCAATACATGCTGAAAAATTGTCCAAAGTATTCATGTTTTAATTTTTTTTTTTTTTTTGAAAAACGTTACAATCTTTTGCAGGATGAGGAAGACCCTAAAAATTTGGAACGGCTAGGGAACAAGCAATTGCTATTTCAAAACATTGATTATGCAATTGATATGTTTTTAATCTATTCGCTGACCTTGTCAATTTTCCCTGGATTCTTATCAGAGGATACTGGATCTCACAGTTTGGGTACATGGTATGTGTGAAACACTAGTACATGACAAGTTTTGTGCCTTGGTTCATTGTGTGTGTTTGTGATAATGTGTATTGTATCTTGTATGGTTGTGAATGTATCCTAATATCTGGAGATATTAATATTCAGGTATGCACTAGTTTTGATTGCTATGTACAATGTGTGTGATCTTATTGGGAGATACATTCCACTCTTGAATTCCCTGAAGTTGGAATCGCGTAAAGGGCTCATGATTGTGGTTCTCTCTCGCTTCTTGCTCGTCCCAGCATTCTATTTCACAGCCAAGTATGGTGACCAAGGCTGGATGATAATGCTTACATCCATCTTGGGTTTGACCAATGGTTACCTCACTGTCTGTGTCCTCACTTCAGCACCTAAAGGCTACAAGGTTTGTGCACTACATAACACTTAAATTAACAGTTTTTCAAGATGACCATGAAGTTCATTGAGTTTGGTTTTTGATGCAGGGGCCTGAGCAAAATGCCTTAGGAAACCTGCTGGTGTTGTTCCTACTAGGAGGTATATTTGCAGGGGTAACACTTGACTGGTTGTGGCTTATAGGCAAGGGCTGGTGAGCATTTGTTATAGTCTGGTTAGAAGGTTATTATTATTTTTTTCATATTCCAATTTGCCAGGAAATGACTGGATTTGTGATTTTTAAGAAGGGTGATTGAGAGGGTTAATAACCCATGCTTCTGTACTGTATTTCTGGACTGCAATATCTGTACAGTGTCTTTTGTGGAAATCAAAAATAAATTATCCAACCCCAATTTCCATGTATTATTATTATAAAACTCTGAAACTTTCTTTGTATGCATACACCAAATGGAGCCTAAAATGGACTCACTAAGACATCAGAACTAAGCCCACTTAGGGGCTGGAGCATTGTGCTGGAGTTTGGACATGCTGAATGGGCCATCTTTCTGGCCCATAGTTTTCAAGTGGGGGTTACAATCAGGACAAACATTCGTCCGCAATTCACTCCCTACTACATGTGAAACTACGGAATCGCCATCCCATAAATACATTAATTAATTCCCTTCCTCCTCATATAACAAGGATTTGTTGGGTTTTATAATCCGAAAATCTTTAGCATCTTGGTCCCAAATCCCAATTTTGCATTACCATGCGACCAACATACTGACAGTCGAAAGCCCCAACAAATTCATTAATGTGCTTTGGGCACCACCACCACTTTAATCCCAAATGATTTTCCATAAATGTAGTCTAGAAATTTTTAGTTCCATTATTATTTATCCCATCTTGCTTACGCTATTCTTGGTCCAAACAATGGTGCAACCTGTCACGTGACCCACTTATAGTAGCATTCTGGTTTGTAGCAGAAAGGAGAGGTTAGAATACTAAGCATGGAAGAATAAAAACAAATGCGAGTGAGTAAGACCTCCCTGTACTACTAGTCTTCTACCAAGTCTGAAATTTACAGTGGGCAAAATGACAAAAACAGCCCAATAAGCCCGTTTGTCTACTAGCATCACGTGACTGACCCGCAGGGACTGCCAAAAAAATGGGCAAAATCAGAGACTCGTCCCCTAAACAAACAGAGACACCAAAATGATTAGGGGTAGAAAGGGAAACAAAAAGATGGACGGTGGTGATGCGGACGCTTGGGCCTTCTCGAACTGCAGCGAATCAACGGCCAGCGGCATGTTCTCCTGGTCCGGGCTACACTTGGACTCGTGCGGGGGGTGCGCTCTGTACATTATGGCGCGCAACACAGCCGAGACGGTTGGTATGTACGCCGTTTTGTTTTTCGCCAGCAGCCACGTCAGCCCCATGAGCTGGCAGTCCCTGTTGAACATCTTGCTCGCTCTCTCGCTTGTGGACCTGTCACCCGCGGTTTCGTTCTTGCTCCCACCCTTCAGCTGTAATTATCAATCAAGTCAGAGGGCATTCTCGTCCATAGAAACTGACCACGAAATTATATGGTAAGGTCATTTTGAAAAATTTGGAAAATCATCCAAAATTTGAGCTCAAACACATAATTATTGAGTATTGCTTCATCTATGTGGAGTAGTGTTTAAAAGAAATTCATCAAGATTATTTCTATAAAATTTTAAGAAGAAAATATATAATTGAAAATAAAAAAGGACTCATTTTAAAAAAATATTAGTTTTGGACTTGGTAATATACTATTCAATCCCAAAAGCCAAATCAAATTCTTTATTTTCTAATTACTACTAGTCTACTACCACTGAGAAAATGGACATCCACCTAATATAACAAGAAAATTACCCTTAAATTACTTTTTAAGAAAAAGAACATGCCCCAAAAAGTTGTTTAAAAAAGAGAAAGTTGAAAGACGAAACTGACCTTCTGAAGGGCACCGAGACACTTGGTGCAGCCAGAATAGGAAGAGTTGCGGCAATTCTTCTCCAAGTTCTTAACCGCCGCGGTGGGCGTGGCGTTGTGAAACCCAGACACGTTGAACGCCGCCGGACAACTGAGGGAGCTAATCTGGTGCAGCCGGATCCCACAGAAGCACAAAATGGCGTCGCAGCTCGCGTTCGGCTGCGGAATCCGAATATTCCGGCTCACCAGCGAGCTCTGCAGCGAGTTCACGCACTTCTGCGAGTCGTCCGGCATCATCGGCAGGTCGCCTCCTGCCGGCGCCGGCGCCGATGAAACCTCCAGAGCCGACCTCGCGTGCGCGGCGAACAGCCACGCCGCCAGAACTGGGCAGCAGCGGCTCCGGTCCAGGTCTCGGCCGCAGGCCTCGTTGACGCCGCCGAAGAGCTCGTTGGAGAGGTCGAGCCGGCAGGTTTGGGTCTGGGTTTGGACCGGGAAGGCCGGGACCGTGTTGGGTCCCGGGTACTCGCCCGGTTTGAGTGGCTGTCCGTGACCGGTTACCGGTTCGGCGAGTAAACTGGCGAGGGAGATGTGGAGGTTGGTTAGTAAGAAAATGAAGAACGCGAGAGTGGAGGGTAATGATGGCATTTTTGAGTGAAGTGAGTGAGGTTATGATGGGGGTGGTGTTTGGTCTACGAGAAAAATGATGAGAAAAAGGAAGACTGGTGGGTTAAAAAGAAGAGAACTTTGAATCTGCTTTTGTTTGCAAAGGAGACAACTTTATGCTTCTCTGAAATTATGAAACGGTAAAGTGGAAAAGGAGGAGATTCTGAAATATTCAAAGGAGAGACTTGGTACTAGAAATAGTGTTTTGTTTGCTTTTGAGGGCTGCTCTCAGCTCTGTCTTTCCTTCCCAACCTAAAAACAGAGCACAAGCTATGAAAATTGAACAAAAATTGGAGTGAGAAATGTGAGATATATGGAAGATGGAATTGGAAGAAAACCCACAAGGAAAGATTGGTTTTTCCTTTTCTTTATTTTTCTCTCTTTCTCAAACAGGTTCTCTCTCTAGAAATGAGGGTATGATTAGATGTGGGGGTTTATAATCCAGATGACAAGGAAAGGTGAGCCGTGAGTGAGCTGACTCAGAGATCTCTCTCGATTTATGCAAGAGCAGAGAGTAGTCTCTAGTCTCTAATATCTAGTCCCTAGTTCACGAAGCAAAGTAAGCACTCATCAATTTGTATAATACTATACTATAGCACATATTTTATTAGTACTTTTGGTATCAATAATTTAAAGGAAAAGGGTAATGGGGGTCCATGAGAAATAGAAAAATATTCGTTTGGTGGAGGCAGTACAATTCATGGGTTTGCTCGATAGGAAAAGGCTGTGTAAAGATTTGTCAGCTTGTGGTGTCCTTTTCCTTTTCATTCTCTAATCCTCCTCACCCTCCCTCTCTCAGATTCAGGCTGATATGAAAGTGCCTTCTTTTTTGAGTGATTGCTGAACTTGCTACCCCTTCTCTTCTTTATATTGGTACTCATTTGGGTCACTAGCTAGTCACATTTCGTGCTTATGGCATTTTGATTCAATGTTATGTAACTTAATGTGTTGCTAATAGAAGAAAATGGTGTAATTCATATATTTACAGGGCTAAGATGGTAACATGATTTCATGACAAAGTTAATATGCAGCTAAAAAGGGATAAAAATGAAAAGAGAAAGTAAAAGAGGGTAAGGGAGAGAGAGAGTTTTTATATATTGAAACTTGTGCATGAAAAGGGAAACGTTACTGTTGGTGCAGTGCAACTTTGGAATGGGAGGGAGGGAGGGCATCCTAGGGATTTGACATTATGTGCTGAACTCTTTGGAGCAAGCTGTATGTGTGTGACTTGGAGCGTGTGGTTTTACTTGCTGCTTATTAGCTTCTTCTCTCTCTCTCAGACAACAGTCGTGCCCTGCGTGACAGCCAAAGCACCCAACTTTTTACAAATATAATTATTTTTCAGAAGATAATATAAAGTAGTAATATATAATTGCTCACCCTCAGATAGAGAGAGAGAGAGAAAGAGAAGACATAGACAGAGTGGTTCACATGGAATGGCCACCTTCCAAACTTTCAAAGAGTGTTTTACCTGTTCCTTTTTATATGGCAGGAAAAGAAAGATTGTAAAATGTCCAAAATAGTGTCCACCAGCTTCTTCAGAATTCAAATCAGTGTTAAGGGTCCTTTGGTTTTATTGTTATCTTTGTGTATATATTATATTCGCTTTCTATAGAGGACAAATTAGCACAAACCCAAGTAGGTTCCATTTCCATATCACATATCACATATCACAGAAATTAAAAATAAAAAAAGTGTGGAAATTATAGAAAGAAAAACAACTGTCAAGAATGAAAGACATATAGACGTTGGATTAGAGACAAGACAAATATAAAGCGCCAATCAAGAAAAAATTATTCCAACCAAAAGTTCCTTTGGGAAAAGCTCATAGGCACTCGTTTCCCCCACAGGCTTTCCTTCTTTACCTTCATTTTATAACTTTCTTTTGTAAAGTTTTTTTCTCTCTTGGTTATTGGGATGGGTCTTGGGTCCCTCTATTTGAAAAATTACAAAAAAAGAGAGAAAGGATTGCAACAACTACAGCATACTAACAGAGGCTTTTAGCCACAAATCAGTTTCGTCATTAAAAACCTTAATAGAGTGTGAAAATAATATTTTGGTATATACTATATAGGAACGGGAAAAATTGAATCACTTAACTTAAGCGATAATAAAGAAAAGGGTTAAATACATTTTTGGTCCACGAACTTTAAGAGATTTCTCAATTTGGTCCACAAATTTCAAAACGTGACAAAAATACCCATAAATTATCCAACTTTTGTCAATTGAGGAAATCTGTTAGCTTCCATCCACAAAGCTAACGGAAACGGCCATGTGAGAAACATGTGACCACATCCCCAAGGGTGGTTTCGTCCATTCAGACCCCTTTCCACCCAGTTCCCTATGTCCTTCCACTCCCTGCGTAAAGTATTGAAGATAGAAAACAAAAGGAATCTTGCAGAAAGAAAACATGAGGAATCTTGCAGAGAAAAGTTAAGATGAATTCCTGTTTGGTAAGTGAGAAAGTGTGAGTTCTAGGTGTAAGATCGGTGCTATTGTGACACTTGGAGTCTGAAATTTCAACAAAGCTAGGATGAATTTTCGAAGAAGGACTAATATAAGCCTGCAACCAGTATATGGTCAGTGTTTGACCCAAGATCTATAGTTTATTCTCTTGTTTAGTACTGTGATCTATACTTTTTCCTTTGTTTTTTCACTTGTGGTCCCAGTATGTCTGGCTGATTATGGATTTTTCATGTGGTCCCCCAATATTGAATTTTAGGGTTTTATTTTTGTTGCATTGCAATAAGTTATGGCAGCTTTGATACAATTGGTTGGTGGGTATTATTTATATGGATCTATGCATTGAATACAATAATTTATTTTCACAATGTTATTACCATGGTTGGAGTTGGTATCTTAATTCTTTGTTTTGCCATTGCATATTGGATCATATATATTTTCTTAACACAAAGCACGTACTACTCCCTGCAATATATAACACAAAGCACTACTCCCTGCAATAAATGACTACTAGTTGAAAGAGTCCACACTCATTTGCACCCTTATGCTGCCTTTTTTTTAGAGTCCACACTTTCTTTATGCTGCCCAAAACATATGACAAATACTCAAGAGGTAGTGGCCTCATCTATTCATTGGAAATTACATTAAGTTTCTAGAGCCATGTATGTCCATCAGTTTTGTAGAGCTAGGATTGTTCCTGTTTATGTTTAATTTGTGGGCTTAGGCCCACCATCATACTAAAAAAAAAGAAGGACAACCAGTAAAATCTACAGGTTATTAATGTCAAAATTCATATTCAAATTATGGTATACCATATTAGTCTGCATTATCATTGTATTGATGGTTAAATCTATTGACTACGTGATTTCTTTTACAAAATGAACTAATGAATATTAGGAGTGACATTCATGTGTATTTATGTTTTGCCTTAAATTGCAGATAATTATGATGGACACTTTACTGTTGAAATGCACCATGGGGGACGATTCTTCAATATAGGTGCAAATGAGTCGCACAGGATATATGTGGGTGGCTCAATAACATACTTTGACTATTGTGACAAGAAATTTATGTCCATGTTAGACTTGACAGACATGGCTAAGGTTGAAGGATATACAGGGGCTTGTGAGTTTTGTTATAAACTTCCAGGTACAATAGATGATGAAGGCTTGATGGCACTCACCAATGACTTGCAGGTGTATGATATGTGTAACTGTGTGCCAATTAACAAAGTGATAAATGTTTATTTGTCTACTATAGAACCTGTTATTGATGGAGATGAAGAGTTTTCCCCACTAATGCATGAGTCAATGCATGCACACAAGAGACAAGATGAGGTGCTTATTGAGGACTATGTAGAGTCAGCTAAGGATGGTGATAATGAAGAGGATGATCCTGACTTTTTGGATTCTGAGTATGAGCAAACTGATGATGACTTGGATTTTGATGAATGTATAGATCCTGAGTGTGAGTATGTAGGCCCTAGCCAAGCTAAGACAACTGATGGTGCTGGGACTTTAAAGAGGACCAAAACTCAAGTCGGCACATCAAAGAAAATAAACCATGAGGTTGAGCCAGAAATTGTGGAGTCTGCAGATGAGTGTGCATCTGAAGATGAGCTGAGAAGTGTGGATGGTGATTCTGAAGATGATGGAAATGGGAACCCCAAAAAAAAGTTGCCAAAATTTCCTGTTTTCAATCCTAAGACAGATCTAAAAAATCCAAAGTTTTTATTGGGACAGTGGTATGAGTCGAAGAAGTTGTTTAGGGAAGCAGTGAGAGCATATGCAATCAAGATTGGCAGACAAATTAAGATTGTGAAAAATGATTCTACGAGAATGATGGCAAAGTGTCAAGGAAAGTGTCCCTGGACTATCACTGCAAACATGGCAGATGCAAGTGGTACATTTCAGGTTAGAAAGTTTGTTGACAAACATAAATGTTCAAGGATGGTGAAAAACAGAAATGCAACCGCAAAATGGATCTCAGAGAAATACTTGAATGTATTTAGAACTAATCCAGACTGGAATGTGACTGCATTTGGGGAGACTGTTAAACAAGACCACTCTGTTAAGATTTCAATGGCATCATTGTATAGAGCCAGGAGGAGGGCACTCAAAGCTGTTGAAGGGACCTATATGGAGCAATATGCTTGTCTTTGGGACTATGCTGAAGAACTAAGAAGGACTAACCCGGAAAGCACAATTGAACTGCAGAATGATGCAGACAATAATGGAAATATGATCATCTTTAAAAGGCTTTACATATGCTTTGGTGCAATAAAGAAAGGGTTTAGGAATGGCTGTAGGCCTTTGATTGGCCTGGATGGTTGCCACATCAAAGGCCCTCATCCAGGGCAACTGTTGGCAGCTGTTGGTATTGATGCCAACAATGGACTATATCCAATTGCTTGGGCAGTGGTAGAGGTTGAGAACAAAAGCTCATGGTGTTGGTTTTTGCAACATTTGAAGGTTGATCTGGAGATCAACAATAGCTATGGTTGGACCTTCATTACAGATAAGCAAAAAGGCCTTGTTCCTGCTCTTGAACTTGAGCTACCTCACTCTCACCATAGGCATTGTGTGCGCCACTTCTATAACAATTTTAAAGTCGATCATAAAGGCCTCACATTGAAGAATATGCTTTGGGATGCAGCTAGAGCAACTACAATGGGAAAATTCACCAATGCAATGGATGTAATCAAGGAGGCAGATGTTGAAGCATATAACTGGTTGCAAAAGTTTTCACCAACAAACTGGTCTAGGTCTCACTTTCATACCTTCCCAAAATGTGAAATATTGCTTAACAACTTATGTGAATCCTTCAATGCAGCTATCATTCAAGCAAGAGACAAACCAATCCTTACAATGCTTGAAAGGGTTAGGATGTATGTTGTTAACAGATTGGCAGTTAGAAGGCAAGCTGTGGAGAAGTGGCATGACGATATTGGGCCTAAAATTCATAAGATACTGGAGAAGAACAAAGTGGATGCTGGTTGGTGCTTGGCTCATTGGAATGGGGAAGGGAAATTCCAAGTAACTTGTCACTATGGTACAACCTTGACAGTGGATCTTAATGCAAAAGAGTGTAGTTGCAAGAAATGGGACTTGAGTGGTATCCCATGTCCACATGCCCTTGCTGCAATTTTCTGGAAAGATCATGATCCACTTGACTATATTGATGAGTACTACAAGAAGTCCACATATCTGAAGGCATATGAGCCTTATATCAATCCAATTAGGGATCAACAAGAGTGGTTTAAGACAGGATATCATCCAATTTCTCCCCCAGTGTACCACAAACAACCTGGGAGGCCAAAGAAGAATAGAAACAAAGAGCCAGATGAGGTACCTGCAACTTATGAGCATGATCCAACAAAGTTGAAGAGGCTTTATATTAAAATCAAGTGTAGCATGTGTGGTGGAGAAGGTCATAACATCAGGTCTTGTCAAAGAAGGAAGAATTCAACTCAGGTATGGCACAATCAAAATGATGTGGTATAGATGGTTGTAATTGTTTACTAATTAATTCATTTGACTATATGCACCTGGTTTCATGTAGGGAACCTCTGGTGGAGAACAAGCTAGAACATCAAGGAGGGCACCACCTAGAAAAAAAGCTACTCAGGTATGCTTTTAGTAATTATTTGCTGTTATATTCTATCACAGCATCAATGCACACTTTGACTATAGTTAATTAATCAATGCAGGGGAGCAACCAAGCACATAACACTCAAGGGAGCCAGACACATGTGAGCCAAGCCAAAAAATGCCCTGTAAGCAATCAGATAAAGGCCTTTAACTTTTTGTGTTTGTATGTAAAATTCACTGCAATCAATTGAAGCCATAACTCACTTTGACTACAGGTTAGAAGGACAAGACAGACCACTACGAATCACTCATCTCAGCCCACTGGAAATATCTCATCTCAGCCCACTGGAAATATCTCATTTCAGCCTACTGGGCAGACCAATACTCAGTCAAGTATTCAATGGATGCCATCACAGAATGCCAATTCTGAAACTGACTTGGGTGGGGAGTATGCATGAAATTGACTTAATTTGAGACATCAAGCTGATGAATTAGCTCTTAAGAGTGTTTATTTTGGAACTTGTACTTGGAAATTATAAATCTAGTTATTTAGGGGACTTGTAGTTTATTAATTTGACTTATTTTGGTAAGGGGTTAAAATATTGCACAATTAGATTACCCTGATATAGTTATAATGTTATTTTGGCCATGTGATGGGATATGAATGTTATTTGTATGAGAGTAGTGTTCATTTTGGTGAGAATTCACTCATGTATATTTTGTAGCAATTATTGGCAAAATCCTATAATCAGTATGAATGATATTTTGTGGAAAAATGTTGGCAATATTGTGCAATATTCTTTCAGATGAAATGAAATGGTACCATAACTGTCTAGTAAGCCAATATTTTTAAACAACAACATCATTCCATTTCCTTTCTTTAATCAACCACCCACTTTCTTTTTCATTTCTTTTTGTTCTTTATCCCACAAACCCCACTTACTTTAAACAAACTCCATCTTTTTGTTCTTTAAACAAATGTAAATTTTCAATTGTCAATTTGGTCACGTTCCATTAATTTGTCCAGTAAGACAATGTGCTTGTAGCCATTGAATTCATTAGTTCAAAAGAGTCAATACATATTCATTTGAAAAAGCAGTCAGTACATATTCCAACCCCACAAGCCAAAATAGACTACTCCACCCACACCCATACATTACATAGCATATAGAATAGAAATACCTAAGCATTACTAAAACTAGCATTACATCACACTAGAAATTTCCCACCACACAGTCTACATCAGCTACCCATATGACTATTTGCATTTTCCATTCCACATCACCAATATCACCAACCAAGATACAACCAACAACAACCACAAAATCTTTTCTCTTGCTCTACTCTTGTTGGATTCGAGTTGCCCAATACGTCTCAACAGCCCTGGGATCACTTGTTTGGATCGCTCACAAATGGGTGGATCAATCCACATGAACAACCCACAACCACCATGGCTCTGTCACATGAAGAAATATAGTGAAATAAAAAACCAGGTATGATACCCTCACTGATCTCTCATTAAAATCAAAATAAAACTCACCTGATATCTTGCACATGCGAAGAACCTTCTCCCTGGATTAGCATCAGTCCATGATGTCTTTTGTTGGGCCAACCTTGAACAATGACAAAAAATTGGATCCATCTTCTTCCTTGTTTCAGATTTCTCTCACACAACCCAACTGTAAAATCCAAAAATCCAAATGTTTCTTAAATGCTAAATGCTTTATTTTGTTCAGAACCCAAGCCTTAATAACATCTCTACCTCCTGACATAAATAGTATAAGATTAGATTTTTTTTGGGAAAATGAATGTACAATGGTGGGAAAATTGGCAGAGAGTGGAGGGAAGTGGAAGAACATAGGGAACTGGGTCTGAATGGACGAAACCACCCTTGGGGATGTGGTCACATGTTTCTCACATGGCCTTTTCCGTTAGCTTTGTGGATGGAAGCTAACAGATTTCCTCAATTGACAAAAGTTGGATAATTCGTGGGCATTTTTGTCACGTTTTGAAATTTGTGGACCAAATTGAGAAATCTCTCAAAGTTCGTGGACCAAAAATGTATTTAACCCTAAAGAAAAGGTAAGGATGGTGCTTTTATCGTGTTATTCATATTTCTCCATCAGGTATTATTATATACAAGAAGATTAGGTTGATTCAAAAGAAGTCTTGCCAAAGTGTTTGGTAATTGAGCTTGAAAAGTAGGAAAGGAAAAGCCTAAAAGGAGCAATCATGGTGTTGCAAATCAAGATTATTGGGCCAAGTCTTCCATACTGCTGGTACGGTTGTCGGGTATTGGTATAAAACGTGGTATCTTTACTCTCTAGCTTAATTTCAGTAGGAGAGGTGCTGGACTAGATTGTTAATCTAATATTGTAGATTGTTCATTTGTTCATCAACTTTAGTTCAAGTAGTATGGAATGAATGGAGGTGATGGTAAAGATTAATATCCCATATAATAAAAAGAAGAATACACATTCAAATGATAAATCGAAGTGATAGTGTGTTAAGTGTTAGCATAACATATAACAATATTTACCAAAAAAACATAACAAATCAGACTATCAATCTAAAATCAATTTATTAAATTAATAATTCAGATTTATAGTTTGACAATATAGCATATAACTTAATAAATTTTAGTATTAACGATTTAGCGTCCATTAGATTTGAACTTAGATATAAAAGACTAAGTACTACTACTAGACCAAATCATCATTCAAAAAAAAAAAAAAAAAAGGACAAACCGGACCAGAAATATGGAGCAAATGCCAAAATGGGCCACTTGAATCCAGGTTGGCAGCTAATAAGGATCGTTCAAGCCCAATGTTAAACACAAGGGTCCGTTCATATTTGACACACCGCCCACTTAGTTAACCATCAATTTGGAAAGGAGCTAGGCCCACTTATGGCTCCCTATATCTTCTCCGTCAATGACACAAAAGTTGACATGTGTCGCATTGAGTCAATGTCATCAAATGCATTATAGCCTCTCTTTTTTCTTTTCCAGCCACCAAATAGAAAAGTTATCTTGACTATAATACTACCAAATGTGCATTTGCTCTGGACAAAATTGAAACATGTGAAAAATAATAAAAAGAATCCATCAATCAAACAACAACTGGTCTTTTTTCCTTTTATTCCCCACTAAATTTTTGACCTACACATATTTGCTTTGAATATATTTGGATATTTTTTTTTTTAATGGGCGATGTCATGCTTTGCTCGATTCTTGGATAAATCACGTGAAAAAAAAGTTAGTTGGTGAAGTTTTAATTCGTCTCCTCTTTAAGGTGATATTAAATGCATGTATTGGATATCCATTAATTGTGCCCCCACTTTAATATAGTGGAAGATAAACTTGTTGTTTGAAATCATCACAACAACGTACCATATATATAATGACCTATGGCAAATATTCTTTGTGCGATTGGTACAAATTAAAATGCGAGCAACTTTTGTATTTCTACATGTCTTTTAGTTTGAAACTAAGCAGTGTGGAGAGAAGCTAATGATAGTACCAAAAGACTAGTCGCCCTTGTGTATCTCTAAAGTTACGAAGAAAATAAGTGGAAAGTGATAAAAGGGGACATATATATATATATGCAATTTTGATAAAAATTGCTAGCATTTGCATCTATACAATAATTTCTCTTTTGGCAATGATCGATGATGGAGAGATAAAAGGGGGCATGTAAAGACAATAACACACTTTTGACCTTTGAAATGAAAATTGCATGTATTTTGTTGAATACATATTGTGAGATATATACTAGCTTGTGGTTGATAAAGGAGTACGTAAGTGCTTTGTGGGAATTGGGCGGTAGAGAAAATGCCAAGAAAGACTCAAATTAAAGAGCTGGAGTGTGGCAATCTGGCAGGTCCCAAACTCAATAACATACAAAGATCATCCAAAAACATACAATGCTTCATCAGACTTCTACCAAATTAACTACGTTTTCCACATACCTATTTTCCTCATCTTTATTAATTTGTTCTTGTTTTGGGTAGTGATTAGTAAATTTTGAATGCATGTATGTAGAACATGCAATTGTCTCAATTGCACCCTATACCAATCACAGCCAATATTTTGCAAGGTCCAATTTTTACACAATTAAAAATGTTCAATGCACTTGTTGTTTTGGGTAGTGATTATCCGCCATTGCTAGCTGCTATATATAATATTAAAATGCTATATATAAGTGCATTATAAAGGTTATAGCTTAGATTCAATTCTAGCTAGCTAGTTGCAAATTCATATAACAAATTAATATTGAGGAAAAGAAAAAGGGTACGTGTTCATCAAAATGCATGTGGGAATTCATTAATTTTGTAATTTGCTTAGGAATTCCACATTATTATATGTGTAACAGGGTGCTCTTTAGAGCTAATGGAAAAGGGTTAAAAAAATGTAGAAAAATTTGAGATCTTCAAAATAACTGTAATTCATTTGACTTTGTAACAAGATCGACAAGATTATCCAATACTAATAGATGAACTCTATGATACACATTTATACATTATTTAAAGGATTAATTGATAAAGTTCTAATAATATATATATTTTTAGTAGAGTACTCAACTACGTACCATTGATATATAGATTTACATTCGATTTAAACCTTAATAATCCTGTAAATTAACCTAAATTTATCCTTTCTTCACTATTTTCGCTTATTGTGCCTTTACACTCATCTATTTTCATAGTCACTGATGAAACAGACGCATGGTAGCTAGTGGTGACGGCATGGCGTTGTGGTAATAAGATAGGATGCAAACTTTAAGTTTAAGATAACATTAATATATACTTGGCCAAATTAGAAAATGATAACATTAATTAATTAATATATCCTTTGACAAGATCAATACTTCATGCACGGAAGAGAAAATTTATATAGTAATGCATGCAAACTTAATTTAATATAGCATTCTATTTTGGTGCTTAAAAGAAAAACTGTACAAGGAAAAAGAATCTCAATCTCATTATCAACATCAACTTCAAGACATCAAAACTAGAAGTACACAATGAAGTAAATTAATTGAGTCCAAATTCTATCATAATTAAGAAAGCCAATTATATATAATATTACATGATGAAATCGTTGATATCCAAGCTGTCTGGGATTTCAAACTTCAACAAGCTGCTGCAATAGCTTTCTCTCTCATCCTCAGTGCTGCTGTTGATGTACGTACCTGATGAATTCAATGGAGTTGGGCTCGAATAAGGGGTCGACAAAACAGAATCGAAGCTGAAATCGTGAACACTGCTGTTGTTTAAGGATTGGAAATATGAATTATTTTCTGGAAAGTCAGGAATGGTAGGATTAGAAGTACTTCTGCAAGGCACATAGTTTGGCAACTGAGAAACAGCAGTACTATTCAAATTGGAAGGGACTATATTTTCTTGGGAAACTGGGCAGCTGCTAAAGTTGGTCATGCTGGGTGAATACCCTTCCACATTGATCATTTCCATGAGCTGTTTTGCCATGTCAGGAGAAAACTGATGATTGGATTGTAAAGCTGGTGGAACGAATTGGGTATTTTGATGATCGTGTAGATTGTTATTTTGTGAAAACAAATCTGGGTTTTGTTCTTGTCTGAGTGATGAGAGAGTGGTTATGATCCTCAACAGCTCTGGATTCACAAGTGGTTGCTGGGCATGACCCAACAAGCTTGACCAATTAAGAAGTGCAGCTGGATTGCACATATATGAACCAAGAATGGAGGAGAGGTCCATAAGGTCTAGGCGTGGGGCGTGAGTCACCGGATCAATTCCCATTCGCAGAAGCCTTTTCCTGATGTGGGTGTTCCAGTAGTTCTTGATTTCGTTGTCAGTCCTTCCTGGCAAGCGAGCAGCAATCGCTGACCACCTAAACATTAATAATGTAAGAGAGAAATTGATTAGCAAGTGCAATTAATTAATTAGAGTCTGTAAAATGAGAATCAATTACTTAAATTAAAGCATACATACTTGTTTCCCAGGATGCTATGTAGTTGGATTATGGTCTCTTCTTCTTCGAAGGAGAACCTTCCTCTCTTTATATCAGGTCTCAGGTAGTTGGTCCATCTAAGGCGGCAACTCTTCCCACATCTTTGAAGTCCTGTATACACATTTAAATTCAACATTAATTAATTACAAGAAAAAACTCATAACAAATTAAATGGTCGAAAGCGTTTTCACATTATAAATATATGCATGTATATATACCTGCGTTTTTTGGGAGGTTTCTCCAATTTCCAGGTCCATGTTTCTGAATATAATTGATGAGCAGAAGATCTTCCTCAGAGGTCCATGGACCTTTCTTGAGTCCATTTTTATCACAACAAGGAGCTCTTCCCATTTTGTTTGTTTAATTTCCTTGACAGTGGCACTGCTATAGCTAGATGGAGTAGTGGTACTTGTAAAGCTAGGTAGGAGATTGAAGAAGGCTAGCTGTGTATGACTTAATATTAGAAAGTTTAAGTTGCTGGTCCAAAATGGAAGATGACCCATTTATATAGTGGATGGATACATGGATGAAGTTTGAGAAACCATGCCATTTGAAGTCAAAGGGATTTGGCGCCGGCCTCATGACACATGTCCATTTATGAGTAGTACTTGAAATATGATGATGATCAATGGAAGATATATTAGGTGTATGTTTATAACACACGTAAAAAAAGAACTCGCACATGTAAAAAGATGACATGCTAGCTATAGTTTCGTTAATCATATATAATTAAACAGTGATTACTCTGTTCACACTAGAATTAATGAATATAAATTAACATATTAATATATGTGCATGTTAAGGGTGATATATATATACTTGGATACAATTGTGCCACCAGAGAAATTTATTGATGATAATCAAAACTAACTTATATATATGCTTAACTTGGGCTTAGGGGTTGACCTTAATGTTTCTCTCCATTAACGTACCCAATTAAACTGAAAATGATTGGACAGTAAGGTTGTTAGATCTCCTATCAACAAAGAAAAAACCTCCCCTGTTTCATTCACTCATTGTAGTACTCTTTTCCTATCAACTGTCTAACTTTTAAGGTTACTTGCCCACTAAGGCCTTATTTCGTTTACGTTGGCTGCCATCAGCATTGTCAATGCCCCCAGTACAATCATAATTTTCCATTTATTATTTACTAGAAATTTTACTTCGAATATTTACCCAAGCACGAGATCATCGATCCCCGGCCACTTCAAGGACTTTAATTTAGTGTTTTGGGTGTTAAGCTAGGTTATTCCAATCCAACTCTTAATTAATAGAGTATATGGAATTGAACTAATATTTGCTCGAAAATGAATTTTGGAATGTAGATATCATGTCTAAAATCAGAATTTTTGCATGATCTGGATATTAATTAGAGGTAAATAATCCTATATGAGGATAGAGAACACGGAAGTTTGGTCCATGTTGATTCTTGACATGTTGTGTTTTTTTGTCATAATAATATGTTGAATATTTTGGTGACCATCTGTTTTAATTGTCATTTTTCTAAAAGTGTACTTAATTTCTTGATTGGTTAGAATCTATTGGAAGAAATAATTGAAAATATTTCTTTGCTTGCTCGGTCCTACAATTATTGACAAAATTTTAATTTACTTTATGTTGACAAATTTGACATCACAGAAATGTTGTCCTTTTTAAAGATTGATAGGAACCTTATCCTGTTTGTGTGTTTTGTTAGAAAAGAAAAAAGCTACAATTTAAAAAGGGAAAATTGTGCTGTATTCCTATCATTTGGGAAAAATTAAGAAACTATATAGTTGTATCTACTAACCTCTATTCAATCATGTTGACTGTGTGTGCATGCATATACATACATAAATGTTCTTTGTAGAACTGAATTTGAATTATTGTGCCAAAGCAATCTTAGCTAATTAATTTGTTTGTTTTGTTTTGTTTTTGGGCTTCATTTCCCAGTGTTTTACAAGAAAGATTTTGAACAATGATTATTAATTGTATATATTATATTGTAAAATTATAAATCTGAACCACACATTAAAGATTAATAGTTAACTTAATTAATGATTCACACTAGCTTACATGCTAGCTAGAAGATAAAACTGTAATATAAATGAAATTTTCTATTGTTAAATATGTTGTATGTTAAAACCTTTTAAGTTAACAATCTCATCATAATATGTGAAGCATTTCATAAAAAGGAAAAGAAAAAATTTAATATGAAAAAGCTCTTGATGATGTGTTATCTTGTAACTCTTGTTAACACATGTTTCACATCTCGGTACTACCTTTCTAAGCTGGAACTATATTTTAAATCATGCCACTGAAATTCAGCCACGTAATCCCGGCCAAAAAACAATTGAGCCACGTAGTAAAGAGTGACAGGTGTACTTCCTACTTTCCAACAATAAAGTCAACCATCTCAACCAAAGTCATCTGAAATTGACATTTGTCCTCTCTGGCTTTGGCTCTGCGTGCAGTAAAACAATATTGAGTGTATATGTTGCTTCTTCTGCGGTAGCATTGTAAGGCAAGTACTCCATCCATCTGAAGAATCATATATTTGATCTGAGTCATTCAAAGTCAGGTGCTACAGTCCATCCACTTCTATCTAACATTACCCAAATTGGTCAAATATTTTTTAAATTATTATATAACCTCAATCTAGTAATCTAGCTACTGAGATTTGCCATTTGAGGTCAAAAGGCTGCTGCTGCCTGCGGTTGCTTGTTTTTCTTTGCAATCAATCTTCACCTTTCTTCCTTGCCTTTCCAAGACAAAATCTAGAAGAATATGAACATCCATCTGCTGCTTCTCTAACCCTTTAAATATTCATATCTAATTAAGGACCTTTGTTTTTCAATTTACATGATATCAGCTCTTGAATTTCGATGAAAAAAGAAGTTTAGTTCAGCTCTTACGTTTTCAATATTATACATATGTCTCAAAACAATATAACCATGCACGTATAATTTTAATTTATCTTAATTTGTCTCCCTGTTTGGTGTCTCCAAGACATACATTAATTTATCTCATTTTCTTCTCTTCGGGAGGCTTAATTTTTTTTTCGTTTTGAAAGGGCGGGAGGCTTAATTTAGAAACTTTTACGCATGGCTGTGACACATGCCCAAATGTGATCAGTTTCTTTGTCTAGAAAAAGAACACAATAATCAATTACTAGATGATGACTATACACGCATATGTTTTTTCTGTGGTCGTGGAAGGTTTGTACATGCAGTCGGTCGTCACTGTAATTAATTGATTATTTTTAAGGGAATGTGATCGTGAATTTGATGCATGGTATTGCTTTGCTAACATAATATACCAATTCAGGTAATTACACAGCTTGTAACAAATCAAGGGTTGGTAGAATATATATATATATTGTATAAAATATGGTAGTTAGTATAAATGTACGTTGCTAGCTAACTTGCTGATATATATATGTGAGGCGTCCAACCCAACAAACTTTGAATATCAATGGGCTTTGCTTATCGTGTATAACTGTGTATGGTAGTTAATTATATCATGGGGTATTAATATATATATATTTTTTTATAAGAGGTGTATTAATATTTATAATTAAAAGTATATGGATATGGGATCAAATTTTTTATTTATTATTAATATGGGATTGAAGTTTTGTGGACGGAATAGATTGACCCCTTAATTAATATTGTATATTTGCATATATTCCATGCACATTGTTTATACTATTATACGTTCGTAGTTGTTGTATGTGAGATCTGCAGTGGTACTATACGAATTTGAGGATCAGATTACAGAGAGATTCAGAGAACATCGAGCATTGACCCGCCTCATGAGGTCTCAGCTTTTGTCACTTATGAACACGTGGACGTGCATTGTGGTACTCATGCATGGCAAAATTACACGTAAATGATCGACGTTGTTGGTTGTTTTGGTGTGTTCATCAACTAGTTTTTTGGGCCACGTGCCTTGGAATATGAGTACTGGTACACCTCCATATATAAATTTGTCCAATAATGTAATAATATTTTATTTATCTAATTATAAATTTATTCTGATTTTTTAAATAAATAAGATTGTATATGTTTATTATTGGCTCAATCACAAAAGCATCCACCAACTATGAGGGGTATTTTGGATTGGTCCATAAACAAAAAAATGTTTCAAATTAATACACTAACCAATAGAAAGTTACAAAATAACACATACGTTACAAATTTCGTCAATAAGGGCGTTGAATACTAGTGTAGACAACGCTAATATGAATTTTTTGAATAATGTGGATACTAAATTTACACCACATGGATTAATGATAACAAGTTTAAGGATTTAATAGTTTTTATAGATTTTTTTAAAGTTTTTTTTTATCAATATGACATTATAAATCTATGTATAGCAAATTTGGTGTCCACATTATTAAAAAATCCACGTCATTATTGTCCAAAGTGGCATTCAACTGTTTTTATTGACGAAATTCATAACAAATGTGCTATTTTGTAACTTTTTATTAGTTGGTGTACTAATTTAAAACAATTTTTTGTTTATGGACCAATTTAAAATACTTCCCATAGTTAGTGGTTGCATTTATAATTATCTTTATTATTTGATAAAAATATCAAATTTGATGAGTCTAACATTATTTTTTATATATTGTTGTAATTTGTTGTCTAGCATTGTGGTTCATATACGTGATAATGTACGACAGCCACATTAAAATTAATAAATTACATGGGGATAAATTAGTGATGCAGGGACATGCAACTGAGCATCAATACGTACAATAATATGTGTGAGGCAGTGAGATACGGGTTAGTGGTTACGCCCCCCTTTCTTTGGTGCTTTTAATAATTCTTTTTATTCAATAAAAAAAAGTAGGAGATCGGTGCATGACTCATGAGATCCTATACTGCCTGTGCATCTTATGAGTTATGATGACAATAATTAATAGAGAAAAAAAATGAAAAAATAGAAATTTTAACACATTCCTTTCCTTCTTTTTTATTTGCTTGAATATTTCTATTTGGGCCAGCTGAGCCCAACATTTGGGCTCAGTCTTGATTCTTTGGTAGGAAGCCCAACAAGAGACTAACATTAATTTAGATCCAATCCACTAAATTTAGTTAGTTTCTTTTAGAGCTTGTCCAAATACGCAAGCAAATGCATCCATTGTAGCCTTACTTAGCGCCAACCCAATCTCAAGCCCATCTTCCTCATCTCTACTCTCAGCAAGTGCAATAGTCTTTGAATCAACAAAGTGAACTACCTCCACTTTTTCAGGCCTCCCCCACCCAAAATCAGTCCCATAAACACCCAAATTGGGCGAGCCAGCAACCGCCGTACAACTCTCCGGCACGGCCAACTCCCTCCGAAACGAAGCCATCCTCTTCAATCCTTCCAAATTCCCATTCTTCACCTCAAGAATTCCTCCCTCCAAGGCCTTCGCCGCCATTAAAACCCCATGCTCCGCCACCAGCTCTCTCTTCTCCGCCGCCACGTACCAAACTGCTAAGCAGTTCCCAAAGTACGTGGTGGGTACTGCAAATGGAAGCCGGTTTTGGATGTCCGCTACAAACGCAATGTGCAAGAGCTCTTCTCCCTTCATTGAAGTTATGCCACTTTCAGTACAGTCTTGTGCCTTCATCAAACACACCCATACATAAGCACATGCCACCACAAATTTTGACAAGTGCTTTGGGGGTGACACATTGTCTAATTCCTTGCATTGGGTCACAACCATTTGTTTCAATCTTTCAATATTTTCACGCCCTAGTACAAATGTGGCTCGAACATTTGTTGATGGGTCTGCAACAATTGCATCAGATTTGACCTTTTTCCATGTTGATCTCAAGCTGATGTACTGCTCGAACAAAATGGGCTCGAGCCCATTTGGGTCTCTGATCACATTCCTATCGAACACAGGGGATGATTCATGAATACAAGATAAGTCTTGGCCTCTAGACCTATAAATCGAAGCCCAACATTTCATGAAATGGTTTGCGGTGCGTCCATCCACTACATGACGATATGATATAGCAATGCAAATGGCAGAGTTGGGAAAGATGGTAGCTTGCAATGCAAGAATGGGGAGTACAAATGTGTCTGTGTGATTGGAGTAGGCATAATTTTGAGGCAAATGGGGAACAAGGTGATCAAACTCTTTGACATGTCTGGGCTGGTTGCCTATGAGATGGTTGAAGTCCGCGGCTGACTCAACGGCGGTGAATGGGACGGCGGAGTGGGCGGCGGAGTAGAGGATGTGAGGCGTGGTGGGAGGCGGGGGACAGGTGAGGTTTCCGGCGAGGGGATAGAAGTGTTGGAGGGTGAGGGAGAGAGAGTGTTTGAGTGGTGGGAGGAGAGTTTGTGTGAAGTGGTGAGTAGGGTGGGGGAATTTGTAGAAGTAGAGGCGTTGAACAGGGTATTGCAGGGCAAGCCAAGGCAGGTCCAAAAATGTGAGGGGAAGAGAGGTTGTGGGGACTGAGCCTGGTGGTGGAGAGACCTTGCATTGCTCTACTATCTTGTGCTTGCAAGCCATCTCTAGCTACAAATTAAGCAGTAACAAATAGTCCAAGTGTTTGTTTATAAACACCATTAACTTTCCAATGTGATTTAAGCACATAAATTCTGAGTTAATTTAACCTATATGGGTGTCATGCGAATCCCGTGACACTTAAATGTACAAGTACAATGGGAATTCTATGAGCAAACTACCTATATTTAAGGTCACGTCTAATATTATTCTAAACTTTGCTCATACAACTTACCAAAACAAACTCTGCTTGTACAAGGATGTATAATTTGTGTGACGATGAGAGTGTCTTCAAAGTTCAAGGGTGCAAGGAACTTGTTACAAAAGCATACAATAAAACAAATTTCAAAATTTAGAATGAACGGTGGTTTATTTGTTCAAATTTAACCCAATGTTGTTTTATTCTCTATTTATCTTGTTCATAATTAGACAATAAGTATCATATTAGAGAAAATGACTTGATTAGAGAGTATTGACACAATTTTACGTTACAAAAATATACACTTGTTACATACAAATTTTTTTTAATTAATATATAAAGAATTAAATTACATACACTTATGGTACGGCTTTTATAAAACCCTTTGCCCATTTAGAAAACTCAACCCGACATTGCACTTATATCTACAAGACATATGATTAATAAGCACCGAAAAAACATGACACATATTGTTACAAAAAAAAAAAAACATATATGAATTAATCATCGAATAGATAATTAGGCTTAGGTCTTTTAGAAAAATCGTTTTTAAATAGAGATAGTGGGTGTTTTAAAATTAATAAGAAAATTCTTTTAATTCATAATATATAAAGTTCTTTTAATTTATAAGAAAATCATTTTAATTCATAATAAAGTCATTTCCCGATTTGAAGGGTATTTCTCCCCATTTGAAAGGTATTTCCCTTCTTAGGGTGTAGAGTGGGCTTTGTAGAAACTGTATGTTAGGTTTTAACTCTGAAATTTTGGGCGGAGCCCAAAATCTTAAAGTTAAAACCTAACATCAAGCCGTTAAAGATAAAAAATAAAAAGACTTAATTAAAAACTCTAAATTACTACCGGTCTTAGTCTAAAAAAGACTCATAAAATGGACTATACTCTAGTCTCCCTTAATCAAATGACTATTTTTTTTTGTTGAGAAAAAATTAAGGGTCTCAAAATTTGTGCCGACATGAAAAGTCTATGTCATTTGAAATTAAATGTACCTTAATAATATGTGGCACAAGTATGTTGGCCTTTTGTATATTCCTTGAAGGATTTGGATCCTCTCCTAAGCACTCTAATTTCCTAATTTTACTAATTTTTTAATTATGAAATGACACGTGTCTTTTATAACATGCTATGCTATAGTTCACACTCATTTGGAGTGTCACAAAGTAACTGGGCACAGATGTAACAATTAATATGTGGTTATTTTACCAATTATACTATGCTAATTTATTGACACATCAATTGCCATAAACTACAATAGTTGATCATTTAACTGTCGTAATCAGCTAAGTTTAGGATAAGCAAGTGTATCCTACTGATATTCCTCAGACAGACACAAATGTGCCACATCATGCGGGAATCTACCATGGGATTCTTGCCTTTGATGAAGTCAAGAAAGCACATCAACGACTCCAAACGCAAACGCAAACGCAAACCCAAACCAAACCCACTAATCCACATTAGCGTGGATCATATTAGTATTACAGTCCAGCCGGCAATCAATTACTGATTAGCGAGTGGAGCAGACAAGCAGTAGGCCCCACCAGATTGCCAAGTGGAATCTGACGACAGACTACTGAATAATGATGAAAGGATCAGGAAGCAGCAGAGCACGGAACGACAGAGTTGGAAGTTTCCGACACATTCAAAAATCGCAAATTTAATTTAGTAATTTCCAAGATACTTACAGTACACTTCCGCAATAATTTTGATCCCGTTTATTAACTAATGTGGATCACGTTTCCATAATCGATAAAAATCTGGGGCGAAGGAGTCAACTCAAACCCGTAATCTCCACATTCCGCGTTTTCGGGTTCTCTTGGATCCGAAAACGAAAAGCCTCCATTTCCATTTAGTATTTAGAAACGTTCTGATTCGCTTGGATCACACTATCACAGTTACATATCTCTCTCCGCGTTTTGCTCTGGTTTTTCTCTACAACTCGCTTCGCAGGTATTTCACAATCTCTTCGTCTTCCTTCGTTTCCATAATTAATGGTTGCTTATTAGCTTATAGCTAGCTAGCTCAATTGTTGCATGTTTCTCATCTTTCTCAACTTCCTTGCTCACCAATTTCGAAGTTCGAATATATTCCAATTTGAATTTGAATTTCGAATATTTTCTCCACTGATTTGCATTGTTTGGTTATCTTTTGCTTGTGGTGAATTTTCCAATTTGGTGATGACACTTGGCGATTCGATTCTCGGCATAACAGATTTTCTTTCGATATTTTTTATGCCAACCTTTTGACGTTTGGATATCTGGTATGGACCGGTTTAATAAATCACTATTAAAATTGTGTACTGGATTAATTTTGTAAAAAGATATGTAGAAGAGAATGGTATGTTTATCTCTACCAACGCAATTACAAATTGGTTTTAGAAAAAGCTCCCTTCAGGCTTTTTGATTAGAAATTAATGTTATTACTAATTATGATTTTAATAATGCAGTTATAGGCAGAAATGGCAAATTCTAAGTCTGGGACCGATTTCTTGAAGGATTTTCAAATTCCTGAGTATATTCTAGTGCCCGATACAATCAGTGGGAATCTTTATGATGTACCCAATTGTCCAGTTTTAGTGTTTATCAACTCCAAAAGTGGTGGTCAGCTAGGTGGGAATCTTCTTGTAACATATCGTGACCTTCTCCATAAATGTCAGGTATTTTCTCTATGGTCAGATCAATGTCGTTACAATTTTTTAGTTTGAATGCTGGATTGATTATTACTTCAGCACTTGCATTTTAGCACCTATTTTTATGAGCCTGACCTCGAACTAGCTAATTTTTAGGTTTTTGATTTGGGGGAAGAGGCACCCGATAAGGTGCTGGTCCGAATCTATGCCAATCTTGAAAAGCTCCGGCGCAGTGGGGACAAATTCGCTAAAACGATTCAAGAGAAATTGAGAATAATTGTGAGTCAAATTATAATCAACACTAATGCTGTGAGTTTTTTTTTTTTCACTCTTTATTCCTTCTGACATGTACCAAGCCCTCTAGGTTGCAGGTGGTGATGGAACTGCTGGCTGGCTTCTTGGAGTTGTTTCTGATCTCAAATTATCTCACTCACCACCAATAGCAACGGTACCCTTGGGAACTGGAAACAATCTCCCATTTGCATTTGGCTGGGTAGGGAATTTTCTGTCCCAATAGCTTCATGTTCTAGAATTGCCTATATAATCTTTTGTATGACTGGTTGAGCTTTCATGTATGCACACCACAATATGTTTTGTTAATACGCAGGCAGTTAGTAGTTAGCAATATAATTGCGCTCATCTCTTGTTGAGACTTGTACTTGTATTTCATGTCTTTCTGTATTGTGAAGTGGGGCAAATCATATTTGCACAGTTTGAGTCAAGTAACTTCTGTGTGTGTGGGTATTTCTCATCTTTGTGTTTTTCTTGTCTTCATATATCATTTAGATTGAAGAGCAATTTTCTAATATATTGTATACAAAAGATTATAACTATCTTTGGAATTCAACTTGTTAATACACTCTCTGAAAGTGGCATATCCTACTATCCTTCTTGTACACATAATTTTCTTCTTAATCCTTTGAATTAGTCTCTAAAATCTCATATTTTTGTTACAAGTAGATGTTCATCTTACCAAAAAGTTTCTCCATTTCTTGATTCAAGACACAATATCTGCCAGCAAGGCTTAAGTATTGCTGCCATGTTTGAACTTGATTCAAGTTTAATTGTTTTGATAATAATTATATAATTGTCATGGGTAATGTAAGTAGTGCAGCCATTGATCACCTGATTTGTGCACGAATGACATGTTGTTTGCTAATGCAGGGGAAGAAGAATCCTGGGACAGATCGTTATGCTGTGGAGTCATTTTTGGATCAAGTAAAGAAAGCCAAGGAAATGAAAATAGACAGGTATTACAGCCAACATTATTTGTTTTTACATTTTAGTTATTGTAAATTCCAAGCGTCGTAGATTCACAGTACTGCTGCCTAGATGACTCAGATCTCATCATTTTAAATCATCTCCTGGGTGTTTTATTTTTTGTATATTGTAGATTTACCTTTCTCCCGATGATGCAGTTTTGGAGTACTAGTTCATTCCTGACTAATTTATTCATTTCCCTTGTCTTCTAGATCATTTATTCATCTTCTTGCAAGTTTCACCATTGTTTTTTTATTTTTTAAATAAATGCAAATTCTGAATTTTTTTGCCTATTTCATCCTGATATAGCTGGCACATTCTCATGAGGATGAGGGCTCCAAAAGGAGATTCGTGTGATCCCATTGCACCTCTTGAGCTACCACATTCTTTGCATGCATTTGGCCGTGTCTCTGATAAAGACGAGCTGAACATGGTAACCATCCTTTTTCTCAATATATCTGTCTCAGTTAAATGTTTAAGCCAAAAGAACCACTTCCATGGATTACCATGCAGATAAAATAAGTTTCTTTTCTAATTAAGTCAAGCTATGTTTCAACAGTGGGGCCACCTTGCTTTGGTGGCCAATTTTTTCTGAAGAACAAATCAAAGATGGATAGTTTTTTAAATCTAATGGGTTTAGTGCTGAATTTAGATGTGACAGTGTTGCCTATCACTAGCATATGATTGCACAAGGACCTGATTTCTAATTACTTTTAAATTCTTGGTATGTTCTGTCGTCAACCTATATGACCAAATGGAGTTACCCTTTTGCTTTCAATTTGTATGCACTCATTCTAAGTTCCCACATTTCAACCCAAATAATCTTTAGTAATCAGGAAAATGCAACCAACTGATGTGAAAATGGTTCATGTCAAAGTGTTACTTTGAAATGCTTGATGTTCCTTTTGTGAAAGTTCCAAGCTCTCCTCTCTCTTGTTTTAGACAAGTTCTGCTTTTTTACACATGCAAATGTTTGTGCTTTGCAGGAAGGTCACCATACATTTCGTGGGGGGTTTTGGAATTACTTCAGTATGGGTAAGAATTCTTCCCTTGAAGTCCTGTCAAGTATTTTGAACCTTAAATCTGCAAATTATCTGCTTCATTCTAGAAAATATCTCCTTTTGTGAGTCCATTTGAATCCCACCGTTGTCACTTGTCAGTTATAATATTTTTGAATTCAAAATTAGCATCTTATCCATATATGTATATACATATTGTGTGTGTGTGTATATATATATATATATAGAATGCTCAGTTTATGGTTGTCTTATCCACAATATCCTCGTTTCCTTAACTGTGTTCTTTTACTGAACTCTACTTGTTTATGGTTGTCTTTAGGGATGGATGCTCAAGTATCATATGCGTTTCATTCTGAGCGAAAATTGCATCCTGAAAAGTTTAAAAATCAGTTAGTTAATCAGGTATATACTTCCTGCAAAATTCATTATGATTCCTGGACATCATGTAGTAAAATGATAACAATTATTTGATCTTGATTTACTTAACATATTTATTATGAATGATACAAACTCAAAGGCTACTTATTTCTCTGTTCTTTTCTTAATCCTAAATACAGACTACTTATGCCAAGCTTGGGTGTTCACAAGGCTGGTTTTCTGCTAACCTTTCTCATTCCTCTTCCCGGTGAGCATATGCTGCTCTCATTCTTTTTTTTTTTCCTTTGTGTGTGTGCGAGTGTTGGGGGAGGGGAGGGGAGGGGGGGGGGGGGGGGGGGATTCTACCGACTGCTATATAGAATTTTCAGTTCACCCTTAAAGTTTAAATAGGTCCATATATTCATAATTGCATATGAGCTTCCAAATTTGGTTTAGGGATTTTATGCCTTGTTTATTATTTCTGCATGTTAACTCTCTAGAACCTTGCCCATGAGCCTTGGCTCAGGTGGCAGTGATGGGGGTGGGTAAGGGGTACAAATCCTAGGTTCAAATATGATGTAAACAAAACCCAAAAAGAAAAACCTTTCTAGCTTCTTTACTGAAAGTAAAATTGTCTTTTGAAATAGGAACATAGATCAATTTACAAAAGTGATGATCATGAAAAAACATGGTGGCGAATGGGAAGAGCTCATCATTCCTCACAGGTATGTTGTTAAAAGTGTTATAATTCAGTTGAGCATGCTTGATTCTGGATTCATGACAAATGCTGATGCTTTTATTAACCATTGTGTTTCAATGTACAGCATCAGGTCAATAGTGTGCCTCAATTTGCCTAGCTTTTCTGGTGGATTTAATCCTTGGGGAACACCACGTAGAAGGAAGCGTAATAATGTAATGTTGGTTCAAATTTATCATTTTCCAGTCTTTTTTTTTTTTTTTTCATAAATAGTGAAAATGATCTTTGTATTAATTAATTAATTGCATTGAAATTCTTTCTTCTTACATCTAACAAATACATTGGTGGATTATGACTTTACAGGGAGAGTTTACTCCACCATATGTAGATGATGGCCTTATTGAGGTCGTTGGTTTTAGAGATGCTTGGCATGGGCTTGTTTTGCTTGCGCCAAATGGACATGGAACTCGTCTTGCCCAGGTAAGAAATATAGGATGATTTTTTGGTATCCCCAATGGATCTAAGAGACTAATCGAAGAACTGAATTTTGATCAAGAAGCTGAAATTATGTCCTTAATATTATATTGTGCTATTCTTATTGATAGGCCCGCCGGATCCGCTTCAATTTTCACAAAGGTGCAGCTGACCATACATACATGAGGATCGATGGGGAACCCTGGAAGCAACCCTTCCCAGTTGATGATGAGACTGTCATGGTAGAAATCTCTCACCTTCGCCAGGTGAACATTCTTGCTACCCATGGCTGCAGGTCTAAAAGTGTTAACAATCCCTCATCACCCACCAATTATGACGCTGAGGAAGAGTATTACAATGAAGAAGAAGAGTATAGGAAGTTTGGTGCTGCAGAAACATTTAAGCTCCCAGAAGAAGTTGATATTTCTCATCTTAGTTAACCCCTTAAGTAATTCCTTTGCCAGTCCCACCCAAATCCTTTAATTCATGGAATTTCATTACCATCTTAGCTTAGTAGTAACATTTCCAGCAGTCAACCATTGAAGATCTTTCTATCATTTTATTCTTTTCTGAAGGATTGATATCTAGCTGTACATTATTGACTTATACTGAATTCAGAAAAGTATTTCTATCATTTTTATGTGAATGCAAATAACTCTTCTCAAATTCATTGGATCTCATCTAAGGCCTGGTGGAAAAATGGTACAAGCATTGAAGGAAGATGACACCTTTATGATAGAAGAATGCTCAATCATTGGGTTATACACGGTGCACAAAAAACATGGTTGTTTACTAGCAAAATCAAGCATTAGGAAATGGAGGTAATTGCTTAGGGTTCTGTATTGAGAAAAGACCTCCTAATCTGTCTTGGATATACAAGTACAATTCACAATAAGCCAGGGTTTAAACTTTAAATCGACAAATACTTTCATGTAGCCATGGAATATTTTGGCATCTGACACTGCTGGCTTACAATTCACCAATTTCAGCAAACACTCACTTGTTTTCCAATAGTTTTTGAGAGAGAAAAACTTCCATGTAACAGGTATATACACCATTTCTCTCACAATAAATAGTCACATGACTAGCATGTGAGAACATGTTAGAGTATGAGTGTATACATCCGTTACATGCAAGTTTTTCTCTTTTGAGATTAAGTTTTTGGCAGTCATGAGTGTATATTCACACTAGTCAGCTAAACCCACTAGTGTGAATATACTTTGGCAATCACATACAAATAAATTATGGCTAATCAACGATTGGGGGGGGAGAGAGAGAGAGCACATGTGAAAATTGGATTTACTTTTGCTTTACAAATATGCAAACTGAGAATCCCAGTTATAAACTCTAATACATTTTTGTAAAACAAATGATCGTGAAAAATAATACATGTAGACATGTGGAAACATAGGATGTAGCTGGATCACCATTGCAAACAATACACTAAAATGCAAACCTACAAGTTGACGAAAGGTACATGCCTAAAGTGTAAAACTCCAACTCTACCTCAAAACCATTAAAGATTTGGGGTCTGAGTGATCAACCTTCTAGGGGCAGCCACTCCAACTACAGGCCAACATATTGGAAATCCCCCAAACATTTTGTAACGGCTTCATTAGCCTTCTGTGTTCCTGCTCTTTCTTCTCTTTTCTTCTTCTCCCTGAAAACCAAAATCATTGAAATATGGTAAACCAGTGCAAAAACAGTAAGCACAAAAGCCTCTCTCCATTCTTTGTCCATCACAAACTACATGTGATTAAAACCCATAAATTTTATCCAATAGGCACAGAAAATTGAAATACTTCTAGAAGGTCTATAGGATTAAACTGATTTGGTGCTTAAGCTTCAACCAGAGCTACAGATCTATGTTTGATTGCAATACAAGATCCTTCAATGTTTACTTTACTTATCCTTTACACACGATAATCTTTGCAAATTTTGATCCTTGCAGAAAGGTTCAGAACAGGAAAGGTTCAATCTATATATAAAACTTTAATTGAATTTGAGGATCATTATCATGTCTATTGTATCAATTAGATGTTATGCGATGAATGCAATAACTGATATGGTGCTGAGGGATTTGTTACCTGTCCATATATTCCTTCAGCAGCTCTTTTGCCTGAACCAGCTTAGAAAGCAGATTGCGGTATACATCAAGGTCCCGGTCCACACTTCTTTTGTCAATGTTTAGGGCTGAACATAACTGTTGGCCAGCAAACCAAGTGTAAATGCTAGGTCAAACCCTCTCTCTCTCAAACACACACACAAAACAAAATTCACTAACATATATATATATATATATATATAGAACTCATCAGGTGCGCACCAACGAACATGCGCACCTGTCACTGAGCGCTCGGCAAAGTTTTTTTTAACACAGGCGAGCGCTGCTTCCTCCACCGAGTTTTGAGGGTAACCCCCATTTTTTCACCTCATCCCCTCGTAGGGTATAGAATGGGCTTGGTGGAGGCGTTATGTTAGGGTTTAACTCTGAGATTTTGGGCGGACGGAGTTAAACCATAACATAAACGCCGTTGAACCAGCGCCGGACGCTCAACGGTGCCACCGAGCGTTCGGCGTCAGGTGCGAACGTTCGCACCTGAATGGGCCTGTATATATATATACCATCATGCAAGGTCATTCAACCATTTGATGTACCATTCATTAACTCAAACAACAACAATGCAGTAATTTCAGGACTTGGCTTAACATGAATGATTAAGTTGTAATCATGATAGGACCAGCAAGTCTAACCTTTTCTAATATTGTTGGTTCAGTTGCATTTGCCAATTCAAGAAGACGAAAGAGCCCAACAGCAAAGAAACGGCTATAGCTAAAACTTCCTTTGCTTCCAGCCCTTTCTGCAATGTCCTTCAATACCCCCTCAACTTCTCCTTCTCCGGATGGAAACTCAACTAATGAACTGGAAGTTTGAGACCGAGCCCACTCTTCCAACTTTTGTGCATCATTTCTGTAGTGCTTAGCATGGAAACTAATCTAGTAAAGGTAGAGACTTTTCTCAAATATATAAGAAAGAGACTGTCATATCTAGCATAATTGTTTTAAATGAACATGACATTCTTACTGAAAACAGTGCAGTGTAAATTTTATTCTTCTACAGATTAAGAATAGTTTTCTTACCACAAGTAAAACTGATTGATCATGGTCATTGTCCGTATGACACATTTGTAGTTTAAAGAATCTTTAAATTATTAGGCTCAGTTCAGATTTTGGAAAGCAGAGGCAAAAACAAAGGAAAACATTCCTTTGCTCACAAATTAAATTCATGTTGTAACTATTTTTAACAAATTTATTACATAAAGGAATATCACAATCTTAATCAGTAGCTTACAAGTTCGCTCAATTTTCATATTTTTTGAAAATCCCAGACTATGTGATTGTCAGTTTGTCAATTTACAGACCACATTTACGCATTTCAAATTAAAAACTATACAAGAAAAAAAAAAAAAAAAAAAAAAGAGGAAATGAGCTCAAAGAGGAGATAAGACACAACAGACAAACCTGTATTGCTCTGGGTCCTCATTTAATGCTTTAATGTATGCTTGGAAGATTGCCTCTCGATCCTCATCGCTAGGATATCCATCCATGAGTTGATCATATACAGTGACAAAACCAAGAGCGAACACAGGGTCATAACGGTATGTCCTCTTGTACCTCATCAAATGTTGCTGGACAATCAGCTCCTGCAGGACAGTGTTGTAAACTCCAGGGATTGGTCGCTTATACGCCTTGAGAAAATTCAGCTTTGTATCAGCTACAGTTGGTGCATCTGCACATCAAGTGAGCAAACACATGATGAACAAGAAGGTTATGGAGGCTTTTTACGGACTTTTTGGGAACTCTTTGTGGAATAAAGAATCAGAATCTGAGGCAGCAAAATTGAAGTAATGTAAACAAAAAAAAAATAAAAAATTTAAACTTTGTAAATAATCTTCCTACTGTAAATAAAAAATAAAAGGCATAATTTGGAATTGAGAAATTCACAGCTAAACATTTCAATCTATCAACTACAACAAGAAAAAGCCTAAACAATTGGCATGTACATTGAAAATTCTCCTTTTTCACCCATTTTCTCGGCCATCAAACTAAGCCCAGAAAAACCGCCAAGCAGTAAACGAAGAGGACCAAAAAGAACCCACCTGAGGTGGATGACATGCAATGAACAACCAAACGAGAAGTCGAATTCGATGCTCTAAAGCCACCATAATGGCACGCGAAGCTCGTACGCAATCGAAGTCCCTCGGAATGCGAAGCCAAACTTCGAGTCGACGAGATTAAGGATTTTCTATCAGAGCATTGAGATAGCGCCGAGAAAGACAGAGAAGTAACGGCCGACATTTTAGGAGGAGAGAGAGTATTTAGAGTTGGAGATTTTCCGGGAAAATTTTGAGCATAGTGGAGAGGGAGAGAAAATTTGGTGGCTTAAGATTTTAATTTAAATCTTTTCTGAAGGAAGAGTCAAGAGTGTGAGTCTGTGAGAGAGAGAGGTCCACGAAAATAAGCTTATCCAGTGTGTGAAAGGAAATTGCGAGCCAGTAATTTCTTGACACGAGGCCGTTTTTATGGGTATCCGAAAGTGATAGATGGTAACGGTCGGGTTGGAGTGTACCGGGTCGGCTTGATATTTGTTGGTAGAGATAATGGATGGTTTTCATGGCGGGCCGAAGCCCAAAACGACAAGAGACATGGCACAGCCCTGGCCCTACTCAAACCTAAACAAATCAGCCACAAGATTGTTCACTTTGGAATTTGTCTTTATAAAATAATTTAATGTGTTTAGTGCTAAAATTGTCCACCTATTTTTTAAAAAAATATTAAACGCCTATGTTATAAAGTTATTGGCCCGTGTGTTTACACCAAGTGTTTGGCGTTTTTTTTTTTTTTTTTGTTGTCTGAACTATGAAGCCCACTTGAAAGTTTGAAACCATGATGGAAGAGTATAACTTTGGATATGAGCATGAGCATGTGCATGTGGGTTAGGCAGGCTATAGTCCATTCCATGCCAATCTAGCCTGCTAATAACTTTGCCTCTGCTATCCGTTAAGGGAAAATGTCCCGGATACGGGAAACGCCTCTTATATTGGGAAGTGCCTATAATACCCCTTATACAAGAAAACGCTCTGAATACGAAAAATTGTCATTTATATGCAAAACGTCCCTGATGCAAGCGCACGAAAAAACATCCTTTAACTTGTATAACGCTCTTTTTATGAAAAATGGTCTTTATACATAAAAACGCCCCTTATACGGAAAACGTGTCGGATATATACCTAGTTAACTAGTTAAGTATTACATGTTGATGAGCAAAACTGAAGTAATTAAAAAAAGTGCAAGTAGCTACTAGCTAGCAAATAAAGAGCGTTACTTGGCCAATCTTATCCAGTAGAGTAGTTATACGTGTCTATACCGTGCGTGGATTCATGTAGCAATATGCTTTCTGCTTCAATGTCGATGGAAGCAACGTGCTTCCTATCCTTTTTAAATTTTCACTCTAGACTGATCTAGCTGCAACCATCCATATCATCTATATTAAGAAAACAGAAAGATATATGAGAATTAAAAAAAGCCTTTGTTTATTACTTGATCGATGAAGCTTTTGGCCATTTGGGTCTTACAAGTTACAATCTCGATGCATTAGATCGACTTTGATCGATCGACTTTAAAGTAGTATTAAATTTGAAGTGAAGGATTTTGCCAGGTGGCCGGAACACCAAGATCCTGATCAGTACTGGATGATCTTCTCCAGCTGCTGCCTTTCCTCTTCTATATATATAATGGAACCTGGCCTCCAAGTTGTAGCCACCCCACTATATATATATATATATATAATACACAACCACTTTGATCAATAATCATTCTTTGATTGAATCCATCTATCTTCTTTATATTCCTCCCCAGATTAATTCATCCCTCATCGATATATCCATGTCTTAGGACACACAGCTAGTACAACTAAACCATCAAAAAGGGCATTTAACATTTAACGATATTGGGTACATATATAATACGTTACTGCAGGGAAGTAGAAGTACTAGTCCAACAATTAATGCCAGGAACTAATGGCGAGGTCCAAGCTCCTAATCCGAAAGGCAAGTACTCCGGCGCCGGCGCATCATCTAATTCTTGTAAGCCGCCATTAATAGCAGAAACTTCTGGCGGTGTTACTAATCCGCCGAAAGTCCTCCTCAATACTAAAGCAGCTGCTGCGCCTGTAAACGACAGTAGAAATACTGACGTTCACGGGCCTAACCAGGCGGAGGAATCCCTCCGCACTGTCATGTACTTGAGCTGTTGGGGTCCCAACTCCTAACTCATCACTCATCATGACTACGTACGTACCATATATATATAGTCTCCAACAAGTAGTACTCTTTGTTATTTTCTTCTAGCTATCTTTTTTCACTAACGCAGCTAAGCCTGCAGAAGTAAACTACTACTATATATTATTAATTAGAATATTTATGCATGTAGAAGTTGAGGAATTTGAGATCCCTGCACGTACTACTTTATTTAAGTAAATAGTATTAATTACTCCAAAGTCTCCAAGCTAGTAATAGTACTCCAAACGAATACAGCTAATATTTGAACCTTAATATATATTTAGAAATTAATCAGAAAATTAAGGTGTTTATCCCCTAGGAGTCCATCGTTTCAGTTTCATTCTAAATCGATTGTATTATATGATCACCATGCTGCCCTATGTAAGATTTTCCCAAGGCAATATTAATGCTTTTTATATACAAGGAAATGATAGATGGGAGAAGAATTAATCTGAAAAACGAAAGGCCCAATTAGAAGCAGCCTACACCCCCAAGGAAAAGCATATAAACAAATTAACAAGTCCAAAGCCCAAACCTTGACTACACCACACATAACAAACTAACCAACTAATTAAACTTTACATAAAAACTCAAACCAGCCCAAAGACCAAGCAATGGAGCAGGAAACACAGGGAACACCACTAAGCACAAACAGATCGCTCTAGCCTCTAGCATAATATTCACAACAAGAGAATTTCACAACTACTTTATTTTATTAGTTCACATATATATAGTTATTTTTGGCTACACAAAGAGCAAGCTAAGAGGAGCTATATATATATATATATATAGCTAGCTTTAATTTCCCTTACAAATACTGATATAATTAATATAGAATTACAATATTGGTTATATAGCTAATTAGGTCTCCAACAAACCAGATGCATGACTTTCTCCTCCTTTTCAGCTCTCCTTAAGCTCCGTCGTCTCTCTTCAATTTCAATCTTCTTCATGGTATCATAAGCAGTGGTGGCAGAAGCAAATCTTACAGTTTCAGAAGACTTGCCATCAGATTCTGCTTTAGGGTTTTCATGAGGAGGCATGATTGCACTACTTATCATGATATATATGCCTTCTGAGCAGTGGTACTACTGGTACTACTCCAAGTCGATCTTCAACGGTTTGCCCTCATGCATATATATATATATATACACATATATGTAGGAATACTTTTAAATAAACAGAATATTTAATTAGTCTATTGATGATCTAATTTTTACAAAATTTGTTAACTATGTTGTCAAGAATTGTGCTGGCTTTTGGGTTAACGTTAAAAGGCTTTTTGGCTAATTTGTGTCTCTTAATAGGAACAATAGCCAGTTATACTTTTTTAGAGTTCAAAAGCTCGATCTAATTAATTCATTTGTATTTTGAATTATTTAGGGTGGGGATGTGATCGAATGTGATTGATGCTAACAAGTAACAACAATTCAGTGAACATAGCTACAACTTGAGTGGCCACGTATTCTGTTGGATTAAAACAGTCATTTGAAATGTACATCGGAAAAAGAAATAGTGACCATAATATCCATTAGCAAAATTGTCCAAAAATGTGTTGCGTAGAGAACAGAAGTGTAAAATGGATTGGACCGTCCGAATATGACATAGTGCAAGCACGAAAGCGGCCTTGCCAAGCACATCAAAATTTAGATAAGCCCATAACCAACTTCAGACAAAATAAGGAGTAGAGAAATGTGCATTGGAAAAAGAAATAGTGACCATATTATGATTATCCATATGGAAAGTTGTATAAAAATGCGTTATCTTTCGACAAAAAGAAAAGATCAGGCCGTACGAATAAGACATAGTACAAGCACCAAACTGGCCGTGCCAAGCACATTGTAATCCTGATGAGCCCATAACCAATAAGCAGTAAAGAAATACAACAGGAATGAATGGGTGATAGCATGTACAAAACTGAAACAAATAGCTGAGGTCACAGAATAAATGGGTTTGATCAAATTTTGCAAAATAAGATGCAAAACTTTCTGGGTTTCTCACAGAAAAACCACTGCGCAATTTGTCATATATATTAAACCACACAAGGGACAAATTAAAGCCACAGCTCCCGGAATTTCAACAAATCTCACAGCCACTTTGTCTTTTTCCTTCTTCCTTTTTGGGTGGGGAGGGGTGAGGGAACCAAGTGGATGAACCCTCCATCTTTATATATTAATTTACAGTCCAAAGCATAGTCATCATGAATACACACAACTGAGAAACTAGAATTAGAAAAACAGAGTGTTTGGTTGAGTAAAAGATGTGTGCAACAAGAGGAGCTTGGATCGCTGCAGTGAGTGTTGGAGCTGTTGAGGCATTGAAAGATCAAGGCTTCTGCAGGTCGAGTTACACCATGAGGTCCATTCACCAACATGCCAAAACCAATATGAGATCGTTCCTACAAGCCAAGAAGCTGGTTTTCAACAAATTGAACTCTGAAAAGAAGAATCAATCTGAGGATTCTCTAAGAAAAGTCATGTACTTGAGCTGCTGGGGTCCTTATTGACACAATTTGGAGCACATTATGATTTTGCCAATAATTGGATTTGGCTATTGAAGTAGTGGGGTAGAGTTGGGATTAACTGGTAGCTGAACTGAAGCTACAAGCATGACTCGAATGAATATATATTTACCCAGAAATCACATATTATTTTATCAATTAGCATGCATGAACTTTGTTAGTTTTGGTATTATATTAGTCTCATCGGTTAGACTAAATGGCTTAAAAGTTGTGACAATGTCCCTAGTACAAAATCCACATCTCAAAAAAACAAATATTTTTTTTGGACCTCCTGCTCTTGTAATGTATGGTACCTTTTTTTTTTTTGGTCAATGGGAGGAATTCCCTTGATAACTGCCTAAAAGGGCTGAACAACAGAACAAAAGCAAAAAAACTATTACAGCAAAAAAATTAAAACAATCAAACCCAAAAGACAAAGGGATCCAACTAAAAAAACAAAAACAAAAGCAAAACCCAAGCCCAACCCATCAGGCTCCGAAATAGCCCAACCCTAGAGTCTGGTCAAGGATGCGGCAACTATGTTTTCGTTTCTAAAGATGGTATTAGAAATTTGATCGTCCAGATTAACGCTGTATTTTCGTGTTAATTGTCAATTGAAGTAGAAAATGAGAAGTGGCCAAAACAAAAAAGAAGTAGAAATTGAGGAGATGTAAATGGCCTCAGGCATATGATCATGTGGTGTCAACGTGGTATTATATACTATTATGTGTGCATAATCAACGAAAAAGTTAAAACTTTTAATTGTTTTGGAATAAAATGTTTAACAAAATTGAATTTGAGTAATAAAGTATCAAAAATTTTAGTTCAGAAACCAAAATTACCATAATTTGAAGGTGAAATCTGTAATTAGCCGCTTCAAGAAATATACACTCTCTCACACAAAATACAAATTACTCACAACTGGAGCAATCAATTTCTTTTGAAAAATGCCAGAGATATGGTCCACCGTCCACCTCTATTAAAGATGGTACACTAAATAATACCAACACATGGTATACCTACAAGAGAGTTTCAGAAAAACTGGCTCCTATTGTAAGTGACAGACAAAATTCATTGCAACCAGCTGCATGTCACAGTGATAGGTGTCGACACTGCACCTCAAGAACACCTCATGCATGTGAGAGATGCCGCACTGGGGCATGCCCCATCGAAGACTCTCTCGGTGTCGAGGTGATGAGAGTGACGATGCTCTTCTCCCTCCCCCACCAGTCGACACCTCACCTTCCTACAAAACAAGTAAACAACTGGTATTACTTCTTAGACTGCGGGCCTTAGAATATATTTTTCTTTTGGATTAAAAAAGCAAAACCATGTGTTTAACCACAGCAATGTTGTCCATTTCCGACTTCCTAATTCTACTTAAACTCCAATTATGCCCCTTCCTAATTCCTCACATCAAGTGCATCTCCAAGTGCAAAAAGGTCATATCCGAAAGAAGAGACAAATACCATTGGCGTCTTCCCTCTTTACACAGCCTCCAGTTTTTGGTGACAGACCCACCTCTTGAATTCCCATCTATTCTAATCGCCTATATAAAGAGCACCTCATTATCATCTTCTTCATCAACAACACACTTAAGCATTCACATTCACATTCGCATTCACAGCTGAGAAATTCAGAAAATCAAAGAGAGAACTAGTACTACTCCTACTACTACAAAAGCAAAATGAGTTCAAGGACTATTGTGGCAGCAAGCGTTGGAGTTGTGGAGGCGTTGAAGGACCAAGGGATCTGCAGATGGAACTCTGTTATAAGATCCGTACACCAACAAGCCAAGAACCAAGTAAGGTCATTTTCTCAGGCCAGCAAGCTTTCTTCTCCTCTCTTCAATAAAGTGATGAGAGATGAAAAGCTAAAGTCAGAGGAGTCTTTGAGGACAGCCATGTACTTGAGCTGCTGGGGTCCCAACTAGTTAGCACAAAAACAAGACCAAGATTATGTGTTTGCGCATGAACAATGATGAAACTATATAACACAAACCCATGAAGCCTGAAGATCGAGCTCCCTATGCTGAGTTGTATCAATTGAGGGTATAAACTTGTTGGCATACATGGGCAATTGCTCGGGCTTGTAAATTGAAGAACCTTGGTGTTCACTTGGGGCAAATTGATGTAAATTTTGTATTGTTATAACAATTGCCACATGATTGATGAATGATGAAACATATATAGTTCTGAGAATTGATGGCCTGATCATTATTGTTGCTTTTTTTTTTGTTTTGTTGTGTTTTTATTTATTTATTGCTGACTCTGTTCCAAGTGAAAGATTGATCATCCTATGTTAAGTTGAATTTGCCTTACTTTTAAGAAGTACATCTGAGGAAAGAAACGTTTAATGAAATTTGATTGGAGGTTGATTTATCATCCCATTTCTTAAATTTGGTGATTTAAATTAAATATTAAGGACTAAAGAGTTGAAGTTAGTGAAGTCGGGATGTCATGGCCCCTGTTTTTCTATTGCATTTTTTGACTCCTAATATTTTCATTTTGCTTCCAATATAAGTGGTAGTCAACTTTTAGATTTTAGAGAGTGAAAAGAGAGAGGAGAGACAGAGAAACTCTTCATAAATTTTGTGAGAAAATCTTGTAATCTCTAAGGATGATCAATCTTTCACTTGGTCCTTTATTGTGAGGAAATCTTATAATTTTAGACTTCAAAAATTTGAACAAAACGGATCCTAAGAGTGACCAAACGGGTCCTAGGAGTATATAAAAAATATTTTTACAGTGCTTCTTCATGTAAACAACAAGTTTGATCACATTAGTCCGGTTCATCAATAGTCTTAAACAAGCAGATTTGGTCACATTAGTCCGGTGTCGTTACATTGTTGTGTTGGTGTGTGTGTGTGTGTGCGTTTTTTTTTTTTTTTGGCTATATGATTTAAGTGTTCTGATTTATTTGGTTTGCTTGTATGTGACTATTTTGAATTTTTTTGGCATTATTAAAGCTCTTGGTTCTTGTTAATTGTTGTTTGGACTTGTTATTAATTGGTTGGTTTGGGGTCTAAAATTCTCTACAACATACATGTTTACATGATTTTTGGTAAGAAAAATATGGTTAATTTTAAAACACCTTCAAAATTGTGGAAAAAAAAAATATCACTAGATAATATATATCTAATATCGTGAATAAACTGAAAAAGTATTACTAAATTATTGATAATGTTACCAGAAAATGAGAAATGTTATTTACTTTCTACACCAATTTTTTCTTTTATTTTTTTTCATTATGTAGTGTAACTTTATAATCCAAATTATTCATTTTAAGATTACTTTTTAAAAATTATTTATGTTAAAAATTAATAGAATTGAAATTATTTAATTATGTAACTATGATTAAATAAATAGACGATTTTGATAATAGTTAAATTCATCATACAAAGTGATGTAAAAAATAAACAGTTTTGATTATAAAACTACACTATATAATTAGAAAGAAAAAAAAAACAATGAAAAAAGTAGAAAGTAGATAGCACTTGCTCAAAAAATTAAAGAACAATACTTGGGTCACCCTACTCCCCCAAATTTTGATTTCGGTAATGTCAGCGCATAATCGGAACCGTTCACTTTTTAGATAACATATTAAAGATCATCTCTGCAAAAAATCAAATCAATCGGAAATCGTTTGGTTATATAACTGTTGTCAATTAAATAAAAAAAATCAACGGTTTGGTAAAAAAATCACTTTTTAATTAAAAATCGTTGATTTTTTTTATTTAATTGACAACAATTATATAATCAAACGATTTTCGATTGATTTATTTTTTGCAGAGATGATCTTTAATATGTTATCTAAAAAGTGAACGGTTCCGATTATGCGTTGACATTGTCGAAATCAGAATTTGAGAGGATGAGGTGACCTTGAAATAACCCAAGGCCAAGGGTGACTCAAGTATTGTTCAAAATTAAATATCCACAACATAACAGGGGCTAAGTCTTCAATGGGCATGCCTCAATGAGACATAAAATAGGTCCCACAAGCATGTGAGTCCCACCTCACGTGAGAGATGCCCCCAGACTCTCTCCACACCAGGTGAGGGTGAGGTAGGTGATGAGAGTGACCAGGCTCTCCTCCCATTTTTTGTCCTGTACAGTCGACACCTCACCTTCCTACTTTCCTAGAAAACAAGTAGTAAACTGGTTTTTACTCCCACACTGCGGGCCTCAATACATAAATTAAAGCAAAACCATGTGCGTATGTGGCAGCGTATCAGCGATGCTTGCTGCGGCTGAACCCATAAAATCTACTTGAATTCCAATTATGCCCCTGTTTAATTTATCCTATCAAGTGCATCTCCAAGTACAAATGGGTCATCCTACTTCATCGGTGGATCGACAAATACCATTGGCTTCACTCCTTAAACCGCCTCCAGTTTTCTGTGACAGACCCACCAATCCCCTATATAAACAGCACCTCACAATCATCTACTTCATCAACACACTCAAACATTCACATTCACTACTGAGACATTCAGAAAATCAAAGAGAGAATTAGTACTACAGTCTACAGATCCAAGAGAAATGAGTTCAACAAGCAAGGCTATTGTGGCAGCAAGTGTTGGAGTTGTGGAGGCTTTGAAGGACCAAGGGTTTTGCAGATGGAACTCTGTTATAAGATCCATCCACCAACAAGCCAAGAGCCAAGTAAGGTCATTTTCTCAGGCCAACAACAAGCTCTCTTCTCCTGTCTTCAATAAAGTGATGAGAGATGAAAAGCTCAAGAGGTCAGAGGAGTCCTTGAGGACAGTCATGTTCTTGAGCTGCTGGGGTCCCAACAACTAATTACCACAAAAACAAGACCAAGAAGCAAGATTATATTTTTATGCAAGTGGTTGCCTCTATGGAGCTTGTGGGCATCAACAAGAATGAAGCTAGGCTCCTTAATTGAGTTCTATCAAATGATGATATGAACTTGTTGGGTTATATTGCCGATTGATCGCTTGGGATTGTAAATGGAAGAATATTGATGTCTGCTTAGACAAACTGATGTAAATTTTGTTCTGTTTATAACATTCTGCCACATTGAACATATATGTTTCTGAGAATTGGTGCCTTGTTCTACATTCTGTCATTCTCTACATGAGAAATTAAATACTAGATAATAGTAATAATGGTTTTTAATCTTCGCGATGCAACGTTTTTGTCACTGTCGTTGATGTTATAAATTTCTACCTAGGAATCCCCTTAATTTGGTTGTGCTTATAACCATTTTGCACGTTCCAAACATTCTGTGATAGCTTGTGCTGAAGCAGAGTGAGAATTTTATTTTACTCATGATGTAGTCGGCTTGTACAGTGTATAAGTTTTGATTTTAAGGATGAGTTATGAGGATTTAACATATATGGTATGACCAAACTCATGGTGTGTATTTCTCATTTGTTGAGTTGGGCTACCATATCAATATCCTATAATTGACTTTTGTTCAAAGAAAAAGTGCATTTGAAAGGATACGTTTTAAGGAATTTGAAGTTGAATAGCAGCTAAATTTAAAGGGCTATGCATGCATACACTATAGGAGTGTATGGGGTTGATAAAAAAGAGAAAATGCAAGAAATCTGGAAATAATTGACCCGGCAAATCCACAAAAGCTGGTGCTATACTGCTATGAAGTGGAGAGTGATAAAAGCCAAGCCTACTTTTCCATTGAAATGTAGATAAATAAAGACTATATAGTTAAGGTAAATTTCCACTTTGACACAAAATTTGGTGTCTTAACATATCGGCAAATTCTTTGCGACTGTAAAAAAAAAAAATAATAATCTTTGTGTCTTTTACAAGGTTGTGCTTATCCTTTTTTTTAAAAAAAAGTTGACAATTTCCACTAAAACAAACTAAAGAATTGTACAAGTGGCCCTTCCTCCCGTACTTGAGGCTCAAATGGATTTTGTAAGGAAAAACCGTGTGCACATTTGTAGTCTAGTGGTAGTGTTGGTCCTACTCAAAACCAATTTTGTCCCCTTCAATGAATGTGACTACCAGGTAGTAAACCAAAAACCACTGGCGTCCCCAGAAAAACCCACAGGCCCACTGAGCCAACAACCCATGGTTTTTCCCATATTTTGTGGGCTTGAACTTATCTGCACTGTCACAGTGTCACTCCTTTCCTACATATAAAAGCAACACCATTTGCTTAACATCAAACATTCAAACGCATCAAAACATCACCTTTTATCCCACTAAAAGATCAGTCTTTTTAAGATCAATAGAAGAAATCATGAGTACTTCATCAGCAAGCAGAGCTTGGATTGTGGCAGCAAGTGTAGGAGTTGTGGAGGCCTTGAAAGACCAGGGCATCTGCAGGTGGAATTATACAATGAGATTGGTGCAGCAGCATGCCAAGAACAATCTCAGGTCCTTTTCTCAGGCCAAGCAACTCTCTTCCTCATCCTCTGCTATGGTTTCAAATAAACTCAGAGATGAGAAAATGAAGCAATCTGAGGAGTCTCTGAGGAAAGTCATGTACCTCAGCTGCTGGGGTCCCAATTGAATTCACCCACAACTTGGCAGTGAAGGCAGGCCTTGATTTCAAGTTCAGACATTATGGCATGATGATAGCTAGATAGAAATATGTATGCTCATCAAGCTGGCCATGGTTGGACCTGAAGAATTTTGTTTATTTACAAAAAGATTGTAAATTGTAAATCTCTATGATGTATACAATTAATATGAGAATTGATTTATCATATCATCATTAGCCCTTTTTCTCTTTCTTTCTTATTTTGGATTTGTCTGCCTTAATTTCCCAGCACATGGCGATCCAAACCAATTTGCTTAGTTGACCAAAAACTTCGATAGAGCTACTGAAGTTTTGCAATGAACAAGCGTCCTCCACCAATTTCCACCATGGTTCAATATAAATTTTTGAAAGCAAGAAAAGGAAAATTCTGGTTAATTATATGCCTACTTGATTATAATAAAGGTTGTTTTACATAGCTGGGTGAATGAGATGTTAACATGTTATTGAAGGAGGAGACTTAATCTTATGTGCCTCACAGTGATTCTCTGAAATATTAGATCCTGATAGTAAAGGGCTCATAGCAGAGGCTACTTCTCAATGAGGATATAATTTGTTTAGCCTTAGGCCAATTTATGTTGAGTTATTCTAATTGCCCATTGCACTTTAGACACAGCTAGCTAAGCTAGAATTTGTTTGAGCAGTAAGTCATCCTTCCTAAAAATGTGTAGCCGGAGAGAAACTTCAGTCAATTTAGGGTTTTTCAATATATTAATATATGCCTCTAACATGAGGTATTTATACAATACAAGAGCCTATCCTATTCTAGGAAGGAAAGCTAATCTCGGCAAGGCCCAAAGTACAATCCCATAACAATTGGGAATTCCCTAATTACAAGATATTTATTTACACACTAGTCAATGATTCAACACTCCCCCTCAAGGTGGTGCATAGACATCGCAAATGCCCAACTTGACAAGCGAATCGTTAAAAACCGAATTTGATACGGCCTTGGTCAACACATCTGCCAACTGGCTTGTAGTACTGACATATTGTACCTCAACTATCTTTTCTTCCAACTTTTCATAGATAAAGTTCCTGTCAATCTCCACATGTTTCGTTCTATCATGCTGAACCGGGTTCTCAGCAATTTTAATCGCTGATTGATTATCACAATACAACTTCATTGGTTTCTCAGAGGAAAAACCCAACTCCCCCATAAGCCTTTTAAGCCACAGCAATTCACAAATACCTTTCACCATTGCCCGGTACTCAGCTTCTGCACTAGATAGTGAGACAACCTTTTGCTTCTTACTCTTCCAAGTGACCAAATTACCTCCAACAAAGGTAAAATAGCCCGAAGTTGATCTTCTCCTATCTCCTTTACCCCCCCAATCTGAGTCTGTATATCCCAAAACATCTGCATGCCCATGTTTTGAAAACAATAAACCCTTTCCTGGTGCGGATTTCAAATATCTCAAAATCCTTACAACTGCTTCCATGTGTTGCTTCCCTGGATTATGCATAAATCTACTCACAACACTCACAGCATACGCAATGTCAGGTCTAGTATGTGATAAATAAATCAAACGCCCAACTAACCTCTGATACTGTCCTTTGTCAGCTGGAATTTGATCAGAAAGCTCTTCTAAACCATGGTTCTGTTCAATAGGAGACCCAATTGGCTGACTCCCAAGCATGCCTGTTTCCTCTAGCAAATCAAGTACGTACTTTCGTTGGGACAAGAAGATGCCTTGTTCAGACCGGACGACTTCAATTCCCAAGAAATATTTGAGGCCACCCAAATCCTTCATATCAAACTCAGACGACAAATAGTTCTTCAATTTATTCATCTCTTCAATATCATTACCTGTGACCACCATATCATCTACATAAATAATGAGTGCTGTTAATTTGTCTCCCACTCTTTTCAAGAATAGAGTATGATCTGCATTACTCTGTTCATATCCATACTTCTTCATGGCAAGTCGGAATCTACCAAACCAGGCTCGTGGGGACTGCTTCAAACCATATAAAGCTTTTTTTAGTCTGCATACAACATTAGAGCAATTCTGAGTATCATAACCTGGTGGTAACGCCATATACACTTCTTCCTGTAAATCACCGTGTAGAAATGCATTTTTTACATCATACTGTTGCAAGGGCCAACCAAAATTTGCAGCCAGAGATATCAAAACCCGAATGGTATTGATCTTTGCCACAGGAGCAAAGGTTTCCTGATAATCAATCCCATAGGTCTGGGTAAAACCTTTAGCAACAAGCCGAGCTTTATACCTATCAATTGAGCCATCCGGCTTACACTTAACAGTGTATACCCACCTGCAACCCACGGGTCGTTTGCCTTCTGGCAATGGGACCAACTCCCAAGTCTGATTTTTTTCTAGTGCTGTCATCTCTTCAGTCATTGCCGTGGCCCATTTTGGATCTGACAAGGCTTCTTGAACTTTAGTGGGAATATGGACGACAGTCATATTACTGACAAATCCTTGACAAGCCTCTGACAGTCTATGGGCGGATACATACTGAGCAATAGGATATTTCACCTTCTTCATAGCTTCGGGTGAGAATCTATCAGGTGGTACTCCTCGATTACTCCTTGGTGGCAACTGATACCTGTCAACCTCAACATGCTCATGTTCACAAATATTGTTAGTATTAATCACAAAATCTATACTTGCCTCAGGAACCTCAGGAATAGCTGCACGAGGAGAATTGGGGGTGGGTACTGTTGATGACGTGAGAGAGAGGCTTTCGGCAATATCCAGATCCACACTAACACTCGGCTGAACCTGGTTGACGACTTCAGTGGCGGCTTCAGCGGTCCCTTCTTCATGTGCACCAACAGTGGTGTCCTGAATTGGACCGGTTGGAATAGAATCCGGAAATAATTCTGTCCAATTCAAAGCTTCCATAGTGCTCTCCCTCGGAAGCAAGGAATGGGATAGCGGAGAAGCAAAAAACATCTCATGTTCAGAAAAAACAACATCCATGGTAACATAGTACTTACCAGTAGGAGGATGAAAACATCTGTATCCCTTTTGTAAGGGATGATAACCCACAAAAACACACTTGAGAGCACAGGGATCAAGCTTAGTACGCATATGCTTCTGTAAATGCACAAACACGACGCAACCAAAAACCCGGGGTGGAAGTGTAAGATGTGAAGGAAGAGGTACAGAGGATGCCAGTGTATCTAACGGCGTCTGAAATTCCAAAACTCGAGTAGGCACACGGTTGAGAAGATAAACAGCCGTGGTAATGGCTTCCTCCCAAAACTGTGGCCCCATATGTGCGCCAATAAGGGCAGCCCGCGTAATTTCAAGAATCTGTCTATTTCGCCGTTCAGCCACACCATTTTGTTGTGGGGTGTAAGGACACGTGGTTTCATGCAAAATACCATGAGTCTGAAAATAAGTGCGTAACTCCTGATTAACGAATTCCCCACCATTATCAGACCGAAGCACTTGTAAATTTGCAGAAAATTGTGTCTTAATCATTTGGTGAAACGTGCGAAATATTGCAGCTACATCACTCTTATGTCGCATCAAATAGAGCCACGTCATTCGAGTGCAATCATCAACAAACAAAACAAACCAACGGAAACCAGAAGAAGTAGTAACAGGAGCAGGTCCCCAAACATCCGAATGAATCAATGAAAATGGCACAGATCTTTTATTAGAACTATCAGAATAAGTAGCGCGGTGGCTTTTTGCCAAAATGCAAGTATCACACCGAAAATTTGAAGGTTTACATGTTGAAAATAAAGTAGGAAATAGATGCTCTAAATACCCAAAAGAGACATGACCCAACCGGTGATGCCATAACCAAATCTGATCCTCAGATGCCCGAGATGACCCTTTTGCAGATAAGGACCGCCCCACGCAGACATCGTCCACATAATACAAGCCCTCTCTCTTAGTACCACGCCCAATGATCTCCCCGCTGCAGAGATCCTGAAGAAGACAGAAATTGGGATAGATTAATACTAAACAATTTAATTGAGCAGTAACTTGCGGTATAGACAAAAGATTATTAGAGAGAGCAGGAATCAACAGGGTATGGTCCAAGGATAAAGAAGGAGTTAAGTCAACTCTTCCAGCGCCAGTAACAGGATATGATATGCCATTTGCATTGGCTACAGTAACACAATTAGGTAAGCAGTTATCACGTAACAAAGATGCATCGAAGGTCATGTGGTTTGTTGCACCAGAATCAAGAATCCAACCCACATCTTTTCCAGAACTAGTTGTAAGGAAAGCATGACCAACACTACCTGATTGTTGAAGAAGGGTAGAATCTACCACAGAATGAGACATATCAACTGATGTAGCCGGCATGGCAGCCACTGGAGCACACGGCGGCTGGGTTGCAGATGATAGAGGCACTGAAGCCGGCGGTGGCATGGAGGTACACAATGCCACTTTTCCACTTTTCCGAGCCTGCAAACGCTCTTTGTGAGCCGGCCACCAGTCAGGATACCCATGTTTCTTGAAACAGGTTTCCACAGCATGTTTGGTACTTCCACAATGAGTACAATGACCGCCAACAGGCATAAGAGAAGGTGATGTGATGGGATGGTTGCCAACCTTCTTAACTGCCATAGCCATCTGAGAAGTATCACCTTGATTCATCATAGTATGACGACGAAGTTCCTCACGTCTCACGGTGGAAAAAGCCACATCAGGCCCGGGAAGAGGATCAGTACGGAGAATATCTCCCCGAATAGAATCATACACATCATCAAGACCAGCAAGAAACAAATAAACACGATCCTCACCAATTTCAGTCATACGTGTATTTATCACATCTGCTTGAGTAAAGGGAATAGGTCTGCGATGATCAAGCTCCTGCCAAATAATTTGAAGATCAGAATAATAGGCAGCGACCGATCGCCCAGCCTGTTTGGTTGCCATAGCCTTACGGGATAAATCATATAAGATAGATTTATCAGCACCCTCATAGTAGGTCTTGGACACTGCATCCCAGACATTTTTTGCAGTAGGTAAACGGATAAATAACGTCATCACATTCGCCTCCATGGCACCAATAAGCCAACCCTTCACAATGGCGTCTTCCATTACCCACTTGCTATAGGTGGCACTTGTCACCGCCGGTTGAGGAGTGGTGCCATTAAGATATCCCATCTTTCCTCTTCCTGCAACAAACATGGTCACAACTTGAGACCAAAGAGTAAAATTCGGGCCATTCAATTTGACCCCATAAGGAATGGATGTTGGCTCCGGTGCCGTCATGACCACAGGTGGAATAGTAAGAGCCTGAGAAGTGGTGGAAACATCATCCATTATTTTCCTAGAACTTTAGGATGTTTAGAAAATCGGGTAGCAAGAGGGAGAAGCAATCGGCTTCTAGGATAGAACTGAAGAAGAAGCAGTCGGCTTCTTAGAGACACTTCAGGTAGAGAGGAAGGGCAAGCAATCGGCTTGCAGTGGAGAACTGGGCGGAGCAATAGGCTCTGGCAGGTATTAGATTGAAGATAGCGCCTAGGACTAGCTGCTCTGATACCAAGTCAATTTAGGGTTTTTCAATATATTAATATATGCCTCTAACATGAGGTATTTATACAATACAAGAGCCTATCCTATTCTAGGAAGGAAAGCTAATCTCGGCAAGGCCCAAAGTACAATCCCATAACAATTGGGAATTCCCTAATTACAAGATATTTATTTACACACTACTCAATGATTCAACAACTTCCTGTAACATGTTACATGTAACAGGGAAGAGGTCAAAATCAAATTTTCTATTATTCTATAAAAATCTATTGTTTTTTTTTTTTTTGGCCAATATAAAAATCTATTGTTAATAGCAGGCAAAGGATGACTATGCTTTTACTTCCATTTAGTCTGGGCTTAAAGGACTATTTTATTTACGAAACAAGGTGCGCATGATGTGAGTCATGACCGAGTGATGTAATACCAGTACGGCAGATAAGTTAAAAACAAACCAAAAAACCACTGGATTAATAATTCCTTGGCTCAAAACCAGCAGCCAGCAACAGCTATAGCCTCTGGTTTTTCCCAAATTTTTAGCCTTTTCTTTACTTCGTTCATGTATCTAACTCTACATGTCTCCTTCATATAGTTCTATAAGAGACCCTCCATACCCATAATTTCAACTTGATCAACAGCTTTCTCATATACCATTCACTCACTCTTATACTACCATTCACCACCAATCCAAAGCTTTCAATACACAAATTCATTAAGAAAAATATGATTAGTGCAACTGCAAGTACTAGAGCTTGGGTAGTGGCAGCCACTGTTGGAGTTGTGGAGGTGTTGAAAGACCAAGGGGTCTGCAGGTGGAACTATCCCCTAAGACTGATCCTCCAGCAGGCCAAGAACCATCTGAGGTCGTTTTCTCAGGCCAAGAACCTGTCTTCTTCATCTTCTGCCATGGTCTCAAACATCATGAGAGAAGAGAGAGCAAAGCAGTCGGAGGAGTCTATGAGGAAAGTCATGTATCTTAATTCTTGGGGTACCAACTGACGAGACCAAAACCCAGCTTAGTTAAGAGGGTGCAGAGAAGTTGGTCATGGACTCATGGATATTTGTTTGTAAAAATTTTGTGAAAAATTGGTTCTGATTGTAGCAATTAGTCATTGTAAATTTTAGAGTGCTACAAGGCAGTTGTTCTTGCAAATACATAAAATTAATACATTGGATATTTGGATCCATACGTTTTACAAGTTGAGATTTTAATTTCTTCTTCATCTTAGCTCGGGCTTAATAAAGTGAAGCCTAAAGAGTTTTTATTTATTTTTTGGTATGATGGCCTAAATGGACTAATGATGAGCATTGGCCCAGTCTGATCTTGACTTGTGATTTTTATTGGACCTTAGCAAAATTTGTGAGACGGACGTCGTGCAAATTTGAACCAAGCTAAGATCATCGCGCCGCTTAATAAGCCCAAGCCCATTTATGGATTTTCAACATTTACAGTTCATGAAATAACATTTTATTTTGGGGATTCAAATGCTAACATACACCCAACATCCAGAAAATTTCATTTTACTATGAGAAAAAAAAAAAACCTCTGACCATGACTTACAAGATAAATTTCTTTGCAACAGTGATATTTCAAGCATACGAGGAGGGAAGTGTTGAGACATTGAAATATGAGACGTTCCCTCTCAAGTCTCAACTAATAGATGAGACTTTTCTCAATTGAAAAAAATTACCTATCACGATTGTGACACTCCGTGTCTATCTCTCATGTGAATTTCTTGTAATGTAGTATATGATGAGAGAGATATATACAATGTTATATATATCCGTTATATAGAAATTTTTCTCTTTTTCATTTGGCCTTTTATGATATGGAAAATATCAAAGTGAATATATCTTCAAACAATATTGGCTTTTCACATGTAGTTGAAGTTGAAGTTGATGTATACTTATTATATAATATATTATAGCAAATAGTTAATTGACACATCAACTACTACATCATATATGAAGATAAATAATATAATACTCTTAGTTTTGTCTTTCGAGACATACACCGTTCTAGTTATTAAATTTATTCACCAAATTTTATTCAAAATTAGTACCAATATTGTGAGATAGCCCATATCACAATATTGGTACTAATTTGAATAAAATTTGGTGAATAAATTTGATAACTGGAACGGTGTATGTCACATAAAATATTGTGATATGGGCTATCTCACCAGAGCCTAATTAGCTCTTAGCTGAAAGTGAAACTACCTCCACTTTCATCGCCTCTTAGCTCTCTACTCTGCATATATATATGGCTTCAGTTAAATAGCCTCAATGCTTGCTTAGTTGCTTAGTCCATTCAGAGCTGTATAGCATATATAGTTTATATGTGTACCTCATCAGTACTTTCTTTCTTGGTAAATTTATCTCAGTACTCTCTCTCTACATTTTTTGTTTTTGTTTTTGTTTTTTCACTGGTTGTACTTAGTAGTAATCATTCAATTATAGTTAATTAAAATGAGGTGGAAGAGCAAGGCTTGGGGTGTTTTAGGCACTGTTGCAGCTGTGGAGGAGTTGAAAGATAAGAGCCTATGCAACTGGATTAATTCTACCTTAAGATCCCTGCTCTACCACCAACATCATGTGATCAGTAACAGAGACTACAGAGTGAAGCCACTGTCTACTACACAAGAGGGAAAATCTTCATCATCTTCTTCTTCTACTTCAAAAATGGTGTCAAAGAAGAGAATTAGCAAGCAGGAGACTCTGAAGCAACCAGCTGATGAAGAATCACTTAGACTAATAATGTACTTGAGCTGTTGGGGACCCAACTCATGAGCTGGAAAAATGCCACCCTCCCATGTTTAAGAAATCATTAGTAATTAAGCTACATAGCATTTTATATATACCATGTGTACTGTGCAGTGAATATCATCAATCATATCCTTGTAATTGTAATTTGCTCAAAATTAAAGAGGGGAAAACACAACATTCAAGATCAAAGAATTGAAGATTAATTGTTTCAAACAATATAACTGCAGTATATATATTTGAAGAGCCTCTAATCTCTGTCTCATTAGAGTTTGGTATATTCTTATACTTTTGTATATATTCTGAAACTAGTCAACATTTATCATGAAATTAGACCAAGTAGCTAGCTAAAAGGGTACGTAGTGCTCTAATCTCCAAGCAATAAGCGCTTGGGGCCTTGGGTCCATAAACTTATTATAGAGTGTGGAGGGAACAGAAAGTAACTTTACGCAAAAGCTGTTTGACTATAACCTAGCACACATAGCAACTTTGTTATTGCCCCAGATCATGATCATGAATGAATGGTAGGTCAAATTATTATTGTCTGTCAAACATACATATGATTTCACTTCATTGATTTGGGCTCGATGGGAATTAAAGATGATCGATGAGAAGATAGATGCCTTTGACAAGAGGGCCACATGGGAGTATCAGTGGGTTGGGTTTGCTGTGTCCTTATCTTTAATGGCACCACCAGATCGAACATGTTCTAATGTTCTAACATCATAACCCTCTTAATTATGACCCCTAATGCATGCTAGCTATTCGCTACCCCTTTAAGAAGCCCACCTAGCTTTTTCAGTTTATCCCATTTATCCATCCATTCTTTTGAAACAAAACAAAACAAAAGCAGAATGTCACAAGCATAAAAAGAAAAGAAAAGAAAGAAAGGCATCATAACCAGATTTGAAAAGAGAATGTTGTTTTGGTACACTGCAAGTGAATTCTTCCACAAATGGTTTGGCTATACATTGTTGCTGTCAGCCTGTCAACGTTTTCTGTTGTTGTCAATTCTCAGTTTTAAATATCAGGGAAATAAGGAGTTATAATGTCATCGAACCCATTTTTGTTTTTTATTCTCTTATTCAAAGGTATCAAGATATGCCTTGCAAAGGTAAAAGGCATGAAATATCTAAACAAAATTGTGCTTTAAATTAACCCAAACTATATAATAATTAAACACCTAATCACATATACATTGTACTGTGTGTGTATTGTATATTTATAAACTATTCCAAATTTGCTCACAGCTTGACACGTGTATTATGTGTTCACTATAGTTAACAATGAGAGAGAAAAGTAATTTATGAATAAAAGAATTTTCTCCTATTTTTTCTTTAAATAAAATAAAAAAACAAAAAGAAAGTTAGAGCCTAGAGGAACCCATCAGCCCCGATCTTTTGACGGGCCCCCTCCGATATATTTTCGGCAGCAACCCCGTATTCAGTGGAAAGAAAAGATATTTTAAGTTAATAGAATTCAAAAAAAGATATTTAAATATATAATTGTAGTTATTATCCAAAGTTAACTATGGTTAATTAACATATGTCACATTTTGAGATGCTCACCAGTCACCACCAAATTAATTTGGTCTCATAATTAATATAAGGTATGGTCCAATATAGCCCAAAAGATTTTAGAACTTGAAAGTTGAAACTCTCTTCTGCCCAAGTGCCAGCCAACAATAACAGAGTGAGTGAGCTGTGAGTAAAAGTAACCACCGCCAATTCCGACAATCCAAAAGTCCAGAGCGAAATGTCACATTCATACACACGCATTTGGCATTCGCAACGATAAAGAGCTTTCGCGAAGCAGAGACACAACAACTAAAACACTTCCACCAACATCAATCTTCCAGGCACAAACAAAATCTCTCTTTTTTGCTTTCTTCCGGTGAAACCCATTTGCCGGCGGCTGCCTTGGAGTGAATTTCCGGCGAGTGCGGTGGAGAATGGCTGTGGAGGCTGAGAAATCTGGGTCTGATGGGAAGCTCTGGAGTAGTCTATGCAAAATGCCATTTTGGCAGTCCAGAAATGTCTCTTCCTCTTCCTCTTCCTCTTCTTCTTCGTCGTCTTCCACGACGACGTTGTCTTCTTCTATGCATAATGCTATCCAGCTGAGTCAGACTCACGAGTCAGTGGACCGTACAAATCTTCATCCTCCCAGTACGGTGTCGTATGTCACCAAGTCTTTGCTTCCTGCTAGGAGGAGGCTCCGTCTTGATCCTCCTAATAAGCTCTTCTTTCCATGTACGCCTTAGCTTTTCTGGGTCCCTATTCTTGTCTTTAATTATCTTTGGTTTTGATTTATTTAATTGATCTGGGGTGTCTTTTGTTTTTTTTCTAATAATTTTGATCTGGGTTTTTATTTTCATTATCCAAGAATTTTAAAGAAAAAAAAGGAACTTTTTATTTCCTATGGCTTGGGTAATTAGTTGCATGATATGTCCGTTTTTGAGCTTAGACTGATTTCCTTTGATAAATGCATATCTGGGTCTTCAACATTTAGTATGGAGCAACTATTCTTTGTTCTTTGATTTGCTTAAGTTGCATGATTTGTTGATTTTATGAGTCACAGTAGTTCCATTTGTTTTATGCTGATCTGGTCGTTTTTTATTGGTGTCTCTATCTTTCTGGTAGTCTCTCTTCTTTGGTTTGTTTCTGTTGCATAATATATCTACTTGTGTAGTTTCATTTGAAGTGGTTTGTCTCTCTTCTTTCGTTTTTTAAAGTGGTTGCATTTGCTAATGGCTAACCTCGGCCTTCTTCACTAAGCCACTAGAATTGAGATACTTTTTGCATACATTGCATCTTCTATGATCTGTTCATTTTCTATGAAAGCTTTTACTAATTTGATAGATCAGCGGTTTTTTCTTTTTTTGGTCAGAAGATCAGCAGTTTCATTTGATGTTAATTTGATAAATTTCTATTTATTTGCCTCACCAGTCCAGGTTTTCTTCATCTAAACTTCCAGAATTACGCTCCTATGTTTTTTTTTTCTTGTTTGTTAAAAGTTAGAGTGGTCCTGAATCTGGTATTTCTTTACTGAGTCCCTGAATCTGTGTATAGCAGCATTACTTTAGGTGATTTGTATCTGCATATGGGTTTCTCCATTGCTAGCTTCACTCGGGATTTCTTATAAGAAGTTCACTCAGAAAGTGCAATGTTAGCTGAGTTCCTTTGCTGATTGATGACTTCAAACTAGATATGTTTTCCTCACTGTGCGATTGTTTCATCTGCAGACGAACCTGGTAAACAGGTTAAGAGTGCCATTGGGATTAAAAACACTTGCAAATCTCATGTAGCTTTCAAGGTATGTATTGTATTTTAAGGAATCATAGTTTCTCTTTTACATATTGGTTTACTATGTATGCATAGGTTAAATTTGGCAACAACTAGTCATAACTAGTTGGATAAAATGACCTTGAACTGTGATCAAATTGGGACAACATTTGAATTGAAAATCATATTGCATTGGACGATAGTATTAGAAGTTTTTCTACTATCAATTTGATCTATTATGGTCATTACTCATTACCCAACAGAACCATCTAACTGCTTATGTGCTGGTTGTTTCAGTTCCAAACAACTGCACCAAAGAGTTGTTACATGCGTCCTCCAGGGGGTATACTTGCTCCTGGTGAAAGTCTTATTGCAACTGGTAATTCATTCTTCTTGATCTTCCCTTACCCAATCCCCTCCCTCTTTCATTTTTTGGTTTCTTTCTCATTGTGATTTGGAATAGATATTATGCTGACTAGTTTAGATTTTAGTGAGTTCATTGTCTGAAATTGTAACTTGACTGACAGTATTCAAGTTTGTGGAACCTCCGGAGAACAATGAAAAACCAGTAGATCAGAAGAGCAGGGTTAAGTTCAAGATCATGAGCTTAAAAGTGAAAGGAGAAATGGACTATGTACCAGAACTGGTATAATTGCAGGCATTTTGTCCAACATTTACCATACATCTTTTTCTATAATAATGGCTTTTAATTTTTCTTTGTTAATGAAAGCAATTTTTAAAGTTAAAAATGAGTCTCATTTTTGCTCAGTTCATTCATTTTAAAATCTACCGGACTTTTACATTCCCACAAGACAATATCAGAGAGATGTAGGTAGACTCTAGATATCTGAACTGAGGTCATTTTCTCTGTGCTTCACAATTCGCAGATGTGAAAACATTATGATCTGTTACATGCATTTATGCAGTTTGATGAGCAGAAGGACCAAGTCGTGGTTGAGCAGGTTTTGCGTGTTGTTTTCCTTGACCCTGAACGCCCTAGCCCTGTAAGTAGGATGGAGATATCTGTAATTTGTCATTTTCCTGCACTCTATATGCTCTTTTTCTTGTCTTTATTTGGTTCAGTAATAAACTTCCTCACTTTTAATTTGATTTTTGTTAGGCACTGGAAAAACTTAAGCGGCAATTGGCTGAGGCTGAGGCTGCCCTTGAGGCACGGAAGAAGCCTCCAGAAGACACAGGCCCCCGGATTGTAGGGGAAGGACTTGTCATAGATGAATGGGTGAGGCATTCAACATGTTTTTTTATTTTCTTCTGATAGAGTAATGTTGTTGAGCTTTTATAGGTTTCTTCTTGTGCACATTCTTACCTGTGGTATATGCGGTTTCCTTTGTAGAAAGAGCGCAGGGAAAGATACCTGGCCCAGCAGCAGGTTGAAGGAGTTGATTCAGTGTAGAGTTATGTTCCCATTTGTTTAGAGCATTTCTTTCTCTAGTGTGAAAAATTTCTATATGTGATGTTGAATTGTCGCCTACTCATATCTGGAAGAAATTTGAGCAGTCAAAAGGTAAATGGAAGCATGTTTTGTTGTGGATAGATGTGAACTTTCTGTTTCTGTTTCTTTTTTGTTTTGTTTTTTCTTTTCAAGAGAAAAATTTGTCTGAAGTTCTGATCCAGGTCTCCTACCTTATTACCTGTAGATAGCATAAATCACAGTATTAATTTTGACAGAACATACAATCTCTGTTGTAGCTGCCTGTTTTGGCTGACTATATCTTGAGATATGCAACATGAACACCTCTCCATACGGCTTACTTGCTATAAAATTTTCTTCATCAATCTGTATTAATGTAGAAGTCTTTAAGTTCCTTTTTTGTTTTCAAGACTAACCAAATGTTTGATGCAGTTTGGGTCTCTTTCTCATATGGAATGGAAATGGGGTTATTCAAAGTTTTGAGAAGTTTGGTAGTTCCTTAACTTTGATTATCAAATCTCAGATCTGTAGTAATCAGGTTATTAACATCCGCAACCCAAGTCTCAATGAAGTTTTACTAATTTTTATAGTTTTAGAACTTCTGAAATATTAGAACGGGGAACCCCATCATCTTTGACGGATCCCAAATTCTTGAACCAATAGAAAGAGAGAGAGATCCCAATTTCTGTCCCTGATCTTGTATCTGTCTTTTCTTTGGTTGGGGCACATCGCACATGGCTCAAACAAGTGTGTTATAATAAATTATTACAATTGTTTGTTCCATTGAAGCAATAACAGATTATGGGTGGGTACACAACAACTCTACTGCCATGCTGCCATGCTGCCATCATACAATTTAAGGAGCATGGATTAAATTACTAGAAAGAAACTTAATGAAGGCTGTGGTTTGTAACCACCTGCAACTATTATTTGCTATTACTCAGAGTTGACAGCTTGAGAGTGATCAGGAAAGAAGCATCTCCTCTGCAGGGATGGCCAGGAGAAGAATCTTGCTCCAATTCTTTTTTTTTTTTTTTTTGGCCATTTGCTCCATTTCTTAATTATATGGAACTAATGGAATGCAGATTGAGATCTAGGTATGGTTCTTATATTTTGGTCCACTAAGAATAGATTAACATTTTAACCAAGTTTATCTATCCAAATATATGGAAATGAATATTAGGGAACATCATCCGTGACTTTTTCCTAAGAGGTGAATCTTGTTTAGCTTTTGGTCGCATGCAGGTCTATGATCTTTTAGATTCCAAGAGATTAATTTGAGACGAATGGATTATGCGTGCAATAACCTTAATTAAAAAAATATATGATCTTTGTGGAGAATAAAGGGAAGATCTTATCTTTTAAACTACTTTATCAATGAATTGGCGTGTAAGCCAATGGATAAGTCTCTATCTGCTTGTAATGACAAATTATTCAAGAACTCATTATTCCAGCTTTCACAATGGTGGGTAGACCCACTTAAAAAGTAACACTATCCAGTCTTTCACCCTTTCTAGAAGATCTCTATGTTCGGTCTGAAGTTTATAATTCCTGGTAAAGTGAAAGTACTGTTAGCGAATGACGAGTATTAATTAAACCTAAAGTTAATTAATAAATGATCTGAGAAAACCACATGCAATTTTAAAAAATCAATATTTTATCATTAGTGGTAATATATCACTATCAGTGCAAAATCTATCATGGGAAGAAATGGATTCATACAAAATTTCTTTGTTCATACTTCATACAGAAAATACCAGTACATTAGTTTTTTTTTAGGCAGAAGTTTAAATAGGGTGTTGTATAAAGCACTACTTGGGACTATTTATATACATATATATTGGGAACCAATTCTCTTTATTCCACTCCAGTTCCTCTTCTGATAATGACCTTGAGCATTGCCAATACAATTATGCAATAATGTTGGAGCTTATTGCCTAAGATTCTCATGATGGCTGATAGGTGGACCTAAGCTGAAAGCTCAATGCAATTATATGAAGCGACCCTTTTGCACCAGTGATAAGAATAAACAATATGACCTTATATATGAGAAGGAAGTTGCAATAATGCAATCCTCATTCATTGTAATATTGTATATTACTATATGATACGACAACCATTCCATCGTTTTGCTTTTGGGCTCTATTGGGCCTAACTGTGTTTGTATTTGTTCTTACAGAAAAACTACTCATCCCTTTAGTTTTTTTTTTTTGTTCACACTCATCCTTAGTACGTGCAATCCGTAAAAAAACCCACAGCAAGCAAAGCAACTATTACTTAATTTACTTCCGTACTACTGAACTTTTGTTTCTATCTGGTGTAGGCCGAAATTCAAGTTTCAAAAAAAAAATTCTAAATTAAATAATGGAAAAATTTACAAACATGATACATATTTTGATAGTTGTTTCATTTTAGGACATTAATTTTGATTCGTGTTAATGAATGACACATACTTTTATTTTGTGTCAATTAAGGACCATATTATTTTTTCAATTTTTATCTCAACTTTGGCCCGACATTGGACTCATCAAAACTCCACCAAAGTTAGCAAACTTATACTTGGTTTAAAGTTATGCATCTACTCTTTACAATCATATAAATATCACTCAAATCGGACATCTACAACTCCAGATAATTAGCCCAAAAGTAGGGTACCCGAAATTGTCATATCGGATCTCTGAGAAAAAATTTGCAAAATCAGACAATTTCGGATACCCTATTTTGGGGCCGATTATCTGAAGTTGTAGAGACTCGATTTGAGTGATTTTTATATGGTTGTAAAGAGGAGATGCATATCTTTAAACCAACTATAAGTTTGCTAAATTTGGTGGAGTTTTGATGGATCAAATGTTGGGCCAAAGTTGAGATAAAAATTGAAAAAAAATATGATCATTAATTGACATAAAATAAAATTATGTGTCATTTATTAATACAAAGCAAAATTAATATTTTGAAATAAAACAACCATCAAATATGTATTCTGTTTGTAAAACTTTCCCTATTTATTTAATATAAACTCAACCAAGGGTAATTGAGTCCAGACACCACAGAAGCGCGTGATGCCCATCCCTGCCCTATGACTTCTCCAAAGGCATAAGGACTAAAAAAGGGCCACTAGCCCAGTCCACACCATCCCACATGTCCCTATCCTTGATATCAGATCAGACCCGTCACATGGGAAAGACAAAATTACTCCTAAAAAATTGAAAAGTATAACACTACTTATATTATTATATGTAGGATTAATAAAAGAAAATAGGAGGTGGGCCTGAGTGAACTAGACATGATGAGACTTGTGAGAGCCATAGTCAGTGAAACATTGTTTGACACGAATTTCTTGCATGATGAGTCATGAGATAAGCTATGCGAGTTCGGATAAGCACGACACCTGCCCTCCTTCGACCGTGCCTTAGTATTGTATATCTGTATTAGTACCTACTCTTAAGATTCTCTTTTTTCTCTTCTCTTCCCACGTATCACTATTTCTCGCGATAATTTTACCTTCAGTTATTATAAAATTAGTGCGTATATTAAGCTACAAATAAATACATTTATTCACTATTTTTATTATAATTGATAATTTCTTTAAGGTTGCATATTTGAGGTTTATAAATGAGTATAGAATGCTTATTCTTAGGAGAATTTTTGTAATATAACCGATACACCGTCGCTTGATGTAACTATTTTAATTTATTATAATATTATTAAACGATATATTTATATTAGTAGGGTATAATATTATTAATAATATACACTCATATTATAACACATATACTGATTACATCACGTAACGGTATATTGATTATTCCAAAAGATCTCTCCATGTTTAGTAGTAAACACATACGTATGTATGAAAGGAATGGTAATGGTTTTATCATTACCATACTTAATATTTTTATATACTTAGAGTGAGCATTTATGTAACATTTTTTAAGACATTATTTCACGAACTATATAGTACTTAAGTTTTAACTACTACCTTAATATTATTAAAAACTTAAATAATAATTGATTTTTTCAAGTATATGTTTTCAATGAATGTACCATTGAAATAGATATGTTAAGTTACAAAATTTAAAAAATAAGCTTACAAATATGAAATATGCAATCAAAATTATGGTTTTTAGTCAATTATCCTACTTAATACTTACCCCTATGAGGCTATGATTATAATATCACGTTCACATCTCAAATTCTCGAGAAATTGTGGATAAAATCAAATGTGGAGTTTGGACACAAATCCCAATTAAATATTAAAATTATCAGTACTTCCAAAAGAAGAGAAAACGCCAAAAAGCTGGGCCACTGTGCCCACCACTCATATCCCAAAACCACTCTCCTTACGACAAAAAACCACTGGTTTTTGGAAAAGCACTTCACTTCCATTTTTCCCTATAAATACACGCTCTTTCTCTGCACTACTAACACAGCACATACTCACTCTGACGGACTTCCGAAACACCAGCTAATCGAATTATTTGAACCGAGGATCCGAATTTCGAAAATGAATCATCTGAACCGGGTATGGATGGCGGCCAGCGTGGCTGTGGTGCAAGGCCCTACGGACCAGGGGCATAGATGGAAATCCGGCCTTAAATCTTTCCAGCTAAACAGGAGGCGATCCTTCACTACTGGTGGGGACGCATCGGAGCTCCGGTCATTATCTGGCGGAATCGGGTCGGATTTCGCCGGAGGTATTGTGAATGGCGAGGAGAGACAGGGACAGGCCGACGAGTCTCTCCAGCGGGTCATGTATTTGAACTGTTGGGGACAGGGCTGAGATCGCCGGAGATTGGAATTTTCCGGCGAGAAATGGTTGGGGATTTGATTTGGGAGTTTGCCATCGATTCGTGGGTGGGTTCTGGGGAAAGGTGGGTGGGTTGAAACGGACAACTCAATTATTGAGTTTGAGGCTGATGGAATCATTGAATGTAAATTGTACATAAACCTTATTGTAGAGATGGAGAAGAAGCAAAAACAATAAAGTTGAGCTTTTTGCATTTCATTCCAATAAGTATGGAACTATGGATATACTTTTTTATTAGACCCAATTCATTATTAATTGTCCCCATTTGTAGTTTTTTCGTAGTTTCTAATTTTCACAAGCAATATTACACCAACAAACAAAAACAAACCTCAATCTTGTAGGAGATGTTATCTCACACTAGTTGAGTTGATTAACTCAAAATAAAGAAACTTAGGAAACATACTTGTAAGTCCAAGCTAACCCATTTCTTAGTTCCATGCACTATGCAACTATTTTGCTAGCTTGTTCTTAGTTTAATTGGTTGTTCATTCTATAGACTTGACCCTATTTCTTTTTAATAAAGTTTTTAGTTTATTTAAAAAACAAACATAATATTCGCCCAAAAGAAAAACAAAAATAATATATTCTTTTAATAGATTTCAATTACTGCTCTCATTGAGGTTTGTATGCAGGCTGCTATCACATGTAGATTGCGATAACGAATATCATATTAATTTTATTTTAATGATCGCATTACTACTTTAGTGCAACATGTATATCATGAAAAATTTCATGCAATTTCCATCAGTGTCACTTGTGTTTAATTTTCTTGTTCAAACATTCTCAACTCCTGTCATCAAATACATAAACAGATTATTGGCATATTTAATTCAAAGGGAAAATAAAAGGCATAAAAAATGATAAACGATACACCTTGCTTGAGACGTACATTGATTCTTTTAGCATATTATTGGGGCACAGACCTTTCCAGAAGAAAGAAACTAACCCCAGGATTTAGAGGTCAGCTCGTGACATAAAAGTTGCAATTACTAAGAATGTGACGAAAAAGTCTTGAATCAGGCATTCCGTACCATATGTATGGTATGATCACTAGTTATATCAATAGATTGTTGCATTATACACATAAGATAAACATAAGACGACTACTCTATTGAAAAATATCTCGAATGTAACTGATGATTTTGGATATGTTAATTAACAGTAGCTTTAGAAAAATTCATCATTATTTGAAGTTTGTTATATTTCATTTCCTTTTTGAAAATAATTTCTTAATTAATTTTTTCAAAATTAATAAAATTACAAATATTAAAAGTCATTGATAATAAAGTAGTTGTACGCACATATGCAATTGTGTAAAGACGGCTGGGTATATCGATCATTATCCATAAACCAAATTATAGCATGGCCTAGGCCTGCATTGAGCAATCCAATATATGTTTGGTCTCAATATATTAATCAGGTTGTGTAACTCATACAAAATTTACCCTCTTGAACATCAAATTAAAGTTAACAATTTTCCTAGCTAGCTAGCTCTATAAATAGACTCTTACTTGGCACTCTATAAGGCACAAGTACAACACAAAGAAACAGAGTTTTAATTTACTTGGACAAAGAAAGAAGAGAATGGCTAAGGCTAGCCTAAAAATGGCAACAATTCTTAACTTAATTCTATTGCTCTCTCTTCTTCTCATGATTTCCATATCTGAGGGTAGAATACTTGACAGTAAGAACTAACAAGTTCATTTTATGGTTGCTTTCAATTATCTGTTTTTAATTAGTTTTCTATATATTGAATATTCTTAATTTTTCCCATTTAATTAATACATAAAAAAATGAATGCAGTTGGATTTGGAGAGAACAAAGTTGGCCCAATTTGCAAATCAGTTTATGGTGCAGAGGAGGGTGATACCTATGCTGGTGTTATTGAAAAGTTCCAACTGAGTACTGACTTCTTCCTTTCTATTAATCCTAATATAAATTGCAACAACTTCTTTGTGGGTCAATGGCTTTGTATTTCCGGGGCCGCAAAATGAGTTGCAAATGCATATTCATGTTCAATTGAGGAAAAACTAATTGTATGAATAAAGAGGATGAGCTAGCTAGCTCGGATGTTCTCTCAATTAAGTGTCATTGGTTCCTATTGTTGTTATTTCTTTGATAATTTATTTCATAACCCTGTTATTAGTGTTTAATGCAATGTTCACTACAAGGCTGCGGCAACTGTTTTCTAATTTATGAATGTTTGTGATGTTGTCCAACTCAAAATCGTGTGGAGCTGCAAGTACTTGAACAATTTTTTCACTTATATGACAGTTAAATAAATCAAAAAGCATTAGTGCATGTGCAGTAATAAGCATGCATCAGTCATTACACTTAATACTGATTTAATTAGTGTGTTATATACACATATATACATTAGATCAACTAATAGTCTAATACAAAAAAAAAAAAAAAAAAAGAAAAAAAAAAAGTCTAAAACCCTTAATAAAACTTGAACTAATCTTGTAACCAATTTCATTCAGAAGATTAACACCTGCTGAGATAATTCAACTTCTGTTTTGCTATTTGTGTATTAACAGTTGGGTTGGTGACCTTATCACATTTACAACCTATTAATATGTTGATAACAGGAGTTGAGCATTTCTTTCCTTTGATACGTAGGAGGACTATGAAATAAGGAATAAAGAATAAAGAAGCATCGCAGTCCTCTTATATTTATAAAAACTTGCAACATACATGTAATCCCTCATTAGACTTCCACAACACAACACAACGGGTAAAGACATACCCTATCAAGGTTTGTTTATTAATATCTACTTTCTCCAAAACTAATCAGACAACAAAACATATATTCACTGTAATTAACTTATTAATCTAATTATGGCACTTTTGGTCACCACCTTACCAAAAAAACTTAGTAATCTAACTATAAAACTTATTGTAACACATTTTTCATAATTTGTTTAAAATTTAACACAAGAATAAAATGTTAAAAAGTAAATAAATATATTAAAAATGGACATTTTGCTCTATATTATTTTTGATACGTTTAGTTTCTTCCAATATCTGACATGTTTAAAATTCGTTTCTTTTCAAAATAAAAAAAAAAATGTCATGTATGGAAAACAAAGACAATTCAGGCATATATGGGTTGGCATCACATACAGATTTAGGATAATCAATATCATGTTAATCTTATTTCAATAATCATGCATTAGGTATGCAGCATAAAGTTCATAAATAAATTGTGCTTAATTTATTTGAATTTTTAGAATGTTACCAATGATCTTCAGTATGCTATCAACAAACTTTAGAAAAATTACCATTTCCAAAAAGTTTGGTAAATAATTTCCCGTTGAAAATTTCTCTCAAAAACCAAAAAAAAAAAAATCCCATTGAAATGCATTCTCTAGAGTATGGGTGAAAGATGCGAAACATCCAGAGCCTACTCACCCGAGAGCCTCGTCCTTCACACTTTCTCCATGCTCGAACCAGTTCCAAAGTTGACCAGAGGGAGCTGAGAGTGAACCTAGCCAAAAATTATTTTATGACTAATTAGTAGTGCTTAAATACTAATCGGTTAGTAAAGTTAATAAAAGACCAACTGTCCTTGAGATTAGCCTAAATAGTAAAGATAGGTGGAATAAGAATTAAGATTATGTTAGATTCAGAAAAATAAAGGACTATCCACCCCACACACGATGCACTCCTATAATCAAACCATCTATTTCGAACTTTACAATTGATATTTCTTTTGAATATATTAAAACAATATTTTTATTGTTGGTTACAATGAGGCCAAAGCCCAAAACTCAAAACTAAGCAATAACTAATGTGGGCCTAGAAAGTCCCCAACCCAACCTTGTTTCCAAGGCAAAGACTCGCAGGCTTAGCTCTACGAAAGATCCATTTTCAGCTGGAGAGTAGAGAGTAGAGACCTTACATGCCCTCGCATTGCACAGGATGTTTCTCAAGTTGAAAGTCGAAAATCAGTATTCTGTCAGCCGGTATTCACAAAAGTAGGACGCAGATTATCTTTGCTCATGCTTTTATAATTAGTTGACAGTTGACAGTTGACAAAGGAGGAGGGAGGAGGGACCATGGTCAATACTTTTGGCTAGAGCTGGAAATGTGAGGAAGAAATTGCGTATAAGAATCAGTTACATGCAGCTAATAACTCTTAACAAGGGTTGAGGAAGACAGATTCGTCTAGTCCGAAAGCATCTCTTCCAATTCACGTTCCTCAGAGTTGACTGCATCATAATCCACATCTGTTCTGTTGTTCAACAGATCATTGTCCAGAGGGCCATTTTGATAATCATCCTCATCAGTATCAGACCATTCTGGATCGTATTCCAAGTTTTGTACATCAAGTTCTACTTCATCTGTTCTTGTGTCATTATTACTCTTACCATATTTTCTAGGTCGCATATTGCTCTTGAACTTTGCCTGAGAATCTTCACATATGCAGGCGGATGGGTTCTCATGAAACTCACCTCTGCCTGGCCTCACTTCATTTGGCTTACCCATAAAGCCTCTCTGGTAAGTATGAACCTTAGAGGTAAAAGCATCCCAGGTCATGTTGTCTTTGCTTAAGAACAACCGATAGAGTTTTTTAGCATTTGGACGAATAGTGGGCTTATGTCCAAAATATTTCCTGCAACAAATAAAATCTGTGAAAATTAAGCAGGCAGAGGGAGGGGGCAATAAGAATAAGATGAAAAGAGGAATGAAAAGGAGAAAGAAAGACAACCTACCTTCTTCCAGCTAATATTCTGGCCATATTACCATTGTTGTTGGCGACAAAGACATCACTCTCATCACAAACTATAAAGTCAAGTGCAGCCATGCGAGAAGAAAATGAATAAAATGGTTCCAATTCCTCCTTGGTTGCTATGGTCTCTTTTGAATAGAAGTTGGGGAATAGTGCCTTAAGCAGTGCCAATGTTTCTTCCCCTCCATACACTTCCCCTGATGCCACATAGATATGAACATCACTGCCATAGCCCAGTGCTCTCAGCATCAGCCCAACTTCTTTTGGAGTAAGTGGACATCTCCCATGCCTCCTTGGCTTATCAGGATTGTTTATCTGCAACGCAATCCAACATTCATCTCATACATACATCCTATGGATCTGGAGTTAGACCCAATGGGATAGAAATCTACCCCGATACATCATAATCATAATCAGAAGACTAAAGTTTGGAACCAATAGAGGTCAATGCATTCTTGACATGGCACTGGTAATAACATTTCTTTTCATTTGCCTATTCACTCATTATTTATTTTCATTTGTCTTCACTATATAAAAAATAACTATATACATGCACAGAATCAGGTTTTAATCATTTTACCTTTAAATATTTGATTCAGGGAAAGAATAAGATTACATAAATCCAAAAGAACATCACTTGAGCCTTACATGCAAAGTCTTCCACCTCTTTCGTATTGCACCCAGTTCTTTTCTTTCCTTATCTCCTCCACCAAAATAGCATCCTGAGAATGCAAGCATATCAGGTTCATACCTGTAACAAGTAACATTAAATTGCATCAAGAAACTATCTCACAAGTAACCCTTTAAAATTTTCAGAATCTTAAATGTGAAAGTGGGAATACAAACTGCTACTTATGATCATATATGTGCATGTGCGTCTCTGCATATCTATCAAATAGATTGGAAATGCATGTGTACAAATGTCTGTACAAATATAATGGTTCGAACCACAGGCTCAGCATGAAAATATACAGCTCAACCTAAAAATACTATAAGACAGGGCAACAACGCTAGACCGTATTGATGTATTTCCCATTTATCTAATTCTATAATTATATGATAGTGGTAACTGCAGAAATAAAAAGACAGATAAATTTACCTCAGGTGCAATGCAATATAATGCTTACTTCTCATCCTCATTCGATGAACCAACTTTTCAGCCATTTTCTGTATTGGGTTAGTAAACTTTAAAGCATGGTAGTTGACTCTACATCTTAATTTTTGCAAATCTGTATCTAACATGTTTGCAACTCTGTAATCAAACTTGGTGAGCTGGACAGCCTGTCACAGAATGAAGACTAATAAGTGCCTATTCTAGAATTTTTGGATATTTATCTCTCAATAGCTTGCACAAAGATAATTCCAGAAGACATATCTCAAGCTGTAAACAAGCAGAGCTGCTCATTAAGGGCTCAACTCACTTGCTAAACTAGCCAAGCTCACGCCTGATCTTACTCAGGCTTGGCTAGTGAGCTTGCGAGCTATATATTTAACTATTTTTATTTTTAACCGTAATAATAAAGTTTATTTATATTAATATAACAGTAACAACTGACAAGCAAAGTGAATATTAAAATACAAACTTAAAAAAAAAGGAGAAGCAGTAAAGGTAATAATTAAAAAAGAAGTCAATACCATATATAAGAAATTAATAGCTTAAGAAAACTAAAAACTTACATGCTTTTTCAAAAGAACAGGTAATACACGCTTCTGATAACATCTCTCATTACACTTCCTTGGGACACGCATTCTATATGGTTTCCATTCTTTACCTCCCTTACTTGGGAGCTGCTTAATGATTTTAACATCTTTTGACAGAAACGATATAAACCAATCAACATCAAAGATCTCTGAAAAGTTACTGCACAAGAAAAGCAAAGATCTGTCATATAAACTTTTAACTAGTAAATGCACGTATATGTTTATATACCTCTACCATCTGAACAGGTTAATGTAATTACAAAATAAGAGGGCAGCATATATAATATGCCATTCAATGACTAACCTCGCATCTTTCCAGAAAGACTTCTGGTCCAACTTTGGAATGACAAGACTAGCATTCAGTATACGAGCAGCAACAACGGAATCTGTAATCTGCCAAAGGCAATAAGCTCCACAACAGAAGTAAAAATTTTATACCCGTACCCTATAATCAAGGAGCATAAATGCAACGAGATAGAAGTCTGATCATTGCAAGTCACACGATAATACTGAAAGAGTATTCGCTGGATCCTAATATCAGAGGCAACTAAACTAATTTTAGTGAGAAATCAACTGAATCAAAGCCAGCCAACCTGTGTCACTAATTCTACTCTCAGATTTAGATAACCATCGATATCAACTAATAAAATAAAGCAATGTGTCTTTGGAGTTCGCAACGATTCCAGGAAAGAAAAATGGCTAGAAATGCATACATCCAATCATCGATATCTTAACCAACACCAGGCAAACTCCTACTCTACAATCTACATTATACTTTTCACCCTTGATTATGGCATCAGTATATTGCAGCAGAGAAACAAAAGTAAAGAAAGTTACCCCAGTTCTTTGTTGATTCAAGCCTCCATTGGTTGCAATTGCCAAGTACCTAAAAGGATGCGTAATTTCTTCAGCTTCTGCAAATATGAGCATAACATCAAATTAATAACATTATTGTCATTGCGAACACAAATAGAACTTCCATTTTACAAAAACATATGAAATAAACGTACAATAGAAGAAAAATGATAAAAAAAAAAAAAAAACAACAATTCGTTAGTAACAAATTGTAAAAAATGACAAAAAATGAAACTGAAAGAAAATTGTAAAAAAAGTGGAATAATACACGCACTTGGAAAGTTTTGGGTGGCATTGCTGCATGCATAGTAGAAGTTGGAATGCCTGGAACTCCAGAGAAGATCACGATCCGATCTCCTTCCAGCGGTCTGATGATGAAGAAGTAATCGAAAACCGTAAAGATCCAACTGAACCTATCATCAGCTTCAAATTCGAAACAACTACCAAATGTATGAGCATTAATGAACGCGAGAGAGAGAGAGAGTACCGAAAAGTGTTGGTGGAGTCGTTGATGGAGGAGGTGATTGACATGGACAGGAGGAGCAATAAACAAGAGAATAGCGAAGAAGATGAGAAGCGCTCCGGAAATCAGCGGAATAAGAAACCGAAACCGGTGGTAATAGTGGTGGTGCCGGCGGCGACGCTGCGAATGCATTGCCTTTTGGGCATTTCGTTTATTGCTTTTTATTTTAATTCCAATTGCTCTTTCTTTTTAATAACTTTTTTATTTATTAAGGACATGCTTTTGCATTTATTATTTTTTTTGGGTCTGATGACTCTGATTTGCATTCTTTTAAGTTTGTTTTTGTGGCATTCTTATAATTGATTTTTTTTTTTCCATGTCTCCTTTTATCTAAGTTTTCATTTTTCATCCTACATAATTAATTATCTCTTTATTCTTAATTTCCCATTTGATCAATTAATACAAAAAAATCTGCATGCATGCATGCATGCAGTAGGATTTGGAAAGGACAAAGCTGCCCCAGTTTGGGAATTAGTTTATGGTGTTATGCTATACTATACAGTCAGGCGGCTAAGCCTGCCCAAAGAAACTTTGGGATATCAAAGCAAATATAGTAATATACTATATGAAATGTTGTTACATATGTACAATGGACAAGCCGGCCTTTAACAAGGAATTGCATAGCATTAATTTCTGCCACATAACTTGGTATCTTCTAGTGTAATTTCACTATAAATATTGCTCTGCTCTGTCTTCGAACCACAACCACCACCCAAGGAACACACTAAAATATTAGAATATTACATACATTTAAAGAAATAATGGCTATGGTTAAATTTAACAACAAAGTGGCCATGTTCTTGAATTCGGTTCTCCTACTGTCTTTTTCTCATCATCTCCTCTTCTGAGAGCAGACAACTCGGCAGTAAGTTATAAGATTCGAATGCTGTCTAATTCTATCCAAGATTATAATGGGATTTTATTAGATTTCTTTTATTTACAGTATATGGGTTATTAATATATTGTCTTTTAATTTATGTTTGGAAATTTTGAATATTTAATGTGTGTATGCTGAATATTTAATCCCAACATCAATTGCGACTTTATCTTTGTGGGTCAATGGCTTTGTCTTGTTGGGACAGTAAATTAAGCTACAGCCTTCAGGAGAATTCGACCTCAAGCAAGGAAAATAATTAGATACATAAGAGTTCCATTTTGTTTTTTAATGTTAGGGAGATCACATCCCTAATAGAAATGAGACTTACTTGTATTAATTGATCTCATTTTTATTAGAGAGATAATACAAGAGAGATAATACATAATTTGATACAAAAATGTAGCCTTCTATCACTAGTCCTTTGTTTTTGGTTGCTTAATACATTGTTAAAGACACTGTTATTGGTCTTTCGTTATTTTGAGTGTGGAGTAGTGTGAACGCTATATGTTATTATCCTCTCTCTCTGAAAATAAAGAAAGTTAAAAATGGTCAATCTATCAATGGCAGGCCCGGCCCCATCTCGGGTATCTGTCGGTTGGACAAATTCACTGCAAGATAATGATTTTAGCAATAATATTAACCCATTTTGTAATTACATACCAAAGAGGGCCAATACCCAGACAAAGAAGGGGAAGTGAAAGTACCCTAAGCAGGGAACAAAAAATATTATAAAAGAATAAGGGCATTGTTAACAACCCTATTGGCACCAAATGAATGCTTACAAAAAGAAAGATGACCAAGCTCCGTAACTAGCAACAATACATCTCTGCAGGAACACAACTCGCATGCACCGATAGACATAAGACAGAATATGATCATAAAGTTAAAGAAAGGGTCCTCTGGTTTCCAAGGTTACGCAAATTTATCTCCCATGAAGCATTCTGCTGTTGTTCCTCTAGAAGGACAAAAGGTAGAGAGATCTCACGGATCATCAAGTCCCCACAAAATGGGCATTCGCTCGCCGCAGCATCATCCAACTGCGACCGGAGCTGTGGCAATCATTTTAACATGAAGTATTTGGTTAAGTTTACTATATAGAACTTAAATTCATGAATTGATGACTAGAAGCATGTAGTGGCAAATTGAATTGAGTGACAGTATACTGACAAGCCAAAAATAAATTCTACAAGGTTTCTTTAAGACGGAATTTAAGGTACATGTTAATGAACGACAGAAAAGACAACCAAAAACTCTGAAGTTAGTTCTGAAATCTTAAATTTGGAATGGTTGATAATCAAAAGATTTTAGTTTTGAAATATTAAATTTGGAAGTGGCTGATAATCAAATAGTCTCATTTAACAGCCAAGAAACAGAAAATGGATCAAATAAGATGCAATGTAAAGCAAAACAAGATAGAGCCAAATAACCTTATCTACAGGGGCCATGCTTGTTATGGTTTCCTCAGTTAGGCTACCATTTGAATCCTTCCTAGCTTCCCCCCCATCAAGTAGCGTAAGTTGCTTCTGCAGATCCAGTATATACTCTGCCTGCAATATTCATTTGAATAAAACAGGGAAAAGAAATAGAAATAAATGAGTTGGGTTCAGCCAGAAAAATCCTGTTACTTCTACGTAGTTTGGCACATTACAAAGCTTTCTCAGAATACAATTTTATTAGAAGCTAATGAGAAACAACCTTTTGACATGACTAATGAGAGACAAAACAGAAGAGTGATACTTAAGCTACTTTCCACTTTATCCAACCAATGATAATAGATATACAGAAATAAAGACTTGAACTTACTTGAGCTTCATTTGTACTACGGGTAACATGGGCAATCAGGCATTGAGCGTGGAAGGCATGTCCACATGGAAAGACATAGAATGGAGCCATTTGTCCTACTGATGTATAGCCCCTAGTCATCTGATACTCCCTACCCACAGTTAAAATTTTACGCCGACAAACCTGATAGCTCATAGATTGAAAAGTCAAATAAAGGCACCAAGTATAATAACAAATTCAAATGGTAAAGAGGTAACCAGAGAAAATGGCAAAAAGCTATGAGTCAAGCCAACTTAAAGGGAATCCACTATGATCCAACACATAATGGGGACACTCACAACTCCTGAATTGTGTGTGTGTGGGAAGGGGGGGGGAAGGGAAGGACACTAGATTCATTTATTTTCAGAGGTAAACCAAACCAAGCATAAAAAATTTTGGTTTAGTTTAAACCAAAAATATGAGATGCATACATGGAATTGTCTATGGGAGCGTGAGTGCAACAAAATTTGTAGCTTTTATTAAATAACCAATCAGATTATGCAGCTATAACATCAGGACGAGCAATACCCCACATTCTTCATCACGATCAACCACCGCATATCTTTGAGCAAGTGCACTAATGTCATTTCTGATGTTGTCGGCACCATGTGTCGCATCATTCATTTCCTGTTTCAGTAGTTCGATTTGATTGTTGTAATCCTCTAATGATGAGCAAATTGCCTCCTACATACATATGGATGGAATTCAAAATCTAACGGTAGCTGAATACAATTTATAGTCCCAACAGCATCACACAAGTAAAATATTCTGAAAGCTACTTAACAACAGAAATCTCATATGTTGGAGATCAAACTACTATATCAATTGGTAAAAAGGCAATCTAAAGGGGCAAAAATAAAACCAAAGAATCATATGTGCATTGTAACACGGAATAGATCTCACCTTGAAGTCATCGATCAGGGCAAAGTCTGGAAAGAATGGTAATATATCCTCTATCTTTAGAAGGCCATCGGTTTCTTTAAGAAATGCTATTGCCTTCCGTATGTTCTCCCTTTTAGCTCCCTTTTCCTGTTCAATAACATGCTTCGCAACCATGAGCCAAAGCTTCTTTCTCAAGTCCTCATCGTCTTCAACCTTGTCAGCTTCAGCCATAGCAAGCTCAGGATCAACCTAAGGCACCAAAAGAACAACTTATGTAACAATAGGATAAAAGCCATTAAATGAACTCAAGCAAAGATAACAACTATAACTCATCCAAAACTTGCCTAGGTTCCTATAAAGAAGAGACTATTAGGTGGTGTATGATTGCTTCCATTCCCTTGATTTGAATAAACAAATTTAGAGTTCAAAATTACTTCAAGATTTAAATAACCGCAAATTAGCTATCTCAGTATAGGCAAATGTTCTAAAGAAAGATAGTTCCGATGCATAAATAAATAAGAAAGGCCTTGGTATACAAATACCAAAGAATATGTACTAACTTTCAGCAATGATCTTTACCCTTCTGTTACTAAAATAGTATAATTTGCACAACACAAACACCTTTGTAATTTTAAATTGATTAATACCTAAAACAGTTAAAAGCTACAAGTAAAATAATATACAGATTGGGGGAACAATAGTTGAATCGCAAAACCATTAGCCTCAGACTAGAACCTGTAGGGCAAGAGCAACTGCTTCTTCATGCATGGACATCATACTGTATATATGAACACAGGCACGCATTCGCTTTTCCTTGAGGCATAGGCGTAAAGCATACTTAGGATCATAGAAGAATTCTGGGCCACTTTCCCGTCCTTTTCCAAACTTGAATTGTAGGAAACGCAAAAGTGCACTATCATCTTCCTGTAAATTGTAGAAGAGTAATATGCACAATGAAATACATTCTTACATATACTGGAAAGGGATGAAAAAAGTATAGATCCAAAGAAATTGTAGAGTTTATCTGTGACACAAAAATCTTTTTTTTTTTTTCTTCATTCAGATAGATTAAGCAGGCTCTTAAATTTCAAAGTTGTCAAAAGCATCGGCTTTCAATCATACAATGGAATGGAAAAAAATCAACCTGCTTGGCATAAAGCGATAAAAGCAAGTTGTGCACTCCAGGATCCTCATTATGCAAACGATGGACGCAGTATTCCAAATACTTGATGACTTCATGGGTTTCATTTCTGCATGTGATATACAAAAGCAATAATAGCAATCCAGAAAATGTGAGAAAGAAAATTATAACACTTAAATGCATTATTAACCAAAAAACAGGAAACAGAACTTCCAAGTTTTAGGGCAACTTCTAGTTACCATCAACTAGAAGTTTGTGCCTAACCAGAATATAAAATACACCACGAGAGGCGAAATTTGTATCTCTTTTTGAAGAAATGTGCATGTCATACAAAAGGAAAGGGTACATGGATAGAAAGAAGGCATTGCAATACATAATCCCTACTTCTCAAGATGGAATCACCAAGTACTAGAAATTATAAGTACATAAATTAAAATCACCACATAAATTGTAGTGGAAAGTGAATTTTTTTTTTTTTTTTTAGTTTTTTTTTTTTTTCCAAGCTTTTATGTGGTTTAAGGGAAAGTATCTCAAAGAGTCTTATCCAGAACTTTATATCCTAAGTGCAATTTCTAGTAGAGTATTCATGAGAAAATACTTTGCATGTGGTTCACTTGAATAACGCATCATTGCAGGAATGAGTTTCCTTGGGTTGAGGTTGTTCGCTGCCATCCATGACTCCACAGCTTCATATGCGTCAAGCATGATCAGGTCTGGGGCAAACTTGTACTGCGAGTGAACAATTACGTAATTTGTTAATAAAAAAAGTGGGAACCAACAAGTGGAATATGTTAGGGAAAATGTTCTTATACCAAATCTGCAAACTTGACCTATACCTGAAGATCTATAGGAACTTTAGGTTTTTGAAGCACCTCCAATGCTTTCTTTACCTCTCCTTGCTAATTCCAAATCCAAATGGGAAAAAAAAAAATTTGAAAAACCAGAAGTATCCAATCAACAAATCAAAAAATTACTAATCAAAATAGTTTTGAAAATTTACTCGACTACTGAATAATATATCTACAGTTTAATCCTAGTAAAATGAATGACCTGAGCACTGAAGAGTAACTTCCCCTTGACAGCTGACAAGGCATGTATTTATCCACATAAAGTGATGAAAGTGGTGAGACTTACAACTTTCCCAATATTAATAATAATAATAATTATTTAATATTAAGAAAGTGGTAGATTCTACCCATTTTCACCAATTAATGCCAATAAATAAATGTCACTTGAGTGGTTAGTAAGAAGTTCCTTCATTGCTCAAGAGGCAAGTATTGTCATTTCACAAAAAGTAACCAGAAACAAAAGTGGCACTTTTACAGTATGTAGGAAGTATACAAGAGATGCACCTAAAGCAAGAAAGATATAAAATACCACTTTCAAACAGTACTTTCACTTCCACTAATTTCACCAATTCATACCAATAAATAAATGTCACATTACTAGTTTGAAAGAAGTTCCTTCACTGCTTAGGAGGCAAGTATTGTCCTTTCACAAAAAATTAACCAAAAAGAAAGAGTGGAGCAGAGCAAGAAAGATATAGAATATATCAATTTGGGCGTTTATGTGCCTAATGTGCCTTGGGTCATAGAAAACCAAGCAGGACTAGAACGACAATTTTAAAATAGAAGTATTAAGGGAAAATAGGTGAAGCAAGACTAGGTGATAGTGACAACAATCTGCAAACACAAAGATAAAAAATAAAAAATAAAAGAAGGAACTAAAAGCATAAAAGCACCTGAATGTAATGTTGAACTACAATTTCATATTGTTCCTTCAGACTAGCAAAAAATACCAACTCTTCAACTCGGCCATAACTGCAGCATGTAGCCAAAGCATACTTATTTTAGTGTTCTTTCAACTGAAATAAAATCAAAAGAGTGACACATAAAGTTAAGTCGACCTAAGTCCTTAATAGTATGGACTTTGATAATGTTTCACAATCATCTCCTTGTAGAGGATATTCATAAATAACAGGAACATCTGAGATTCCACAGCTGTGTACGAATTTAAAGAGAATGGTTCAAAAAAGCAGATTCTGTCAACAATTACCTTTCTAACAGTCTCATTGTAGTTGCCTCATCCAATACATCCTTGCAGTCACTAAGAAATGCACGAAACTCTTTAATGATTGACTGATACTCTGAATTACGATTGTCCAATGCAGTGTCATCTTCCAATAGTAGCCGATTTATCTATACTCAAGATATCCACAATTGATTTGAAAACAACATATAAATTAGTGCTTCATAAATTTGGAAGAAAGGGAAAATTTTGACATCTTCATTATTCTATTTAAAGCGTTAAAAACCTGAATGATCAAAAAAAAAAAGTAAAGAAAAATCCATTTAGTATTTGTATAACAAAATAAGTATACTGTAAGAAGGTCTCAAAATTCATCTGACATTGTAGGATGCATCATCTTTAATCTACCCATCATGCTTTTTGATGTGTGCTAAAAAAAATATTTAGCTTTTACAAAGCTATCTAGAAAGTTCTTTATGCAAGAACCGAGCATAGAAAGAAGCAAAACCTTATCCAAGTACAATTCAGTTGCCCATGTTGAAATCATTGTTATTTGGCATTTGTCATCCTTCGCAAGAGAATCGAGTTTCCGTAACAGAAAAGTTCTTAAAGCATCCTGAAAGCATGCAAAGTGTAGTAAAAGTCCATAACTGTATGAGTTTAATACCAAACTAACAGAAAACACACACAGACAAATAATTTTGCAAGTACCTGCTCATTTACGGTGATAAACTTCAGAGTGATCTCCTCGAATGATAATATATAGTTGATCTGCAAAAAATCCCATCATCATTTAATAAATGAGATACAACCAGATCCAAAAGTTCCAGCAGTATAACTTGGAATAAGAGGCACCTAGAGAACCAGAGAATGTGGAAAAACAGAGTGAAGAAAGACAGGGCATGTTTATAAGTATCTTGTTCTCAACCATAAACTAGAAATAAATCAACATAATCACAGAGTAGCAGCAGGAAGGGAAGGATTTATTATGGTTTATAGTGAGCTCATTTATTATGATTTATTATGGCCAAAAAAGATAGTGAGCTCACATACATTTGCAGACCCATATTTAAATCTCAATCAAGCAAATTAGATCACGTACGTAGAAGAATAACATGAGGAAGTCATATTACCCTAGTGAGACTTAGAAAATTCTTAATATCCATCAAAATATGAGATCTGGATAATCAGACAGTGTTCTTTTACAGAAGGGGCAACATTTTTCATTTCCCTGATGGTTAATAATACACAGCTGTTCATTAAAAATATATGATTTGGATCAGAATATGGATCTGTACAATCACAAAGTGTGTACTTTTTACTTTCAAAGCTAAATAAAACAATATCTTTGTGAGCTCAATCAGTGAAACATAAGTGGAATGTTACAAAATGTCTTCAGTATAGGTACTGACCAGTGCAAATCTAGTAGCAATAAACAAATTAGAGACATCTAGACAACAAGACAAAAGAAACTAAGATCAAGAAATAACAAACAGCTTTCTACGCCTATAGCCATTTTCCATAAATTATTACTTATTTAAAACCCAGATCAAGAAATAGAGAATTCACTTTTGCATAAAAGGATGCAGCTCTGAGGTAATCCTTGGAGGCAAATGCAGCTTCAGCCTGCAAATCAAATTACTTCTGTTACTGACTACTCAAGTAAATATAAGATTCAGAAGACAAATATCTGAATACAAGACTGCAATGCAGTGAGGTTCATATTTTTAATAAGTTTCACAAATAGTTCAATTGCAATGAAGTCAGTTAGGTATCACCTGCACCAAATATACTTGGTCCCTCTGAAGCGGGTCACGACAATTCGCCAAAGCAGCAGCATACTCTTTCATGTCCAGATAAACTTTCCACATGTCTCGGCCTTCATCATTAACAGACACCTACATTATGTTCTCAAATCCGGCAGTATGAAAAGGTTTACTTTCTGGTGCAAAATGGACTAAAGCCAGAAAAGATTTAGTCATAAAAAGACAAACCTGAAATACAGAGTTTTGGTCATAAGCATAGAACAACCCAGCAGTGGCGTCACTACATAATCCAATGATACCCTTTGAAACTGATTCAGTTGTTTGATCAAACTGAAGTTCCTCTATGATTTGCTCACTTATTCTATTTACGACCTACAAAACATTTACACATGAAAATAGTCCAGAAGCTAAACAAAAATGGGACAAGTGCAGTATGTAGGCACTATATACTAAAAAATCTCATTCTGATACACATCATACATATGTTTTTTTCATTTAACCTAATGCTTAGAACCAGCATTAGTTCAGAATATGATACTCAATGGGAGCATAGAGACAACAGCATCAGTAAGAAGTAAACAAATATTCAGAGCAGTGATTATGTACACACCTTAACCCTATTCCCAATAAGAAGCAAGAAATGAAATTCAGAAACTGCCATAGAACTGGGTTTTGCTACTTCAGCACTGTCACTCAATTTTGAATAGTCCAAAAGAGCCTTGTTCTCCACAAAATTTTCATCTCCATTTGGAGAACTGCCCAAAAGATTTCCAAAAAGAAACACTGTAAGAAGGATGGTTCTGTTTTATAGGAAGGAAGAAGAAAAGAAGAATGCCATCTTCTACCTATGTTGTGCCCCAAAATTTAAACCACCATGATAGATACCAGCTCCAGAAAGCCATGCAAAATGTATTGCTCTTCTTTGCTTGATATAGAAATGCAGTTCACTGAAAGATGACAAAGGGCATCAGAGCTCAATAAGAATGACAGATAATAATAATAATCAATTTAGAAAATCAAAAAGTGATTGTTTGTAGAGAAGAAGACAATACTTCCAAAACAAATATAAAGAACTTTCCAATTTCAAGATTTTTTGTATCTCATCTTTCAATAACTCTGTTAGAGTCAACATAAGCACTTGCCTGTTAGGTATTTCACCAGGAAGTTCCATGAAATGCACCGCATTAGCTGCGTAACTAGCAAAAACAGTCTAGAAATGCAGAACAATCAATAATTATACAATTCAAGTTAAGAGAACCATGAAAAACTGAGGACTGAATGACAAACAAAGATATCTTTAAGGAATCAATGAAGTCCAAGGCTTGAAGCACCACACTATAGGTAGTTACATGATATGTAACAAACAATTAAGGTGAAAACATGTACATATTGGTCACCAACTAAAGTAAACCATCGAATCAGTCTTAAATAAGTATGCATTCTTGGAGCTGTGCACATATTTGAAAAGTTCACTACGCAGAAGTTACCCAATTTCGATAACTCAAAAAAAAAAAAATAATAGGCGAGCTAAACTTACATCCAGCAATCCAATTCCAGTAAAGGAATAGAGTCGTGTAGGAGTAACAGCCATCACATAGTATCTGGTTCCATTCAGAATGGTTGCAGTTTCCATCTGTACACAGAGAATAGATCAAGATGATGATGCCTTAGAGTTACAAATTGGTACAATTCTATTTTAATTATTTTCCTAACAGAAAAGGTGAACAAAAAGATCACCTGCAAACTCATGAAAGCCTCTGGAAGTTCTGTTAATTCTAACAGAGACTTCACATATTTCTCCTTTTTATCCTTCTCATCCACAGAAATCTCATGAAGTTGACCATTGTCTGTGCCGAGAAGGACTTCCTTTGTCGAAGCTGTGATTTAAGAAATAACATGCAATACCTAAAATGAATCAACATGCACAAACCTCTATCGAAATGCAATAAGGTAAAATAGTGATTCGACTGGTAAGCTACCTTCTGTTATCTGTTGTCTGTTCCAGGCAACAGAATTCACAACGAGACCTTTTAACTTGGTCAAAAGACGCGGCTTGGACCATTTTGCATGGGTATAGAAAGTATCAGCACCCCCAGTACCGGAAATGGTGGCAATACAGTGGCTCCCACCGGGATCAACAAATACCCTATGGATGGATTGCTCCCCAGGACGACCCGCCGAGAGATCAATATCTACAGCTCAAAAGAAAAATTACCCATCAAGCATTGCCTGATCTTAAGTAGAATAGAATGCAAAATGAATCAAATCAACACAATCAGAGAATGGGTTAGAATGAGGTTTCAACACCCACCCAGCACAACTCAGCTTGACATGATCAATTTAGCGACTAAAGAAAACCATTGGTCTATAGGCCTTACGAAGCTTAAGTTTAAGCTTAAGCTCAGCAAAGACAATCAAGTAAAGTGTTCCTAAGCATATCATACCTAAATGGAATGAAACTCGGGCAAGCTAATAACAAAAGGATTGAATTTCATTTGCAAGGAATTAAGTGTCAGAATGAGGTACCGAAGGAATCGCCGACGCCGAAATCGTGGCGAATGATCCATCCTTTACTGGTCCCCAACACAATGACGTCGTTTCCGGCAGCCATACAGGTGATGACTCCACGCCCCTTCGCCGCATATCTTTCTAGAAGATCCACCGTGAAAACCTGCCTCCCGGAATCCATCTTCGAAGAATCGGAAATTTAGCAAGAGTTTCAGTTCCAGAATTCTTTACAGTTCTTTTATTTTTTTATTTTTTTTTTTGGTAAAAAAGCTGTTTAACGTTTATTTTGGATTTAATCACGACATCAGCAAGTGAGCATCACAGACTTCACAGTCTGTCGCCACTCACCACTAACCAACGTCGGCTAAACGCACCGTTTCAATCAAGACGCAGGTTGTTAGGTCGTTTGACGCGCGGACACAATGCGCGCCTGTTGGTCCCACCCAGCAGACTTCGTGAATTCTGAGGTTTAGCCTTTTTCCAAGCAGACCCCACAATTTTGATTTATTCCACTAGCACCCCTTGCCATTAGTGAATATCAACAGAATTGACCAAGTTTGACCATTGCAGAAGTCACTTTTATCCTCCATTTGTTTTAAAGAAACATGAAAACCTAAATAAAAAGAGAAAAACAATATTGCATCCTAAACAAATTAAAAAGAGAAAGAAAACTAAATTTACTCTTTCCATCAAACACAAAACCATCAATGGCACCATATCTTCAAATCCAGGATGTCCATAAAAATGTTTACTAATTTTAATTGAAAAGAATAACCAAAAAATAAAAATTTCCTTACATTTTTTGGAAACTTCAAATGCAGTTTTAGCATAATAAATTGTATTATTTACTCAAAATTTGTCAATACATCACACCAAAGTAGTGAATTCGTTTCTTTAAAAATAATAGCTTAGAGTCATTAGATAAGAACTTGACATTTTTATTGATAATACGAATATGTCACAGGATAGAACACTTTATATTGAGGCGATAAGAATCTTTCTAATTTCCTTCAACCAAAATGTTGAGATATCTAGTATTACGAGCATTTCACAAATTATCTTAACACTGATCAACAATGGCCGTTCCTATTTTTTTACTTTATTTTGTCTTTTTTGTTTTACAGAGTCAAGAGAATGGTTGGAATTTTTTTTTTTTTAACTCTTTGACTATTTAAATTTCATACCTATAAAAAAGGGTGCTACTATTTGCACACCCTATTTCTTCTCATTACACACCTCTCCCTATTTATTTAGTAAATTACCAGTTTAACCCAAATTTAAATTACCAAAAAGGACAACACATCCCTTTCTCTCTCCTTATCTATCTCATCTATCCCTTTCTTTGTATGGCTTCTCTCTCCTATCTCTCTCTAGTCAGTTGCAGCGCCGGCCTCAAGATCGACCACCACCCTGGCCCGCCTAGCCTCAGCCCCGCCCACCCCCACCCCCACCCCCACCCCCCAACCTAACCTAACCCAACCCCTTCCTGACCACACCTAGCCCCACCGTTCACAGCGAAGTCCACTAATCTGGAGGTCGGTAAGCTCGACGACCCCTGCATCTGATCAGAGAAAGCAGTAAGCAGAGAGGGAAATGGAGAGAGAGAGCGAAGAGAAAAGAGATAGGGAGATAGGAGAGAGGAGAAATGAGAGAGAGGAGGCCGACTGAAGTCGGCGTTGGGGGTGTGTGAGCTAGCTGGGTTTTGGTTTATGTGTGTGTGTGTGTGTGTGTGTGTGTGTGCGAGTATAAATGAGGGTATTTTGAATATTTTGAGAGTTTGTTTTGATAAATTATAAAAATTAAAAAGAAAAATGAGTGTGAGATGAGAAATAAGCATGTAATGAAAGAAAAATAAGTGTGCAAATAGCAACTATAGTTACAAATAAGAGATTAAGAGATGATAGATATGAATTAAAACTGTGGGGTCTGATCAGAATAAGACCAAACCTCAGGGTATGCTTACGAAATTAACCCCGTAATAACTACTAATAAAAGATAAAAACAAATCCTGATGAAAGGAAATAAAACTTTAGATCAAATCGGAGCGTCTATGTGAGCCGTTTTGCACCCAACGGCTAGGATTACACGAAACGCTCCCATTGCCCCCCCAACGTCTAAATTTTCCCCAACGGTCAAAAATCTCAAAATACAAAGAATTTCTTCCAAAGCAAGATCTCTCTCTCTCTCTCTCTAATCCAAGAACCACAAATCACCAATACTTATACATACAATACAAGAAAGTAAGAGAAAAAAAGCCATCTTTGTCTACAATTGTTCCTACCCAGTAAGCAAAAATGAGCGTTCTTCATTACCCAGATGCCATTAACGCACCAGAGCTTCAGGTGTGGAACAATGCCGCCTTTGACAACGAAGAATCTGAAGGTTCCGCCGCCATTAAAGCTTCTTGGTCTGATCTACTGCAACCCCTGCTGCTGAACCGGTCTATGGAGTCGGTCGAATCCGATTGCAGCAAAGAGAATCTAAGTCCTGCGATCCTGAAAACCCCTGTTTGTGTCGCATCCTCGGTGCCCTTTAAGCCACTGAACACGAATACCACTATTGGGAACTCACAAGGCAAGCCATTGAATCTGCTATTCAAAGAGGTGTCAAAGAAGAAGGGGTTTGAGGTTGAAGATAGAGAAGAGAAAGTTCCTGATGAGGGGAAGATTGATACGGAGATTGAAGAGATCGAGAAGGAGATAAGCCGCTTGTCGTCAAGACTCGAAGCGCTTCGACTCGAAAAGGCTGAGCGGAACGCGAAGACAGTGGAAAAGCGTGGACGGGTTGTGGCGGCGAAATTCATGGAGCCAAAACAGAGTGTCAAGAATTCAGATGGGTTGAGAAAGATTGAGGAATCTTTGATGTTAAGTGCGAGACCAAAGGTGAATCGCAGAGGTGTCAGTTTGGGACCGTCGGAGATTATAGCCGGAGCTGGATTCCGGCGGCCGAGTAAGCTTGAAATAACCCCTGTTCAGCCGATACAGAGTCGCCGGAAATCATGCTTTTGGAAGCTTCAGGAAATTGATGAATTGAGGGCTACAAAAGAAAGGGGAAAGAGTTTGAGTCTGAGCCCGAAATCGCGAAAAACTGCGTCCAAGATTCAAGTTCCGAAACAAGCTGCAACTACGGTTGGAGGGGCTAAAAGGCCTGCGAAGAAGGAAGACAAGGTTCTTGCTTCAATTGAGCCAAAGAAGCTTTTCAAAGATGGGGAAGTCCCAAAGTCTGTGCCTGCTAAGAAACCATTCAAGGCTGGCAGAGTTGTGCCAAGCAGGTATAACCAGATTGCTAATTCGGCGATGACTGATGGCCGGAAAAGGTCCTTACCAGATGATGATAAGGAAGATGGTAAGAACAAGAGGCGCGTGTCGTTGGCGGGGAAGCCACGTGGGGTTGGCCGGGAGGCGTCCCGGAGTCAAGGACCGGAGAACCGGGTGAAGAAGAGGTGGGAGATTCCAAATGACATAGTAGTGTACCAGAGTGTGGAGGATGTTGCTGAGATGAGTGATGTGCTTCCCAAGATTAGGACTGTCCGATGTGGTAATGATACTCCAAGGGGTTCAGGGCCAGCCAAAAGGGTTGCTGAATTGATTGGGAAGAAATCCTACTTCAGCAGCAATGAGGAGGTTTGCCAGGCATTGAGTTTTGCAGAAGAAGATTCAGAGGAAGAGTAAGTGGAATCATGGAGGATTTTGACCTCTACTTGAATTGGTAACTTTGGATATGAAGTTTTAGCTTCATTCTTATGAGCCATAACTCTTGTTATGGAGTAAGTACGTTTTTTTGTTTCTGTTAATGGGATTGTAAGTCTATCGGTAGACTTTGCTTTCTCTGTTATGCAATAATAGATTGAGCTTTTACTCTTGCTTTCTAGCAAGATGTGTTTGTTCTCATTCTTTTTAACGAATTTGAGTAATAGTCATCCAGTGATTGTTCATTGCATAATGTATCTGTACATGACTTGCGAAAAATGTCACCTTGAATATATGATAACAAAAGGCACTAATTAACTGATGTCTTCTTAACTTTGTTTTTTCCCTGTTGATTAGCTAATGCTGATCTATCATGCCATATCCTTGAAGAGTAGTTTCTAAGTTTTTGTTACTTTGGCCACTATTTGAACTACTTGACTGTTACTGGATTGTTTGGAAGTAAGTTTATAGGAAGTTGCCAAGTTCAAGTAGTCAATGATCAAGTCTTGCTTCTGAAATCATTTTCTCTGTGGTACTATATACCAATATTATGCAGTAAAGTATCTCAGCAGCTTAAACTTTCTAGTGTGATCTTGGCTTTAATATGGTTTTTTCATGTCCTAAATGCCCATGTTTAGAGTGTAACTGTAAACATCCTTAAATGCCTTGATTGAGTGGAATGTTTTTGGCTGTATAAATTTTACTTCTCCTTGAAGCCAAACAGAGAATGCAACTTATGCAAACTTTTACTTGAGGTTTCTCCCAATCAAGGTGATCCTAGGCCAGGACGTGCAGAAGAAACTACTCATAAGTGGACTGGAGCCCTTTCCCATTGAAAAGACAGCATTTAATCCATCAAAAAACAATATTTTTAACAGCTTAATAGCCTTGTTCCAAGTTTCCAACTCAATGTCAAATTTGCACGAACTAAACATGTATTATAATGAATGTAGAAAGTTAACAAAGGTATTGCAGTATCAGAAGTTAAATTTGGACAACCAAATGTAGAAAGTTTACATGTTGAAACAACTTGTATTCATGGCCATTGTGAGCCCTTTACTTGAATACATGCTGGTTGGAATGAATATTACAATACTTGGCATCAGATACTTGGACAGCCAAATGTAGAAAGGGTACAAAGGTATTGCAGTATCAGAAGTTAAATTGATTAGAAATTCCCACAAACTTACAGCAAGTATACTAGTAGAATTAGTTGGTTAATAAATAATAGAAAAGTTAAATGAAAGATAAATGGTTAAATACAAAAATGGTTCACAAACTTTACAGTGAATTTCAATTTAGTCCACTAACTATAAAAAGTGTCAATTTGGTCCACGAACTTTTCAAGTTGTACCAAAGCAGTACAAACGTTAACTTTTATCGAAAAATTTAACGAAAAGTAGTCATGTGCACAGCAAGTGACCACATTTTTAGAGGCATTTCAGTCCGGTCATCACATTTTCATGTGACCAATTCCGTTAATTTTTGGATGAAAGTTAGCGTTTGTACTGCTTTGGTACAAATTGAAAAGTTTGTGGATCAAATTGACACTTTTTATATTTAGTGGATTAAATTGAAATTCACTGTAAAGTTCGTGAACCATTTTTGTATTTAACCCAAATATAAAATATATTTATTTTCTCAAGTTCATGCTTTTCTTGGTTTATGTCATTGTCCAAGTATTTAGAGCGGTGGTATTACCGCCCCAAAGTGTTCACTGTTCACTCATCCACTACTTTTTCTACCCTGCAAAATTGTTTTTTTTTTTTTTTTTCCAGAAAATTATATTATTGAACTTTTATTGATTTTCTCAAAATACCCACATATTCTAACTTGATGGAGTGTTGTCCATCCCTAGTCTTTTTATTCCTTATTTTGATTTAAAGTTTTTTCTTTTAGTTTTTATTCATGTTTTTTTTTTTGAGGTGCAGTTTTTTATTCATTTTGAATTTGAAGTTTGTTGTTTTACTTAATTTTATAAGAGAAGGAAATTCAGCTAAAAAAAGAGAGAAGGAAATTGTAATTAATCTGTTTCTAAGGGAGTTAAAATTGTGAAATGTAACAAAAAATGGTAATAGTGCAAACACCTTAAAACGTACCTCAAAGCATGCTTGCTGTCTCCCAAGTCTTGTGACGAGAGGGGCAATTGCTCAAACAGCTTAGCCGCACGTCGAAAAACCCCAACGCCATATCGCTCTGAATCCAGAGCGATGCTATCTGCTTCTTCAAGGCGTTTGCGATCCTACAGAGCAGCACAGCTATGCGCTCGCACTCTCGGTCCCGACTCGGCTCCGATTCGGAATCCGATTCAGAAATGCATGCCGTCCAACCCAGTTGGCGAGTCGAAGAACCGGCCATTGTTCTCCATTGGAAGTAGATTCATCACCAACTCTCAGGCCTCTTCCGCGGAAGAAGAAGAAGAAGAACTGGTTGTGAATCGAATTCTCTCCTCCATAGAAAACGCCCCTACATTACTCGAATCCTTACACGAAAAACGCGTCTTCCTCAGCCCCAAAGCGTATAATCGTTTGTTGGTAGCAGCAAGTGAAAGAAATGACCTTCAACTTGTTTGTGAAATTGTCAGAGTTGCAACTGGATCTTCTCAACGTTTGAATTCAACTTGTTATCTCACTGTTGCCAATGCTTTTGCAAAGACAGATGGTTGTGACGAGCTGCTTCTCAGACTCACCAAGCAAGTATTGGAGCTGACTTCTCCAAGCTTGACTGTGATAAACAGGATTATCTTTGCGTTTGGTGAATGCAGAGAGACTGACAAGGCCCTTGTGATCTTCACCCAGATGAAAGCTCTCAACTTTGCACCGGATTTGTACACATACAACACCATTTTGGAAATCTTGGGTCGTGCAGGTCGCAGGGATGAAATGCTTAGCCAATTTGGTTCAATGAAAGAAGCTGGCATTGACCCAGATGTCGTTTCTTACAATACGGTACTAAACAATTTGAGGAAGTTCGGGAAATTCGATATGTGCTTGTTGTATTTGAAGGAAATGGGTGAAAATGGAGTTCAGCCAGATTTGCTTACGTACACTGCAGTGATGGAGAGCCTGGGACGGTCAGGGAACGTTGAGGAGTCAATGAGACTCTTCGATGAGATGAAGGCGAGGCGAATCCGTCCTTCACTGTATATGTATCGGGCACTGATCAGTAACCTCAAGAAGATGGGGAAGGTGGAGTTGGCAGTGGCTTTTCAGGAGGAGTTGAATTCGTGTGCTTCAAAGCTTGCTGGTCCAATGGACTTCAAACGAAATAAACGCAAGTAAGTAGTTTGGTTGGTCTCTTGCTATTGGTATTGGTTGTATAGTGCTTCAAATCTGCTACTCAATTTTGTGTTCATATTCAAAATGATGCTTAATTTGACATTGTGTTCATTTGGGGTCAAGTATTCTGTGTTGGTCCACTTGGTTCTATATGTAATAAGCTTGGCATATGCAATGATACAAATGCAACCTCAAGAACAGCATCAGCTAGTCGAATAGAGATTATAAGTGGTATAAAGAGAATCATGGATTTCAATCTCATTACAAGTTTGAAACTCTAATTAAGAAAATAAACCGAGTCTGTATTGGAAGACAAAAATGGTGGAAATAAAGTTCTAGTGTGATACATGCTCTCCCATCTGGTCTCAAATGCGACTTGAGTCCCTCCCAAATATGAATCGCCTTCCCCAATCAGAAACCACCAACACCCTTGTGCGCCAACTCACTAGCTTGCTGTAAATAATTAGAGAATTGTCAGAGAATGGTGAATTGGTGATAAACAAGCTTACCACCAATTTAAGCCAGTGAAAGCAAATCTATATCAGAAATTTACCTGGCATATACTGAGTACCAGAGCCACTGGGTGCTATGACCAATTGAAACCCAATCTCCTGGAAGCTGAGCTGCAGTTTGTTCTCCTCCCAGAGGGGCAAATTGCCCAAAGTGCTTATACCTTGGGTTCAATCATAGCAGAAGTTCAGTTGCACAGGAAGTGGTAGAGGAGCAAGCCAACAAAACATGAAGACAATGAAATGGCCACAGATATCAGAATTGCCAAATGCTATCAGACTCAAAATATACCAAACTGCTCAACTCCAGCTTTCATATTCGGATCATGGATCATGATGTCTTGCACAGAAAAGATGTTTGACAAGAAATCGGCAAGAAAAAAATTGCACCTGAAGGGCTGAAAACGGTGGCGTCCCTCGCCCCTAAACCTGAGGGGACCTTCAGGGTACTTGTTACACTCCTCCATGCGGTTGAAACAGTTGGCAAGGTAGGCACCTTGTTGAGCAGCTACCTAGAATTATGAACGAGTTAACAGATACGAAGATGTCATCAAATTAAAAAAAGGAAGTCAACTAACTATATGTAATTAGTTCATCACCTGGGCTGTTGCGGGAAGATTTTTCATCTGAGAATCTGCTTGCGACAGAGCTGCTTTGAAGGTTTCAATATCTATTTCAGTGGACTGCCAACTCTTTTTCAGTAAGTCATCAATATTCCTCATCTGTTTGCTCTTCAAATAAAGCTGCAATTGAGGATACCTCTCCATAAGGTCCCCAACAACTTCTTGAAACTCCTTAAGATTTAAAGTACCAGTGTTGTTCTTGTCTGCCTTCTTGAATATCAATGCAACATCTTCCTGGCAACAGATTGGAAACAATAACAAAATCTCATAAATAGAGTTATATTCCAATACTAAAGAAGATAATGTGCTAGCTTATGAATAACGACTCAATAAATGTGATGTGTCAGTGTTTCATTTATTCAAATTTGGATTTACAATCTTTCGAACAATGACACATACACTGATACACAGAGAGCAATATATACCATGACCCTGCGTTGATTTATTGTTGCACAATCACCCAGAGCATATACGTCATCACATCCTTGCACCCTCAGCCATTCATCAGTAGCCAGAACACGCCTGTTTGTCTATGCTCAAACAAGTACAACATTGATTATTAATCCATGAAGTGCTATCAAACCCAAATTAGTCATGCCCAACCCAACAATTGAAGCAAGAAATTAACTTACCTGACCAATCTGCTTCATAAAATCAGTAACCTCAGGGCGTGGCCCAATACCAGTTGCCCAGAGAACCATCCCATAAGGTAGAGCTGAAACTTGGCCAGTTGCTCTTTCTTTGGTGGAGATTTCCTTTTCAGATACTTTTACAACCATTGAACCTGTTTTTACAACAATACCATCTCTGGAGAACTTTTCTTCAGCAAATTCAGTAATTCTCGTGTCAAACCTGTCAAACCAAATTGACCCACCAAGTGCAATATATAATTAACCTGCACCATTCATTCAAATCCTAATATATAAAAATTGAAGTACGTGCATTCATGCATGCATGGCTTACATGTTCAAAATATGATCGCTTGCCTCAATTACAGTAATATTTACGTCATCTTTAACTGTAGGGTATAAATTAGCTAAATCCTCAACTACAAAGTCATGAAGCTCTGCAGCAAACTCCACACCTGCTGGACCACCACCAACAACTACGAAATGCAACATCTTCTTCCTCTCTTCTTCACTCACGCAAGGAAGACTTGCCCTTTCAAAACAGTCAATCACAGACTGACGGATCTTCAGAGCATCTTCTATTCCCTGCAAATTAATCGAACCCCAGCAGCAATAATTCAATTTCAATTCTTCTCCATAATCCATAATCATAATTTGTGGAGTCATCATCTTATACCTTCAAGAAATGAGCGTGCTCCTCAACACCAGGGGTGTTAAATGTGTTTGCTTTGGCTCCTACGCCAATGATCAGGTAGTCATAATCGACACTAAACTCGGCTTCTTTCCCACCCAAATTTTTGTCTTGGGTTGATCGACAGTAAACTTTCTTCTTGTGTGGGTCGATTTTGTAACATGCCGCTTCCCTAAAGTGTACATCTAAACCTTTCTGCCAATTTCAAATGATCAAGGAAAGCCTTTTGATTAAACAGCTTGGCAGTAAATTAAGGGGTAAATCATTTAATTAATTGTATAGGTATGTGTACCTTCTTAGTAATACAGCGAATTGGTTCAACTATGCTGCGTGCTTCAACCGTGCCACAAGTAACACTTGGTAGCAAAGGAGTGAACAAAAAATAATTATGGGGTGACACCACCTCAACATCATAAGAGGAACTCTTGAGATTTTTCAAGAAACTCACGCCAGCCCAACCAGTTCCAAGTACTACCACCTTTTTTTTCTTGGGCTGTACGCTTTCAACTGCTGCATCAGCATACACAGTGTGGAATGCTCTGGCTTCCTCATGATATGTCGCTAAACCTCCCCCACTGCAATGGTTAAGTACAATTCAGAGAAGAAATTAATTAACATATATATTACATAGGTTAAGGTTCGAATCCTTTTAATATAACAAAAATATATACTAGATTGTCCAAATAAAAAGGCAAACAAAACCCTTCAAAAGCACAAAACTAAAACAACACATATAAGGTGCATGTTAAAGAGATTTTGAAGACCTGACTGTGACAACAACAAGAAGCTTAGACAGGGAGGGGTATTGATGAAAAACCCTAGAGGCTCTTTCAAAGAAAGATCCCCACATTGTGAAACCTAGGATCTGTTTTTGATTCTTTGATCTCCAAAAGAAAAAGAGAAAACTAAAGAGTAAAGACACAATATATATATATATATATATTAATGTTGGAATTAAGCTTTTGGGATTAGCTTAAGTGATGAGGGTGGCGAAAAACTGGGTGTAACAGTTTGTAATGGGCGGGTACGTGAGTGTGGGTTTATACATTGTATGAGGGTTCGAAGCTTAAGGTGTAACTGTCACATAAATAATACAAATCTATTCTTTTGGGTCCGAGGTTGACTTGTCAAACCGGGAAAGTAGGACACGTGTACTTGTCTAAGACAAGGATTTCCTCTCTCATATGCTCGACCACATCCAAATTTATCTTTGGTCTTCACCCATATGCGGATCTTTTACAGTTTCAATCATGTTTTTTCACATTGATATTGTATTTTTTTTTAAACTTTAGTATTTTGGGTTTCCCCAAAATGTTCAAGTTAAACCATAATATGCAGCATCCATAAGTCTCATTCACCACCCATATTATATATTCAAACTAATTCCATATTCTCCCTTTTCCAAAGTGGTGATTCCATTTTTTCTCCATTTTTTTCAATTTCTTTCTAAACCCTTGTCACCTCATCACCTTCTTCATTCAACCAATTTCCTCATATGTTATTACCAATCTGCACATAGGTATTCAACTGTTACAAAAATAGACAATTTTGCCTAAGAGAACGAGCCAACTCCTTTGATTGTGGAAGGGGTATTCAACTCTGCTTCAGCTGGGATCCTAATATACATGGCTCTGGCTGACCTTCTAGCAGCAGATTTTATGAACCCTAGAATGCAAGGCAACCTAAGGATCCAACTTGGGGCTTATCTTTCACTTATATTAGGCTCTGGCTGCATGTCTCTTTTGGCCAAATGGGCCTAAATGCTTCAATGCAATTAGGACTAGATGACATAGGCATGCTTCTTTGTGCTTTGTTTTTTAGGCTTCTGTGTCTGCTCTTCTTTTGAAATGTCTAGTGGAATTTGATAATGCCCAATATGTCTACCAGAGCAACCTAATTCTTCCACTCACAACAAAATTTTAGAAATATTGAATGAATATAGGAATCATATTTTAATCCAATAACATGGGATACATGTCATAATAACTCAGTTTAAAAATGTTGAAAGTTACAAGTATTTTTGGTAGAGGTAGTTTCGAAAACCAATGATCTTTATTATACTTTATACAAGACTTTTTTTTTTTGTCGAATTATACAAGACTATCGAATTACGTCATTATGTTGATGTGATATGAGTCATATGACTAATTATTTGAAAAAATATTTATTTTTGTTTTATATTAAAATTCAAAATAATCTTTAAAAAAAACTTCAAATAAAATCAATAAATACGCAATGATACCTTATTAGAAAACACCCAAACAAAGATTTGAAAGTTCATTGTCTTAATGCATTAAGCATTATATTTTCAAAATGAGATTTTGTGAGATTTGAAATGAGTTATATTGACTTTAAAGAAGTTCATGTGCCTATGGCTAAATGCTAGAAATGAATTATGTTTATAGCCTGTTAGTTGTATCACTAATTGAACCTCAAGGCAGACGCCCAGTGAATGTTATACAAGACTAATTGATATTCTTTCATTGCAAAACGTTATTCGTATTCATCAGTTCCTTTTGTAAACATTTAGAAGTCCATTAAGCCCTGATTATGATTTCAGGAAATTGAAATTTTATTGTCCAGCTAACTGAGTAAACCGCTGTGATGTACTGGTATGGATAGATTGAGCATATAAAATAGGAGTTTCTGTTATGATGGAAGGAAAATAAGGGCTAGTTAGGAAAACAGGAGTGCAGAAAATCAAATAGAAGGAGAAGATAAATCTAGGCACTATGCCCTGATTCCCATGTGAATCACATGTAGGACTGTATTGCATCACAGATTCTCTAAGAAACCTTCACAACTTCAGAAGACATTCTCTGATTAATTTGATTAGTTTTTCTGCTAAGATTTGGAAAGGGAGTTATTAATTGTTTTTCTATAAGTTGCTTGCCTATTATTTGATCAAGGGTGTTATACATTTGAACTCAAATAGGTTCAAGTGACATGTCCCCCTATTCTCTCAAATTGTTGAGTGGATTTCTTGCTGTTATATCGGTCAGCATAGTTATCACATTTTATATATACTTGGCGATGAAGGAACCTTCGGATAAACATGAGCTATCATTGCGACTTACAGTATGTAGTATTGAAAAGAATAATAAACAATACTAAGATGTAATTAAAAAAGAAAATATACCAAAAGCTTATTCGTGCTGATAACGTGTTATAAACTAGAAAGAAAATATAGAAAACTGAAATGGTAAGGAGTGTTTCTTGAATAGTTTGTGTATTCCATCTTTGGTAGAGGTGCCTATTTATAGGCTTACAATGATAGGATGGTTAATACAAAATCATTAACCACCCATAAATTTGTAAGTTACAAATCACTAATTACCACCATTAGTACATAGGTTACAAGAATTTCATTAAGACATAGGTTACACAATAATGATGGTATGGTAATGGTGGTCATCCACACATTAAACCTTAAGATTTATAAAACCATGAATGGTTTTTGTTCTACAGCCTACAGGAATCTCTCTCAAATACAATACAAAAATACACAATAATTATATACAAAGCAGGTGCAAACACACTCCTATAGTCCTATGGCACACCAATACACCTACTGACAAATTTGCATGTGCCAGAAATTATAGTTTGGCCTCAAATACGGCTTGAATCTCTTCCAAAAATAAATCTCCTCGTCCAATCTGATACCACTAGGACCCTTGTGCGCCAGCTCACTTGCTTGCTGAATAATAATAAAACAAAACAGAAATTATATGAAACCTTCAATCATGAATATATATTATTACAATTTCAACAAGCAACCAAGCAAGCAAATGAAGATCACCTTGCATATACAGAATACCAGAGCCACTGGGTGCTATGACCAATGGAAACCCAGTCTCCAGGCAGCTCTGCCGCTGCTTCTTCTCCCCCCAAGGGAGCAAATTGCCCGAAATGCTTGTACCTAGTGATTCAAAAGTTACGAGAATCTCATTGGCTAGGAAAGGCATAAGAAATAAAATGGTATAAAACTAACTCTAGAGCTACAGATTTTTACTCGTAAAGTGGATAGCTGTCAATGAGCTAGTTATGAATATCAACAAGAATGTTGTGAATATATACGTTGAGATTTGTTAGCAAGTTAGCATGACAAATGGTCAAGCCACTTATGGAACTTCTTGAAATCATTCCCAATTTCAGAATGTGTAGCAGTTGCTTCCATTCCATATACTCAACATTAGGGATGCAAATTTCGTGAAATAAGTTATATGTGATCGAACTGCAAATGGATGAAAATATTTTCACAAAATGCCATCAAGGCACATCTTTGTATTGTTTTTCAGCTGTTCTTTGTGGACTGGTGAACAGCCATCAACCAAGAAGGTCGATTCAACAGTTGGATAGGGTTCACATTCTAATATTTAAATTCAAATACGGTTAAAACACAAGCAAAAAGGGAAAAAAAAAAATCATCTCAACTTTGTAATGTCGTTAAATGAAATATATGATGCTTCATAGATGGTGCAAATGAGGGAAGCCTCAAAGTATATTGCATACCGGAAGGGACGAAACTGGTGTTTCCCAGAACCTCTAAAACGTCGAGGACCTTCTGGATTCTCTTCAGACTGCTCTTTCCGGTTAAAGCAGTTAGAAAGATATGTACCCTGCTGAGCAGCAACCTGAATGCCAAAAGAGCATAAAACTAGGGTCCATTTCTTATACTTTGATGGCATCAAGTCATAACTTATAAACAAGACAACAGTTTACACCAACCAGAAGATTTAAGGCATATACCTGTGCAGTTGCAGGCAGACTCTTCATTTGTGAATCTACATGAGAAAGGGCCAACTTAAATTCTTCAATATTCACTTCCTTCCTAACATTCCCCTCGGGATCTCTCAATAGATCTGTCACATCCAGATGCTTGCTCTTTAAATAGAGATCCACTTGAGGGTACCTTATGATGATGTCGTCAACAACATCTTGAAATTCACTAACTGTTAAGGTACCAGAGTTATCTGTGTCCGCAGCCTTAAATATGCTTAAGATATCTTCCTACAGACAAACAAGAGAATAATTAATTATAATTTATAACAATAGTGTGGATATATGTTCCACTTGCGCCTCATAAAGCAACGAAAGCTTCAGTTCAAAAGACGAGGTATAAATCAATGCAGATGAATCAAGAAAAATAAGATGACTCAGTGCCAACTGGACCAAGTCACCTGCAGCTTGATCAAAATTACTGGCCAAGAGCCTTGTTTCATCAAAACATTCCAAAGCCATATCTGTAATATATTTTCTGACTTCAAGAGGTTGTTACAACATACCACATCATAATAGAAACAAGGCTGCCAGCACTTCTGAGAATCTAGTAGTGAATATAAAGGAGGCAAAGGTTTTGCATACCATGATTTTACGTTGATCAATTGTAGCACAATCACCAATGGCATACACATTTTCACATCCCTTTACACGCAGCCATTCATCAGTTACTAGAATACGTCTATTAACCTGCACATGGAGCAGAACAAAATTATGGTTGAGCATGTCAGTCATGGAGACAATCCTGATTGACTTATCAAGACTGTAGTTTGCAATATTAGTCCACATAGATGGTGAAAAACCTATCTGAGTCATGTGACAAGACCAATTGATTATATGGTCAATTTTGCATTTCTCAGTCTCCGTATGTGCATAAAATTTATAGAACAAACCTGCCCAATTTTTTCCATAAAGTCCCTCACAACTGGACGAGTTCCAACACCAGTAGACCACACAACCAACCCATGCGGTACAGAGCAGATCTCTCCCTTTGATTTCACCTTCATTGTGATTTCCTTATCAGAAACATTGACAACCTGACATCCTGTTTGAACATCAATACCATCTCTTTGAAACTTCTGCTCAGCAAAAGAACTAATTCTTTCATCAAACCTATAAGGAGAGGATGTGAAGTTTAAATGAGTTCCCTGTTCTGAATTTTCCTAATAAGAAAAGTTTCAAACCATGAAAAGGTGAGCTTCCTTGATTGGTATAGTTTATTGATCTCATGCTTACAATATTATAAAGACAAAATACCTAAGAAGACACATTGTGAAGCTGCACAGCATTAAGTAGGGAATATAACTTCATTTTTAACTCTGGTTTCCAAAAGCAATCAATGTATAAAAATGCGAGTGAATCCTTCTTACATGCTCAAGATGTGATCTCCTGATTGGATCAGTGTTATTTTCACAAGATCCTTAACCTTAGGATATAACTTGACTAAATCTTCATGGAAAAAATCATGCAGCTCTGCAGCAAATTCCACACCAGTAGGACCCCCTCCAACAATTACAAAATGAAGATTTCTCCTCCTCTCCTCTTCACTTAGACCTGGAAGCACAGCCATTTCAAAGCAATCTATCACACTCCTACGGATCTTTTGAGCATCTTCTACTTCCTGCACGTGAAGTAAAAAATGCTTCATTAGGTAATGCCAGATCAGCACATCATGAAAGAAGACTAAGAGCAACTTGATTTTCTTGACAAACTTCAAGAGACATGAAGGTCGTTTAGAAAATTTCAACAAGCAACCTAATTTAAAAGCATTAATATGATCAATAGCTGCACAGCTCAACTTGCATGAAAAATAACTCACTTGCCTTCAGAAAATGACAGTTCTCCATGACACCAGGGGTGTTAAAAGTGTTTACTTGTGCTCCCAAAGCTATGACCAGGTAGTCATATTCCAGGGAAAATTCACAATTTCCCACCAAGTTGTTGTCAGGATTAGCCCGGAGGGAAACATTTTTATTAGCAGCATCAATCTTGATACATTCTGCCTCCCAAAATTTGACCTCTCCATTTCTCTGCCGGGACATAGAAGTAATACACACATGCACATATAACTATTAAATAAGTAAATAGTATTACAAGAAAGAAAAGTGGCAACTGCATTAATTTCCGTCATGACATTATCATCTTTGCCAACGTGTACATATATACATGTGTTTGTGTATGCATAAAGAATTCTTCCAGCTGTTGAATGTGTCCCTTACCTTCTTTATAATATTTCGAACTGGTTCTACTATGCTTCGTGCTTCAACTGTGCCACACGTGACGCTAGGCAACAAAGGCGTAAACGCAAAATAATTTCGGGGTGAAACAACCTGAATTTCATAAGCTGAAGCATCCAGATGCTTAAGGAAACTAGTACCGGCCCATCCTGTCCCAAGCACCACCACTCTCTTTTTCCTAGACTCATTTTGATTATGATCCGCACTAGGAGAGCCAATGTCGGATTGTGATTCTGCATATGCCACGAAACCTCCACTACTGCAATAATCCCCCAAAAAGAATGCCTATGATCAACAATGAGGATAAGTAGGCAAAGCAAAGGTGTTTTTTTTTTTTTTTTTTCTTTTTGTAGAGATTGTACAGCTTGTCTATAACAATATAAACGGCTGTCATCTCTAATGACGCAAGAAGAGCTACTGTGTATCAGTATGTGTTTATGAAAGTTTATTTTGATTTTTAACTAATAAAAATGGCATTAAGAAACTAATGTACCCCTTGAACATCAACAATTAATGACTAAATCTACTTAGATCTATACAGTATTTGTACTCTTGTACAGACTAATTAAGCAAAGGAATAACGTGACTTCACTTCTTTGCCCACAGTAAAAGATCATATCAAATGAACAAAATTAGATGAAACTGATGAAATAAGCACAATTAAGATTCACATTAAAAATTAAAAATTTCTTTCCTCTAATCAAATTTGCTAATCCCTTTTCTAGTCCTACATTTTTCTCAGAAGGCAAACAGATCGAAGAGAAACACGGAAAACAAGAAATGAGGGGGAAATGAATGAATCAAACAAGAGAATTAAAGCAGAGAATTGAGAACCTGAGAGTACCGAACATTAGAAGCTTGGAGGCAACAGGGTGGCCATGGAGAGCTCTTGAAGCTCTGGTGAAGAAGGACGAAATCGTCATTTTGAGAAAGTTGACCAGAATTGACTAATTGAGAAGCTATTCAAGAAGACCACTCAGTGAGGAAGAGACTGACTCCTCAAATCACTCCACAATGAAAGAGAGTATGTTAGAGCGATGAGAATAGCGAGTGACTGTCAGCGCGCTGTCTAACTAAGAAACTTCTATTAAAACTCATTATCTAAATGGACACGTGGTTCTTGCTTCATTCAGTTGTTAACTGAATGCATGAGCCGTTGTATGGTCGGACAGTGCCTCTGCTGGCTGTAGTTGCGTTAAGTTCGACACGTGTACGTATCATATTATTTTTACTTATGTTTTGAGAAAATGACAAAATCCCTTGAGAATTAAATACTACACGTGGCACTTATTACTCAGGATTCCCAACTATACTCGTATTCTTTTTTAATTTGAAATGATTAATTAAATAATGAAATTTCTCATTATGCATGATTGCATGAAGATACGAACATTTTTTTTTAAGCCAATAAGATACGAACATCTTTAACAAAAGAAAATATCAGCTTTCAAATCATGTGAGTTTGGGAGGATTTTTCAAACCAAAAGATAAAAGTAATTATTCATATAAAAAATTCAAACTAATTTAATCTTAAAACATATACAAGTTTGCACCCACAAGGCGACAAATGAAAAGATCACTTAATTAGTTGTAAAAAAAATATTTTATAAATTTATTGTATGTAAAAATTATTTCTATTAAAATGCGCCAATCCCCAGTTAGTTTGTAAATTTCCATCTAACAATTTTGAAATATTCATAGGCGACCAATGGGTGCACTAAGCCATACTACCAACAACTGCCATCACCTTAATTGGAAGAATGATATCTGTATAAATATCCATCAATTATTAAGCCATGAAATATTGAAATATTTTCCTTCTTTTGTTTGGAACGGGGCCCAAAAAACACATGGTGAATGGCCAGCAGGAATATATTGGCTGCCGACCACAATTATTAACTCTTTATATTATTATACTTGTATCAGTTTGATCAACATATTTTTAATTTAAAAAATTCAGATTTTTAACTTTTTTAATTTTATCAATTAAAGTAATTTCGTCAATTTACTCGGTAAATTGATATAAGTGATGGACATATGACTATTATTTTTTCATCAATAAGGACTCTTCATGATGAAGATTTGACTTTGTATAAACGAAGTTTTACATGAAAAGCGAGCAAATTCATAAAATTACCTCAATTGGTAAAATTAAAAAATCAAGTATTTAAAATTTTCAAATTAAAAGTCTGAGGAGCAAACTGATACAAATATAATAATCTTAAGAATAAAATAGCATTTATCTCCTAATATTATGGGTTGTACACTTGTACATAGAGACAGCTGCTTCACTACAGTAGGGTCTAATATCGTTTTTTTGTCTCTCTTTACAACAAAGACTTTAATTTAAAATCTAGGACCCCAATGGCCAAAAAAAAAAGTGTTGAATGGGCCTCTGTAAAGAACAACCCAGCCCAAAGCTAAAGGCCGAACAAAGAACAAACTAACCCAAAAATAAAGGGTCAAACAAAGAACAGCCTAGCCCAAAATAAAGTATAAGATCCATCATTTTCCCCTTCTCCACTTCATACATTAGGAACATGTATCACAACTTCACAAGCGCAAAATCTGAGAAAATACCACATGAATATTTGAGTATTCAGATAAAAGGGAGGGGAGACCCTGGTCAGGTACTCGAAAAAGCCAGTGAATAATCCAAAATCACCTACTCTATTTTAGTAGCATCTGTCCTTCTCGGCTTGCTGTAGTCAACGGTCCGCTTCCTTTAACGAGAGTTGGTCTTCCTAATCCACGAATATTGTCCGTTATCCTTTACTTGTTTAGTGGCTTCCCTCTGAGGCAGGAATTGTCTGTTTCAGTATTTACTCTTATAAACGGTCGCAAATGATTATGTATTACAATTCATACATTATTGTATTAAGTTGAATTATAATTCGTAACTAGTCGAATTACCCTTTGTACCTTAATTTACAATTCATACCATGATGTGTTATAATTCTCTTTTTTTAGGGTTTCATATTTAATAGTATTAAAAGCCAAGAGTTATTTACACAATTTAAAATTACACACATACCTCCTAAAATAGTGTAATTTCAATTTGGTCCATTGTTATGATTTTTGTCAAATAATTTATAGATTATTGAAATTTAAAGACATCTTAACATTTTTATTTATCAAATTGTCAAATTTATTATATTTTTGATCATGGACTTTACAACCATTTCAATTTCAATTTTAATCATGTATTTTACACATTGTTAGTGATTCAATGTCTAATGTAACAAATTAATTCAAATTTCAATGACCAAAATCATAATAATTGAAACTACATAATCAAAGTGAAACCAAATTCAAACCATAGAAACCAAAAGTAAATTTAATTCAACAGTTTGTAAACTACTTACAAGTACAAAAGTGAACTTTAACCTTGTAACAATGTTTACAAAATCTCATCTTCATTACATTAATGCAATACACACATCCAACAGCTCCACTTCCAATCGGAAAGAATTCATGGCTCACTGGAATAACCCAACCAAACTTATCAATGATTAGCTCAGCCTCGCAAAAAGTGATTGGAAAGGATTACATTACAATCATGGACAAACTACAAGAAATGCATTTTTTATCTGACTTAAAATTGCATTGTTGTATATATAGACGATAAACACCTACAAATTTTTAAATAAAATTACTTGATTGGATGTAGTGTTGTTGTTTAACTCCAGTCTCCAAGAACAATTGGAGATGAAGCTGATAGACAACACACAATTTGTGAGTTTTTCAGACCCTACACCTACTCAGTCAGGATAAGAGTATAGTTAAAACTCAAAATTAAAATCAGATTATCAAGGAACACAAAATCATAAAACAACATTGACAGATCAAAACACATTAGTTGATTAATTTAACCAGTTCAAAACACAAAAGCTAATGCAGCCTCAGTCACAAGTTTCTGTCAAAGGAACGTAGCTTCCACGAGTAGGTTCTCCCTGCAAAACAGGGTCTCGATTCCACAACGCCTCAAACACGTTGGATTGTAACATCATTGGCATATATAAACAAACAAATATTCAACAATACCCAAAAGATTTAAGTAATTAATACAAAATTTGAATGTAATTTACATAAAACATTAAAACCTCAGTTAAATCCATTAATGTCATATGAATGTGGCTTCACCAAGGGGTTCTCCCTGTAAAACAGGGTCTCGGATCCACAACACCTCCAACAAGCGGATTGTATCATCATAGGCTAGAAAGACAACTATTTCTAATACGATAAAAAAATCAAAATTTTTAAAAACTAGATTAATAATTGAAGGCTCAGAGTATGAAACAGCTCTCTCTATCAAGAATTTTCTGAAGCAGAACTGGCATAAAGCTGTGAAATTAGTCATCACTGCCTAAATGATTAAAACTGCAAACATTTCAATGAAATGACAAACATAAAAAGCACAAATAACAAGATTCTCAGATTCAAAAAGCACAAAACTTGGCTCATATCAAGAAATTCAACCATTGATTATCAAGCTATGCTTCATAGATTACTCTCAGAAGCGCGGATAATTAGTAATCATCGCCAATAATTCAATTAAAAAAATAAACTGAATTTGAAGATCGAAAGAGTAAAAATTTAGCGGACGTTTTTAGAGGCAAAACTATGAGAACAGATAAACCCCCACGTTGACACCGCAATCGTTGTTCGCCTCCATGACTAGCTTTGTTTTCAGAGATTTTTGTTTATAGAAAAACAAGCTTAAGGTGTGTCGAGGCGAAGAACTGAAAATTAACGAAGGAGTAAGGGACTAAGAGATAGATTAGATGTAGCCGTTGCTTTGACACAGATCCAGCCGTGGAAAAATAGCGAGGCTAAACTGCAACACTGAACGGCGACGTTTTAGCACGAGCATTGGGGCTTTCTTCCTCAATGAGATCTCTAAGAGAAGCCCGGGGTGCAACGTGCGTAAACAGAATTAGATAGATACGTAAAAGAAAAAGACCTTAAAAACTCACATACCAGAATTGGAATTGAACTGAACTACATCTATAGGAGAGGCTACGCTAGGTTTCGGTGGTGGAGGTTTTGATATGAAGTTAGAGGAGCCCTTGGGTTGGTTTATATAGGGCATCTAAACCCCAACACAAACCCTAGAACAGGCTGTACATTGTGCAATGTCCATTTTGCCCAAGAGTACTCTTTATAAATTAGGGTTAATTACAATTTATACCCCCAAATTACCAGAGGGTTTGCACTTTACCCCAAAACAATTTTTTGACACTTGCATAAAAAAAAAAAAGTTAAATAGACCATTCATAGAGAAAAACAAACAGAAAACTATTTTTTTGACACTTACATAAAAACTTACAAAAAAAAGTGGCATTCTCTCTAAGCATCACATGTGCAAAATTAACAGAGAAAAACTATTTTTTTGACGGATTGAGAATCTTTTGTATGATGAAACATAATATAGGGGTTAACTGTTAAAAAATTTAGTTTAGGAACAAAGTGCAAACCTCCCAATAATTTGGGGAATAAATTGTAATTAACCCTATAAATTATTAATATTTATAAGGGGTGAACATTGAAAGTATTCTTATAAATTTTTTTAAATGAGTAAAATACTTTTTTTATATATATAATTTTTATGACGGTGAAAACAAATAGGAGGATGGGAATATGGGATAAGCAATTTAACGCTAGTAATTTATATTAAAAGAAATTTAATTTTTTTTTTTTTTTCCTCCAAAGTGCTAATGTCTTACTTAGATCCAAATTATAACTGTTTACTAAAAAAATTCGTGTTAAAATACTATAGAATACATTTTTTTTTCCTCTTATTTCCATTTCTCTTGTCTCACTGTTTCCATTTTATCCTTAAAACCAACAGGCAAAACATAGAACTCTCGCTTCGAGCTTTCATTCAATCACATTTTAAAATACACATTTTTCATTACATAAGCACATAGAGGCACAAGTAGGAGTACAACTAAAGAATATGAATAACATGTAAGCTTTTTTGTTACATAAGAACTTACGAGTAAATCTTGAACAAGTACAATCACTGTAAGAGGAAGAGCAAAACTCCTAGAAACTACACAATAACACAGAGTCTAAATTAGAGAGATCACTGAAAGCAGCTGACAAGTACAAAGGGGTATAATGCTGTCACTGCAATCTTGAGACATCTCAAATAAGGCACAAGGTCACTGCACTTGCAGTCCAACATGCAATGTAATGGTATTCGTTGCACTCATACTATCATCCATGTCAAATGCCGGTACCCAGCCCACTTAGCAGCGAGATGAATTCCAATAGCTAAGGCTGCACCAAACAAGGGCATTGGAAGCTTCCTATCAGTCACTAAGATTTCTTCCTTTCTTTCCAAAAGCTTCTTGGAATGGTGAGAAATGGCTAAAGCCAGATATGAGGTGATCGCCAAAAATCTAACCCATGGTTCTCCAACAGCAGCCAGCACAGCTGCCACAGGCAATGCAGATGTAACGTCATCCCTCTTTTTAACAAATCGCGAGTAACCATACAGCCCCACTAGAATCGTCCAGAAGAAAGGCTCTGAGATGTAACCTGTCACAGCTGCATAGCCAACTACACCAGAAAATGTGAGAAGAAAAGGTTGACAGTTTAAGGAGTTTGGAGCAACGGCCTCTGCAATAGCAAGAACAGCGGATGCCAGCATGATAACTGTTGTCAACTCTGGAATTGGAGCATATGCCACAATGCCAGAGTAGAAAGAGCGAACAGCATAGAGCGTTGTTTCTATGACTCTGATTATGGAAGTGATGGGATCACCTATGAAATGGAAGATAAGGGCCAAGATAAGTTCCAAGAGGTATCCCACAAAATGAACAACAGCCACTGCTGCCCTTCTCCAGTTAGATAACTCCAACAAGACAGCTCTCCATGCATAGATGAGGAAGGCCAATGCTGCATGATTAGTGATAAATAGTAGTTAGCCAGCTGCAATGTATGATATGTATTATCGTGACACTTTGTTTTCTCAGAAAAGTATTTCAAAAAAGTTAAGAAAATCAAGTTGCACTGGATGTAAAAACTGACAAAGTACATCCAAACTTCAACCAGCAATTGAATAAAACAATTTGTCTGAGCTTCCGTTGAGGCTTTAAAAAGTTCACTTAACAGGAACAAGAATAGGCTAAGACTAAGCTCACATTAAAAAAGACATCTCACAAATCTGTTTACACAGACTATGCAAGCCAGCACACTCTTCCCTCTGCTTAATAATTCAAAAATGTCTTTAAGTATCCAGATTCAGCAAATCCTTCTATATTCATACAACCACAAGGAAAAACCATTTCTGCAGAATCTTTCAAGCATGATTATGAAGAACTAAGACACATTAATCAGAGCACTCGTCCAAATCAGCTTCCCCACAATTCGTAAAAATAAAATAAAAAATCACACTCCAACATTTTTACTGAAACTAAGTCAATAGCGTTACTTGTGTTGCAGCATATGAAGATTTAGTAACTGATGTTTATGCCAGAGCAGGCAGAAAATAAAAGTATCATAATGGTTAAGTAGTTGCAGAACCCTTCTTTAAAACATATGTACTAACCTAACCTACACATGCTTCTTCTTTCCTTTTTTCTTTACAAGTAATACTGAAAAGTGATGCTATAAGAATTACAAACCTCTAGCCCACTTTTAAGATGTTAGTGAGAAGTTCTTATAATTTGAATTACTCATAATATGTTATATTTGAGTCTTGAAATTTCAGAGTTTATGTAGCAAACATTTATAAATTTGAGGCAGGCATGGTGAGAATGTCAATAAACTTCCTTTTTTCGAAAAGAAATGTCATTAAACTTCCTAACAACAAAGGAACCAAACGCGTTGTATTTATATACAAAAGCAAGTTCCTCAATCATAATGTCAATGATATTGTTGCCCACAATCAGTCAACGGATTATTATCACAGGCAAAATCCAAACAGACAATTTGTTTCACTGATGAAAACAAGGAGAATTCATATATAATGCTACAAAGGTGATTCCTACTTTCCGAGCATTGTCCTTAATTGCATTCAAGACAAGAAAAATCGACTCAACCAATCTCAACTCTTGGACTAGATTAGACCCAGTAAATTGTCACTCCTAAACTTGTAAACTTCCATATATTTTCTCCTATCAACATTTTCTCAGCAAACAAACAGAGAGTGGAACATTTTACCTACAAACCAAGGCCACCTCACAGGAGGGTCAGGAGCTTCTTTGGTCAAGTACCTGAACCGCTCAGGCATAGTACTCTCCTCTCTAGTTTCTTTCTCAGCTTCATCAGCACCATCATTGTTTGCACTCACACAAAGTCTTACATTCCTTTCAAACAAAGACCCAATTCTTATCCTGGAAAACCCAGAAAATTTGAGAGTCTGTTCTGGGTTCAAAGATTGTATTTTGGTTGAAGAGCGAAATGGAATGGTTTGGTTATGAGGTCGAAAGCTGAGAGGAGAAAATGAAGTAATTTTGAGTCTGAGAATAGAGGGGCTTGGAGAGGAGAGGGTGGGAAAGGTAGTCGCCATGGCCTGGGATTAGAGAGGTTTTGCGACCATTATCAGCGATGGAATTGCAGAAATTGGTCGGTTATTGGGGTTTTGAAGGTTGGACCTTTTTTTTGTGTGAATAGTTTGGACCTTTTGTTCTATGAGCCCAAACTTGACAACTATTGAGTCCAGCCCACAAAAACCCTTCGTAAACATTGGATTGTAATTTGCAACTTGGAAATTGCTTTATTACCCAATTGTTTTCCTAGCTTGGTTTTAAACCTCTTGGAGATGAGATAGCATCCTCCCTTTTAACTTTTTCTTTTTCCAATTGGACCAGTTCTGAGTAAAATATAAATAAAAAAATTGGACAGGAAAAGCTTTCTTTGAATAGAAGTGCTTGTTAGGTATGTTACATGAAATGGAGGAATGCATTGGTAAGAACACCTCTAAGACAATGAAACCTCTTGGTTCAGCATTTATACACTGACAAAGCAGCTCAGAGACACAATCTTTGAGCCTTTGACAAAATGCATTAGTGGAAAAAGTGATGCACAGTTCTAAGATTGCAGAGACTTCCATTTGGCATGTTTGATAATAGATGGGACTAAGTAAGTGCTTCATTCTCACAGTCCAAAATAACTGTTGAATTGATATGCATGTCCTGGTCTTCAAAGCAATTGACAGCATCTTCACCGTGTCTTCAAAATTCAGGAAAACCAAGCCAACAGAGAATGAAAATATTGCAGTGCGTGCTCTTTTATTCATGCAAATCAATAGTTGCCGCATCATTTTGGCAAGTGAAAAAAATTTATACTGAGAATCATGAAATAATTTGCTAAAAATGAGGACTATATCAGTAGATACAGTATACAGCCATTTTTGGGCATGGTTTGTAGGCAAGACAGCTCTGAAGACACCTTGAAGCCTTGCCACTGTTTCCAAAAGAAATTCCTTCCACACCATCAGATCTCTCCCAAGAGTACTACTTGTCTACCCTTCAAAATCGTTGATTATATACTTGTTGGGGATGTGCTCAACATCACAAAGTGCTGCATTTTTACACTTCACGCCTTCAAAACTGAATCATATGTAGTTATCAATTGAATCCTTTCTACATAGCTTTCAGTAGTCTGCCACACGGCCCACACCTGTTCAATTTTCTTTCAAAGAGGTGTAGTATGCCACAACTTCCACACCTGTTTATCTACGGTATCAGTCTTGATAAAGCACCCAACTACTTCCAGGTGGTGCCTTCACTCCCTTCTCCTTCATTTCCCTTCTCATTCTCTGAGCTTCCTCGTGCCTTCCTAAGCTACCATAAATCCTTGCCAATAATAAATAATGGGCAGGATTATCAGGCTCAATTTCAGACAGAGCTTTTCCTGCAATCTTCGCAAGCTCCACATCTCCATAAGTTCTACATGCCGAAAGAAGGGCACCCCATGCTTTAGCGGTCGCCTTCAATGGCATTTGCCTTATGACCTCATATGCCTCATATAACCTCCCTGCTCTGCTCAAAACGTCTACTAAACAAGAATAGTGATCACTATTTGCTTGCACACCATAATCTTTATGCATCCGACCAAAATAATGTAGTGCTTCATCAGCTAATCCTTCAGCATGACTACATGCTTTCAGTACTGCAAGAAAAGTAATCTCATCAGGCTTTACTTTAGCCAATTCCATCTCTCCAAAAATTTCCAATGCAGCTCTTGCCTCCCCATGAATTGCATACGCGGATATCAAACTGCTCCAAGCAACCACATCTTTTTTCTTCATACTGTTGAACAGATTGTGTGCATTTACAAGACACCCGCAACGCCCATAGGCCTCCACCAGGCCACTACTCAATTGGGAATGCGAGTCAGTCTCATTCCTTACATTATAACCATGAATTTCTTTAATAAACCTTAAAGCTGCTACGCCAACACAAGCACGTAACAGAGCAAGCAGTGTTATTAAGTCTGGTTTCCATCCCCAAACTTGCATCTTCCTATAAAACTCGATAGCCTTATATGACCCATCATCCAACCCTGACAGCCCGGCTATAATGGGATTATAAGTTGACACATCAGGTTCAACATCCATAGCCTCAAACAATCTCAAAGCATTAGACACATTACCACTACGTGAATAAAGCGATATCATAGCATTCCACACAACAACGTTCCTGTGAGGAATTTCATCAAACAAGTTACGTGCGGCTAAGAGTGACACGCATTTGCCATACAAATCAACGAGAGCAGACGCGACAAATGGGTTTGAGAGGATTGAGGACTTGGTGACATGGGCATGGATGGCAGTGCCGAGTTGCGGGCGGTGGATGGCAGAGCAGGACTTGAGGACTAGAGAGAAGACGTGGGGGTCGAGAGGGAGAGCCAATGAGGCCTGCATGTGGTGAAAAAGGGCAAGGGCTTTGTCATGACAGCCTTGGTTGACGTGAGAGGTTAAGAGCTTGGTGAAAGAAAGCAAGCGTTGGAAGTTTGATAGGGGGTAGGAACCCATGTTGTTTTGGGCTTTCGGGAACAATGACACAAATTTTCTATTATACATTATAAAAACAAAAACATATAAAAACAAAAAAATAGATTCATCCTCAAATTTATATTGTGTAATGACACAAATTACAAGAATACGTAACTAATTAATTTTCTTTTAATCTTAATTATGCTCGATCATAAAGAATCTCCAAGCTAGGAATTCAATTTTATTGATAAAATCTCCAGAGCCGGTGTCATCCAACGTAATGAGTCCCTCAAGACAGAATCGTTCACCTCTGTTGAAGAATTTATCTCTATATGAAGATGCTTGAGATTAGGTAATGGTGGAGGGTAGGTCCTCATTTCTGCTGGAAAGATAATAACCTAGACCATTTGCCAAAAAACCAAAAAGAAATCAAAACAATATGAATTACAAAACTTGGAATAACACATATATAAAATTCTATTTAAACATACCTCGGCATAAGTAACAGACAGACTTAATTTGCTGGTGCCATAAAAGTTTACAAGAAACTTTCTCAGTGTATAATAATGAGTATGGAAGCAGGCTTGTTTGCTACTGTCCCAACGAAGTATGATTGTAGCCTGCGATAAATTTGGAGCATTCATGGAAAAGCCACTGGGCAGCGAATAACCATCGAAGCTAAAAGAACGTAGATTTGGAGTATTGATTGTGGTCTTCACACCAATTCCACAAATTACAATGTGTTTGAGGTACTGACTAAAGATGTTGATATGACCCTCGTCGTAGCATTCATGTAAAACCAAATGCTCTAGGATGGGAAATCTTGAATCGAGGTCCTCAAGCCATCGGCCTAAGTGGCGAACAGAGAACAACTCAAGATTTCTAAGTGTTGGACAAGTGGCATTACCATTGAAGTGTTCTTCTCTTAAAAAGTAGTCTTTTTGTTGTTTGGGTTCACCAAAGAATCTAAAGGATTCAAGATTCATAGCCTCAACTTGAACACCACCCATTTTGATAATCTCCAAAGATTTGAGAATGGAAACTGAAACTTTAAGAAACCATAAGTCCCAAGGGCCATCATAATGGGTTAATGAATTTAATGACAAGCACTCAATAGAAGGGCAGCCCGAAATCAAGTGCGAGAATGTGAATTTACTCAACCCCACGCCTTTGAGGGACATAGTTTTCAAAGAGGGAAGGCTTATAGGAGGATGAGTAGTGTCTTTTATTCTTACCTTCTCCAAATTTAGAATGGTTAAAGATTTTGCAGTGAGAAGTGTATGCCATAAGAGGTAGCGTTTGCGATTCATATTTCTAAAGCTCAAGTGCACCTCTTTAACGTTTCTCTCAACAGCAAAACTCAGCCACTTGTCTATGATTCTCGGGCCACCCAAGTATCTCATGCGAAGCCTGAATTTGTCCAAGTGCTTATCTTGCTTTCTGCTCTTCAAACAGCAGCCCAAGAAATTCATGAATTTTCTGCGTTCAAGTTTGTTGAGGCTGCCATCACCACAAGAGAATTTATCCTCTTCGAAATCTGCTAGGGAAACTGATCTAGACCAGACATGTGCCCATTGCTTGGAAACAAGGCTGGCCTGGATGGCCAGTTTAAAGGGAAGGAGTAGTAGGATTTGGTAGATAACAAGGTCCGGCAATTGGGAAGTGTATGTGCCCTCAGCCATGGACTTTTGGTAATTTTCATCATCATCTTCATTCTTTTTCATCTTTTTATTCATGTTTGGGCTGTTGTTGTCTGCTGCTTATCTTTTCTCAGCCATAATATATATGCGGATCGTCTCGTCTCTCGTAAACCCAATTTATAAGGACAGTCAGGCCTTCTGCAATTTTCAGAGACAAAAACAACACACACTGTGATTAAAGGCGATGAAAAAGAAGGTGATCGAGAAATATTAAGGAAAGTTACAGAAAAAAAAAAAAAAACTCACAAACCTTGAATACTCTATCTCGTCTAAAACCCTACCTTCTCTTTTATAAGCACAATATCGTCCTACATTCTAGTCCAAGCAAGGCAGCAACTAATGCAATGGTAAAGTTGGGTACCAAATGGACCAATTATGTTAACATTACAACTTTTTTTATCTAGGGTATAAACGACTATATTTCTAAAGAACGACTTGAGATGCCCCAATGATTTTAGGGCATCAATTAAGGGTATTTTAAATTCACCAATGTTTATACTTAGTAAGCGTCAAAACATGACTTGGAATGTTACTGGTACAATTTAAAATGCATTATAAACATTTAAAATACATCAAGTTACAAACTGAAATTTTTAAGGAACGACCTGAGATGCCTTAAGGAACGACTTGAAATGACCTAAAAAACAACTTGAGAAACTCTAGTCTATGACTTGGAAAACATCAAAACATGACTTAGAATGTCACTAGGTATAATTTGAAATGCACCAAAGATATAAACATTTAAAATACCTCGAGATACAAACTTAAATTCTCAAGAAACGACTTGGGATGCCCAAAAGCACAACTTGAGAAACTCTAGGGTATGACTTGGGAAACGTCAAAACATGACTTGAAATATCACTAGGTACAATTTGAAATGCACTAAGGGTATAAACATTTAAAATTCCTCGAGATACGAACTGAAATTCTCAAGGAACGACTTGAGTTGCCCTAAGAAAAGACTTCAGAAGCCCAAAAGCACGACTTGAGAAACTCTAAGGTATGACTTGGAATATCACTGGGTACAATTTGAAATGCATTATGGGTATAAACATTTAAAATCTATCGAGTTACGAACTGAAATTTTTAACGAACGACTTGAGAAACTCTGAAGTATAACTTTGGAAGCATCAAAACATGACTTAGAATGTGACTAGATACAATTTGAAATACATCAAGGGTATAAACATTTAAAATTCATCGAGTTACGAACTAAAATTTTCAAGAAACGACTTTGGATGCCCTAAGCAACTTGAAAAACTTTTGAGTATGACTTGGGAATCCTAAGTGTCGTTCCTGGGTGCTTTAAGGCATCCCAAGTCGTACTCTACTCTAGGTGCATTTCAAATTGTATCTAATAACATTCAAAATCATGTTTGGACGCTTCTTAAGTCATACTCTAAAGTTTCTCAAGTCGTGCCTTAGGGCATCTCAAATAGTTCATTAGGGCATCCCAAGTCGTTCGTTGAAAATTTCAATTCGTAATTTGAGGTATTTTTAATGTTTATACCTTTGGTGTATTACAAATTGTACCTAGTGACATTCCAAGTTATGTCTTTACGCTTCCCAAGTCATACCCTAAAGTTTTTTTCAAGTCGTGATTTTGAGCATCTGAAGTTGTTCTTTAAGGCATTCCAAGTCGTTCTTTGAGAATTTCAATTCGTATCTCAAGGTATTTTAAATGTTTATACCTTTGGTGCATTTCAAATTATACCTAGTGACATTCCAAGTCCTGTTTTGACGTTTCCTAAGTCATACCATAGAGTTTCTCAAGTCGTTCCTTAGGGCATATGAAGTCGTTCCTTAGGGCATCCCAAGTCGTTTGTTGAAAATTTCAGTTTATAACTCGAAGTATTTTAAATATTTATACTCTTTGTGCATTTCAAATTGTACCTAGTGACATTCCAAGTCATATTTTGACGGTTCCTAAGTCATACCTTATAGTTTATCAAGTTGTGCTTTTGTACATCTTAAGTCGTTCCTTAGAGCATCCCAAGTCGTTCCTTGAGAATTTCAATTCGTACCTCGAGACATTTTAAATTTTTATACTTTTGGTGCATTTCAAATTGTACCTAGTTACATTCCAAGTCATTTTTTGACGTTTTCCCAAGTCATACCCTAGAGTTTCTCAAGTAGTTCATTTGGGCATCTTAAGTCGTTTCTTAAGACATCCTTGTCATTTGTTGAAAATTTAAGTTCGTAACTCGAGGGATTTTAAATGTTTATACCATTGATGCATTTTAAATTGTATATAGTGACATCCAAAGTCATATCTTGAGGCTTCCAAAGTCATACCTTAGAGTTTTTCACGTCGTTCCTTAGAGCATCTCTAGTCGTTCATTATGGCATTTCAAATCGTTCGTTGAAAATTTAAGTTCGTAACTCGAGAGATTTTAAATTTTTATACCATTGATGCATTATAAATTGTATCTAGTGACATTCCAAGTCATTTTATATGGTTCTCATGTCATACCTTAAAGTTTCTCAAGTTGTGCTTTTGGGCATCTGAAGTCGTTCCTTAAGGCATCTCAAGTCGTTCCTCGATAATTTAAGTCTATACCTCGAGGCATTTTAAATTTTTATACTCTTGGTACATTTCAAATTGTACCTAGTGACATTTCAAGTCATGTTTTGACGTTTTTCAAGTCATATCTTAGAGTTTTTCAAGTCGTTCTTTAAGGCATATCCAGTCGTTCCTTAGGGCATCTATGTCGTTTGTTGAAAATTTAAATTTCTAACCCGAGAAATTTTAAATGTTTATACTCTTAGTGCATTTTAACTTGTACCTAGTGACATCTCAAGTCATGTTCTGATGCTTCGAAAGTCATACCTTAGAGTTTTTTAAGTCATTCCTTAGAGCATCTCAAGTCGTTCGTTGAAAATTTTAGTTTGTACCTCGAGGTATTTTAAATGTTTATACCCTTTGTGCATTTCAAATTGTACCTAGTGATATTTCAAGTCATGTTTTGACGCTTCATAAGTCATACCCTAGAGTTTCTCAAGTCGTTGCTTAAGACATCTCAAGTCGTTCATTGAAAATTTCAGTTCGTAACTGGAGGGATTTTAAATGTTTGTATCCTTGGTGCATTACAAATTGTACTTGGTGACATTCCAAGTCATGTTTTGACACTTCCCAAGTCATACCCTAGAATTTTTCAAGTCGTGCTTTTGGGCATCTGAAGTCGTTCCTTGGAGCATCCTAAATCGTTCCTTGATAATTTCAGTTCGTAGTTCGTATGATTTTAAATGTTTATACCCTTGGTACATTTCAAATTGTACCAACTGACATTCTAAGTTATGTTTTGATGCTTCCTAAATCATACCCTAGAGTTTCTCAAGTCATTCATTAGGGCATCTCAAGTCGTTCTTTAGGGCATCTCAAGTCGTTCATTATGTCACCTTATGTCGTTCGTTGAAAATTTCAGTTCGTAACTCAAAGGATTTTAAATGTTTATACCCTTGGTGCATTTCAAATTGTATTTAGTGGATATTCCAAGTCAAGTTTTGAAGTTTCCCAAGTCATACCCTAAAGTTTCTTAAATCATTCCTTAAAATACCAATGAAAAAATGGGGATATTAAGCCACAGATAAAGTAACATAGGCCATTGGGCCACATATAAAATACAACGGGCCAGTGAGCTGATTGTTTCACATTCTAATTTTTGAGCCATTGGAGAGAAGTCGGGTCTCAAAAAGTGACCCATGAATAAATTAGCTTAGTGAAAAGAGAAAAACTTACCTATCCCCGTGATTGATGATGTGGCATCACCACGGGAAAGATTAGAGAGTTTCAAATTTTAATGTATCAAAAGTCTCCTCTCTCTAATAGTGATGTCACATCACCTATCACATGTATAAGTAAATTTCTCTTTAGCGAGGATTGCTCTGTAATGTTTGCAAATGACATCCTCCTCCACCTCCTACAATCCAACACAACACAACCCACCCCCAATTCTTCATTCTATGTCTTATTCTTGACCAAAGCTAAATTCTCTAACAATGGTGTCCCCAAAACTGCATCACTCACCGGTCACCACGACACACAAACAACACAATGCCCTCTAGTTAAGATGTTGAGCAAATTTACTTACAAAAAGAAGGTGATAAGCAAATTTGTTCTCTACCAAAAAGACAATTGCTACAATGGGACCAATTAATAGGTGACATGTGGCTGCGGGAAGAAGTTAACCAAATCTAGTAATTACAACATTTATCCTAAACGAAATTAATTGGAAATCCTAAGTCTATAATTAATTGAAGTATTTCCCAAGAAGATTTCATGATCACTCCACACGACTACAACAACGCATTCTCCAAATTAAACAATTTTTTTCTTAACATTCTCTAACCAATTTGGAAATCTATTAGAGGTAGAGGATTTAGCTATCAATGGTATGAGTATCATAGATCCAATGGTCAAAATAGCAAGCCGGTAGGGCAGAAGTGCAGGCCTATCCAAGCTAATCCTCCAATATTTTTGTATTCAAATTCGGAGGAAACCTAGCTAGATCCTAAATTAAACTGATTTATGGTTCAATTACCAAACATTGTCAGACAACATCTGTTAAACAACCTATTGTTGCCGGAACAACAAATTTAAGTCCTTCATCAACATTTGCTGCTGAAATTTCGAGCATTAAAAGTTAGAAAAAAAATTCAGTGAAGTTAAGGTAATCTTAAATTTTTATTTAGTATTAAAACATTGATAAAAAAAAGTGAAGTTAAGGTAATCATAAAAAAAAAGTGCTGAATACTTTTCATCAAAGGAGGGAGTAGTGTTGTGTATATAATAATGAAATAAGACAACAGGGCTTTTAATTTTCTTATTTTTTACCTAACCAAATTAGGCAATGCACAAAAATCAAACAATTCACAATGACCAGGGAGATACAATTCCGGAAATAATTCCCACAATAAGTTCCCATAATAATTATTTATAGCCAATTGGCCATATCTCATCAAATTCGTTGAATAGAGTTTATCTCATTAAATTTTGATCTCCCATAAGTCATAACACATTTGGAAAAATTGAATTTTTAAATTTCCTCAAAACGCAAATGAAAAACTTTTTTTTTTTTTGTTCCAAAAAAAGAAAAGGCGTTTGGTCCTCGTGTCGTGTTGTACGAGCCGGAACTCTCAACGCGCCAAGACGGCAAGAGTGACCCATCGATATCTCCGTTCTCGTCACTTTCAATTTCGGTCCCAGTCAGTCACTCACATACTCACAGCTGACCAGAGAAACAAAAAAAAATATTGAACTTTTTCTTTTTGCATTTTTCCACACTTGGGACTTTGTATATCTGAACGAAATTAAGGCAAATAGAAACACGATTTTCAATAATTACATGCATTTGAAACCTTTCTCTAAACGGATACAAACTCATTTATTGGGGAAAGATTCCCAAATTTATTGTTTCCTGTTTTATAAGAATGGTTTGGTTGTTGCCTTGTTGGGTGCGAATAGAATTATACAAGACCAAGAGTCATTTCCTTTCTTTTATACCTACACATCACATGTTCATCCAAACACAAAGCCAAAAAAGACGTTCCTAATTTACATACTTAAATTGCTTTTAAATAGAGGGCATTGTGTTGTTTCTGTGTGGTGCTGACTGCTCAGTGATGCAGTTTTAGACACCATTGTTAGAGAATTCAGCTCTTACCAGGTTTGTTTCTAATCATTTAGTAGTTGTTTTGATTATTCAGAATCCATTTGTTTCACCTTTCTTTAATCTGTGCCTCAATGTATGCTACTATGATTTTTTGTGAAAACAGGGAATTAGAACAAATGTGTGTTTTTTTTTTTGTCTTTATTAATTTGTTGGTAATGTAATCACTTCATACTTGAATTGTGTTTTCCAGTGTGTTGACTTCGTTATCATTCTTCTTAGTGCTTGTTTGTTGTTTGGTTTTCTGAATCAGATCATAGATAACATTACTGAGTAAGAACTGAAATTTTAACTTAACACTGAGTAAGAACTGAGATTTGAGGAGAGGATGCATGAACTCAGATTATGATGTTGTTCCATATGGAGATACTTATGTTTAGGGATTTTTCATTTGAGGCGAATTGTCTCTAGAAACAAGAATGATTTGAAAGTTGTGCTTAGATACATACTAATTTCTGCGATGATCTGCATATAAAGCATAAGCTTGAATAGAAACTATATTCAACCGAAAACATGTAATCCCTGTGATACCACCCTTGTCAATTATTGGAGAGGCTTACTTAATTATCATGATATACTGATAAGGAAAATTGAATGGTGTATGCGAAGGTCTGAAACTTTCAAGGGCCGCCCAGTTTCAGTTGGCATGTGCTGCACTTATTTTCCACAACATTTGATAGTTAAAATCACTTTAGTATTTAATGGCATTTCAGATTACAATAATTCTGATTCTGCCTTATGTGTTCCTGACCTCCTATATAATTAAACTGAAATCCATTTTGCATATTTTTATAGTATTAGTATGTCTGTTTTGTTTACTTTTTGTTATTTTCCTTTTTGTAGGTTTTCGTCATGACAAATGGCTGATTTAGAAAATGATGATGTACCAATGCTACCTTCGCAATTATCAGATGAACTTGCAGACTCTCAATTCCAGAAATTTGCATACACTTCTCAGAATACATCAAGTTCCATTCTTTTGAATTCCATGGAATCCAGTGGAACCAAAAGTAACCTTGTAGACCATACAGGTTCCTTACAGAGTGAAAGAGAAAGTCCATTCATGCATGCATGTGTTCCATTCCAGCAGTTTAGAACGTGCAGTGATCCTTATTGCACAATTTGCTCAACTTGTCACAGTATAAAATCAGCTCATCAGGAAAACACCAAAGCTTCAAGTTTTTTCAGTGCTAAGGTTTTTTTCATTCTTCCGCTAGAGTTAATTCTTTTTCTGCATTAGGTGTTTAATTATGAGGGTTAATTCTTTATGTATTTTATTTGTATGTATGAAAACCATAATGATGCATGGTTATTTTTGCTTTTGTACGTAAACCATAATGTTTAGTTATTTCACTTCTATTTCTTTTGATTCAGAGCAGAGGCTCAGCCTCTCTTGAAGGTGGTAGTGATGTTGTTTATTGTCTGTTGTCTGGTTATGTCATCAAAGGCAGTGATGATTGTTTCTGTCTGTTGTCTTGTTGTGTCATCAATTACTTTATCTTCAGTTGATCATTGACTTGTACATTGTGTAGTTGCTTTTTGCCCTCTGGCCTTTTGTTCTCTCTCCTTGGAAGTTCATTGGTGTCACCTTTTGAATTGATGACTTGTTACAATGGGAAGTTTGGTAGTGGAGGGGGATTAGTATCTTGGAGATTAGTTCCATCTATTTCAATTTGCGTGTTCCCTGTTTTAATAAGGCCTGTATTCTTTGGTTGTGTTTTCCTTACAAAAAGAAAGAAAAGAAGTCCAAGGAAAATTCCTTATGGTCGACTTTGTAATGTCTTATTGTCTGTATGCTTAACCATGTAGACTGCTGTTAATGTATTTACTAACTACGAAACTTATGCAGTTTCAGTTTTGTGATTTGTGATTTTCTGCAGCTCCATAATGCTTTCTATGGTGATGTTAAGGGCTGGTTCAAAAGATCTTTTTCTTTTCTGCATCCATATATTCCAGGAGTCATGAAACCTCATACTAAGGTTGTACGACAATGGAACAAGTTCTTTGTCATAGCTTGCTTGGTGGCGATTTTTGTAGACCCTTTGTTTTTCTTCTTGTTATCTGCACAACAGGTTTGTTTTTCTTCTTTCTGAACAACAGTTTAGCTCTTCTATTGTTCTTTTTCTATAAACACACATATTACAGTTTGGAATTATCATCGTTTCTCATTGGTTTTGCACTTTGAATAATTTAAAATCAATGTTTTCTCCAACTTTTTAATTGGGCTCTCTGTCCAAAAAAAAAAGGGGCCCTAAACATTTGTTGGGGAGGCCTATCTTTTTCTTTATGTTTTTGGAGTCACTTTAATATGATATATATGTTTGCATTAAACGATTGAATATATACAGAGATAAACATGCTTTGAATCCTGAAACTACCAAATAATGTGGTTTTATGATCAGAATGCGCTAGATCTGGGAGTTAAATAGTTCTTCTGCATAGGGCCTGGCCCATGCTTTTGACACTGAAACTTTGACAAATATTGCTTCCAACAAGAATGCTATGCAACTTCTTTTCCATTTATATATGGTCTAGTGAAGGAACTGTAAGAGCATGATGGCGCAGTATCAAAGAGTTATTGATTGTTTGATAAATGCTTTAGATGCAAATGGTGTTTCCTCCTCTGTTAATTTTGTCTGGTATCTACATTCTTATAATGCAGGATAACAAGTGCATAGTTATCAACTGGCCCATGACCACAACAATAGTAGTTTTCAGAACTATGACTGACTTAGTATACTTTTTGGACATGCTTCTTCAGGTAACAGCTTCACCCTCCTTTTAGAATTGTCTGTTTTATGAATATATGGTTATTAATTTGGTAGCTCAAAATAAATATTTCTTCTTTTGGGTCATATGTTAGAACCTTGATTGTTTTAAAATTTTTATTATTGAGAAAAAAATTTTCAAGATGGTTTACAATCTAATTTTAGTCTTCACTAATGTATCAAAATTGACTTCTGGCAGTTTAGGTTGGCTTATGTGCCTCCTGAGTCTAGAGTGGTTGGTGCTGGAGAGATAGTGGACAAACCAAAGAAAATTGCTCTCAATTACCTCCATGGATACTTTATTGTTGACTTATTTATTGTTTTACCACTTCCTCAAGTAACTCTCTCTCTCATTTTCTTTTCTGGCATTAACCTACTTATTTGATATGTTTGATGTGCAATTATTTGAATTAGATCTTTGAGCTTCATGTGTCCAACACCCCCCCCCCCCCCCGCGCCAAAAAAAATAAATTTATGTGAGGTTAAGGATTTTCCTTTTTAACTACCCTGTTTATCTAATCTTTAAGCTGATACTTAGATCATTCTAATAATACAAGTTAAATGATATTCTGCCTTTTTATTTCTATAATTAGTTTTGTTTTTTTGTTTATGTTTCCTGTATCCATCATTTTGTCTACAAACGCCACCATGTGATGGTACATGCTTCTTTTATATTATTACTCTCCTGTTGCTATGAGCTAGTAGATTTAAATTTTTTTTCAGATCATAATATTGCAAGTTCTACCGAAAAGTTTGGGATCATCTGGAGCAAATCTTGCAAAGAATCTTCTACGCATGGCAGTTCTTCTTCAGTACATACCCAGGTTGTATAGGTTTCTACCTCTGCTTGCTGGCCAGACTCCAAATGGCTTCGTCTTCGAGTCAGCATGGACAAATTTTATAATAAATCTTCTCTCTTTCATTTTGTCTGGCCATGTTGTCGGGTCCTGCTGGTACCTTTTTGGCTTACAGGTGTGTGGAGGAGCTTTTATTATTTAAAGATTTGTGTTGAACTTACATGCATGAAGAGTTCCTTTATTTGTTTAATTCCTCTTTTTTACTCCTCTTTCTTGTTCCAGAGGGTTAATCAATGTCTTCGAGATGCCTGCCGTAACTCTGGAATCCTTTCATGCTCAAGATTCATAGATTGTGGGCAGGGTAGTACTAAAAATTTTGCTTCGGATCCATCGTGGCCTAGATGGAAAAACAATGAGAATGCTACTGCTTGTTTTACTGAAGAGGGTTTCTCCTATGGAATCTACGTTCAAGCTGTCAATCTCACTACAGAAGATAGCATAATAACTAGATATGTATATTCACTGTTTTGGGGATTCCAGGTACCTCACAAATCACACCTTATCTTATGCTGTGTGTACTAGAGATATCTCCGACTGTTGGTATACTCATAATATATTTCCATACTTGGCTAATTGTACTCATGCTGCCTATACATGTGTGTGTAATATAGAATTCACCTTCCTTTCTACTTTTCTGTTGTGAAGATTCTAGTCAAACAAGTTTTAGGATACAAAGATGGTGAGAAAACAATCATCAAGATTTATATGTGGGAAAGTTTCCAAGTGTACTATGGTTCCACTGGCATTTGACAATACTAATCTATTCCATAAAGCTCATTTCCTGACAAAATTCACAGAAGGCCAGAAATGAACTGACACACCATAGAAGTGAATTTGCCTCTGCAAATTTTATTTTGTTATCATCATTGTGACAATTCAGCTCCCCCCCACACACACACACCCAATTTGGAGAGACTAAAAAAAAATAATAATTATCTAGTATAAAGAGTTAGTTTGGTATAATACTCCTCAAAATGATTGATAGCAATTAGCAAGTCTATATGATGATTTGGTCAATTTCATTAGGCCAAAGTGCACTTTTGGTCCCTGTACTTTCACGAAGATTCACTTTCGTCCCTGTTCTTTTAATTTTATTATGACTCCTTGAATTAAATTTACCCCTTCTGATGACATATTATCTCCCGTGATTTTATGAAGCAAATCAGCACTCTGGCAGGAAATCAAATTCCAAGCTATTTTGTTTGGGAAGTCCTCTTTACCATGTCAATTGTTGGACTGGGCCTCTTGCTCTTTGCTCTTCTCATTGGAAATATGCAGAATTTTCTTCAGTCTCTTGGACGGAGGTACTACTTTCCACTACTTTCTGCTTCTTAAGTCTTCTACATACTAACAGTAGTATCTAACATTGCAGAATGGCCCATTTGAATAAAATGTAAGGGTAATACCAATAAAAAACATTGTCCTGTACATTTGAAAAATAAATTATTGTCACATTGCAGTAACTCTAGAAAAATAATTTCATAACAGTAGGATGTCATTTATGGTTGTCTGTATATTCAGTTCTTACGTGTCAATATAGTTATACTGAAAGTATGTCACTATGCATTACTTTCAGACTATATTATGTACCTGTGAAATTTCAGACTTTGTTATAGACTTATAGTTCAATTCCCCTTTGATTTTTTTTTAATGTGCTCTTTCTCATTTCTTTATTTCCTCTCTTTTCTTCCCCCCACCACCCGTTTTTGGGATTTTTTCTCTTTCAGGAGATTCGAGATGTTATTGCGACGTCGTGATGTTGAGCGGTGGATGAGCTATCGGCACTTGCCAGAAGAACTAAGAAGGTATACTCTTATTGTAATTTTGTTTTATATCCTAATCACCAAATGGTGTAACTTTCTCCTTGTTAGATTACGTTTGTGCTTCAAAATTTTGGCTTTTGGCACCATAGTGTTTGATGGCAACTCTGCTGACAATAATATTATAGAACTGTTTTGAATTAAACTTCAAGTGAGCTCTAGATATGTTAGTTTGAACATTTATAATTATTAATTTGTACGTATTGAACTCTAAGCACATAATATGTTCATGAAAAAACTTATATGTCAAGTCTGTTATGTGGCTTTTATTCGCAATTTGACCCATATATTGGCCATGGTGTAGGCAAGTAAGGCAAGCTGAACGGTATAATTGGTCTGCCACTAGAGGTGTAAATGAAGAAGTGCTTTTGGAGAATTTGCCTGAAGACCTTCAAAGAGATATAAGACGCCATCTCTTCAAATTTGTGAAAAAGGTAAGATGTGCTTGTTGATGAGGTCATCTCATAAACTCTCTATTGATTCCATTAAAATGATGTGCATTGTTTGAGGCAATGCTGATCTTGATATGATAATTACTGGCTCCATGTTTGTACCGATAACTGACAAGAAAATTGCAGGTTCGGATTTTTGCCCTGATGGATGATCCTATCTCAGATGCACTTTGTGAGAAACTAAAACAAAAGACATACATCAAAGGAAGCAAAATTTTGTATCCAGGAGGTCTGGTTGAGAAGATGGTTTTTATTGTGCGTGGAAAAGTGGAGAGCATTGGGGAGGATGGGATTGTTGTTTCCTTATATGAAGGGGATGTCTGCGGTGAGGAACTTCTCACATGGTGTCTCGAGCATCCTACAATAAACAATGGTATTATTTTGATGGTTGTCCACCTGTGTACACTATTCTAATTAATGAAGGGTCTTCTGGACTCATAGTAGTAGTAGTGAGATATATGCCTGAATGTACCAAAACATACTTATTCAACATGTTTTTGTTGGGTGGATGGGCAAAAAAGTGAGGATCCCTGGTCGTAGATTGCTCAGCAACAGAATGGTAAGGTGCTTAACTAACGTAGAAGCATTTTCACTCCGAGCTGCAGACCTTGAAGACTTCACCAGTCGCTTTGCAAGATTCTTGCGAAATCCACGCGTTCAAGGAGCCATAAGGTTTGACTTTCTTGTTTTCTATGTGATATAGCTGCTTTTTGCTCTCATTTTGTTAAGCTCATTACTAGTGATTGAGTTCATTGTCTAGACTCTAGAAATGCCAACAGCATTGTGAGAACCATGTAGATTACCATCAGTATTTGTATTTCTCAATTTAGAAGCAAGTAAACTCTTTGTTTAGGTGCTTGATGAATAGTGTGGTCTCTGGTTTTCTATAGGTACGAGTCACCGTATTGGAGAGGTCTTGCAGCAAAGCGAATTCAAGTGGCATGGAGATACAGAAAGAGGCGTTTAAATCGTGCAAGCCCTTCTCACTCATCCTACTCATATCATCAACTCAACAGGACTTGTTGAGGCCTTTTTAAGGATACTAGGGAATGCTAGCTTTGGGGGGTTTGCTGAATCAGTTACTGAAACGCACCGTATCCTATGCAAATCATCTTCTGAACCAAAACCAAACCCCCGGATAAATGTAAAATCACCATTATTTAATATCTGGAATTGCTGGAGGATTATTATTCTATTTATTATCGGTTGGAACTTGGAAGAGTCCAGAACGTCAAAATTTCATTTATTTCTTTTTCTATTTCCCTCCTACCCTAAAATAAAAAGAATCTTTTTATATTTCCCATGGTGCCCATTATTTGCTATTTTTACAAATGAGACAAGGTTCTCTTGGTAATTTGCTTACTTACTCTTGATTGGCATTTTCTTTGAAAATCTTGTCGTTCTCAATTTATAAAAAGATTTTTTTTTTTTTTTACAAGTTACTTCTAAATATAATTGTCAAACAAAAATAAAAAATTATAATCATGAAAAAAGTAAAATGATTATTGTTATGGAATGCTACTCACTTAATTTAAGATAATGCATTTACTTATCAAATAATGCCTCCAATTTTTTGAGAGTTGTCAAATGGTGAGAGTAGATGAGATAATGATTTGATTTTCTTCTAATATAATAAAAAAAAATAATGTGTCAAATAAAATTTAATGTGTGTTGTACTTTTTTTTTTAAATAAACAAACTCATCATTAAATGAAACCTCCTTTTCATCACCAACATTTATTTAGATTATTAATGTAAAGGAGATCATTCTTTCATATTTGAGTTTTTTTTTTTTTTGGACTACTAAAAAGCTAAATACTACTAGACTAAAAAAAAGAAAAGAATACAAGAGTTTTATTTATTTATTTATTTTAAAACATATATCGTATAATATGCTACCGCCCACTAGAAAAAGTGAAAATCCGCACCGACTCAGAAGTTCCGGTAATATAAAAAAAGGCCCTGAGGATTTCAAAATAAGAGTTTTGGCCACATTCTTGCATGGAAAGTAAAGTAGACGGCGCCGAGTTGAAAACACGGGAAATTATATTTTGGAAATGATCTGAAAGTTGCTCTTTAAGTTCGAAAACAATCATTTATCTTTTCACGTTTTCTAGTTTCCAAACTCCAATTTAGTAAAAAGAGAAGCCATGGCGACCGCCTTGGGCAGCCGCCTCAGCATCCTTGCCTCACCTGCTGCTTCATGGTACGCTCATTCTTGAACCTACTTTTCTCCTCATAAAACACAACCAAAATAAGAATGAAAAAACGAAAAAAGAAAACGAAACGAGAAAACGTTTTGTTATCCTTAAAATTGTTTCTTATGTGAAATGAAAAATTTAGAGGAAGAAAACTAGGTTTAAAAAAAAAAAAATATTTAATTTTGGTTTTTTCCTTGGCGTTTTTTCTTTTCGATTTCCTTGGCCCGTTCGGTATCATTTTCTAAAAGCATTGTTGTAAAACATTTTTGCAAAAATGAAAATGAGAAAATGTGTTTGGTAACTGCATTTCTGTTTTATATGATTTGAATCAGTTATATAAATTTTGGTTGCCTAGGAAATTGTTTTTGTATTTGTAGTCGGTATTTAAGCACTCTTCATGTGAGCTTGAATTCAAGGTTGAAAAGTAGGTTTGGTTAAGTATCAATTTACCCTTTTCTGTGTGTCTGAATTAGAGTTATATAACATATTGCAAATATTATGGCCCATTTGAAGCAGAGTGAGTTTTTTTTTTTTATTAAGCTTTTTCCCCTGTCATGTTTGCAGGGGGCTTCCCTTAGCTAATGTTTGAAGCCTTGTCAATTTATCTCATAGCTACTTGCGAAAAGGTTATCATAAATTTGGTTCAGTTTAGATTCTTTAGAGGATCAGGGAGACTTTGCAATACATTAATGTGTTGTGTTGGAAATTTAGAACATGCTTTGTAGGTAGACCAAATTCTTTCATAGGGAAGGCATATAAGTCTTTGGGGTATTTGGTTAAAGTGCTGATTTATCTCTATTGGCTTCTGGGAGTGGAGCACTCTCTTACTCAAAATTTTCTGGTATCTACTATCTACAAAAGAAAAAAATAGTGGGTGCTAAAATAAAAAATAGATGGCTTCTTGATGAGATAGTGGTTACGAAACAAATGGAGAGGCCAATAGGCCATGTTTGTACTCTTACAATCAGCAGGGCCATGCCGTACATGGTTCCAAATAAAATTGAAGACAGTTTTTTGAGTCTCTAATTGGAAAAAGAAATGATGATGGAGATATAGATATAGTTCTTATGGAATTGTAATGCTAGAGATTCTGTGAGACCCTGTTATTGAGCCATGGAAGACAGATTCTTACTGCTTAGATTTTTCTTGAGTATTTTTACTCAGATGGGACAGTTTTGTTTTCCTATTGTCTTGAGATCCACCTTATTGCTAAGGGTCTGAATGATTTAGGATGTATCCCTCATGTGTTTTATTATGTAATAATTAATAAAACTTATAGTTTTCCATAGTAGAGAAAATTATTTAGCAGCATTCTATCCATGAAGCAAAAGGGTTCTTATGTTATGATTCTTTCAACTGCTCCTAACCCGCATGTTAAATATATTGTATTGGTCTTTTACTAGGTACAAGGATGTGAATCTAAAAAGACACAACAAGCCCAACAGGGTTTCATGCACATCTAACTTGAATGCAAGGCCTATAATTTTGTCAAGCAGCAGAAGTCTACAACAACCTAATCTCGATCTGCATTCCTGGTCTTCCAGGGGTATATCAAATTTCTTGTCAAGCATCATTCTTGTTTCTATTACAAAAGGTTAAATTGAAATAGAAAGATGCCATCAGGTCAATCTGTGGTCTTGTGGTAAAGAGGCGTAGATCCTAGAAACTAATTTGAAACTAAGATATGCTGTTTTTGTTCTGATAGCTTATTTTATTTGGTATGTATGAAGTCTCATTTTCTTCCCATATGGGTATGAATTGCATATACTTGCATAAGAGCATCTTAGAGATGGTTTATATTCATGTAGTTCCCAAATTTGTAACTTTCAGGATTGCCAGGTTTGCACCTTTCTGCCGCATCTTCCACATTGCTAAGGGGGGATCAAAGTGGCTTGTCACACCAAATATCCCCTTTACTCAGACCGCGCAAGTCTTCGACATTGGCACAAGCAAAAAAGGATAATTCATTCAATTTACCAACTTTACCTTTCCCGAAATTGACTGAGAAGCCTGAATGGTGGTGGAGAACTTTAGCATGTCTCCCATATTTAATAGCTTTGCAGATGTCTGATACTGGGTTTTATCTTCAACCCTTCGCAGAACACTATGAATCCTTTGGAGATTTGGTTTATTATGTCCCAGGAGCAATAAAGAGGTTACCATATTGGTTCACAATGTTATATTTCTTTGGGGCATATTTTGGAGTGGTGAAGAAGAAAGACTGGCCTCACTTCTTTAGGTATCATGTAATCACGGCCATGCTATTAGAAACTTTGCTTCAAGTGGTATGGTATTCAAGCAATTTCCTGCCGCTTATACACTTCAATGGTACGTTCGGCATAGAATATTGGGCAGTCGTGGCGTTTGTGTACATTTTCATCTTGTTGGAGTGCATAAGGTGTGCTCTTTCTGGCAAGTATGTTAAACTCCCATTTGTTAGTTATTCCGCTCTAGTCCATACTCTGTTTCAGGTAGAAGGATACCATAAGCCTTTTTGAAGAGTATCATTTAGGTCCCATTATCAGTTAGATGCTCTTTTAGGTTTGTCAGTGTCCCCATTAAAAATGAAACAAAGTTATTTATGTCATTGTTGTGATAATTTTATGTTATATATTGCAAGCCTCTGTTTTGATAATCTGATTGGTCATCGAATGAGAAGGAGAATTATTACTGTGTATCAACATTTTGTTTGGTCCATTTTGTCTGTTTATGTACTGTTTGCCCTCCCTTTTGGCTCTGTTAGGAAATATTTTCATGACCAAAAAACATTTAAAAGTAAAATAAAACAGGCAACAAAAAGATCGGATTTCTTAACAATGTTGAAAAATGAAAACCTTAAATTCAAAAAGGGAAAAACATTCAAGAATTTGATATTTTTGGTTCAAATTAAGCACAACAATGATACAAGCCTACACCTCATCGACATTAACTGTGATTAAACTTTTTTTAAACGATTAACATTTCCGCGATGAATCACTTATCACTATTCCATATTAAAGTTAGCATCTCAAGCTCAATGTGAATGCTAGAAATCAAAATGTCTCTTTTTATTTTTATTTTTTCATGTGAGGAATTAAATGTATTTTTTATCTGGGTTAAATGTCCAGTGTATATAATATGCTTCGTCTCAGAGAGTAACCCTCGCATTAAGGTAGGGCCGTAGGGGCAAGATTAATGAATTAATTAATTATCTATTCATCTCATGCCCAAAGAAGGAATTAAAAAAAGAAAAAAGAAAAAAAAAAAACAGTGAAAGAATTCAATCAGCTGGCGTGAAGCATTAGATTATGAGATTTTAGACAAATCCAAGAAGCCGTGCCCACACACTCCACACAATTATACAAGCTAGCTCCCAACCGTCGTTGTCTGTCTGCAAACGTAGACTGACAAAGACAAGCTTCTCCTCCATTCTTACTACATTGTCATTACCTTCCAGTGTTCGCTAGATCTTCGCCCCTTCAAAACCCAACACAATTCAACCCTCACAACCCCAATTCTCAATCCCAATAATCCTCTCAAGTCTCCCCATAAGATCCAATCCATTCCCTCAAATTTGATCCCACCTCGCGATCCGATCACTCAAATAATCCACACCGCTGCTACTTTCTCGGGAAACAAACGGATTTCCATTCTTCCTTCAGATTTGGAATCGGTGGAGAATGAGGCGGAGGGCCGCGGACTTTCGGAGGCCCTTGAGGAGGCGGTTTCCGAATGCCTTGTGGTGGGCACTGTGTGGGGTTGCCGTTTTGCTCTTCATTTTCACTTTGACCAAAGAGAATCAGATTGAGTCCCGCCCTGCCATAACCACGGTATGCTTCTTCATTGCCCTTTTGCTTTGTTTATCAAGTTGTTGGGTGTTTGAGCTCTGTTTGATTCCTTGGAAAGTGAGGGCATTTGAGTATTGGTTTTTGGGTTTTTGAGTAACTTGGGAGTTCAGGGTACGAAAAGCTGAATTGGGTTGTGAATGGAACTGTTGAATGGTTTGATGGGAATGTAGTTTTCAGTTCAGGAGCTAAAACAACAAAAAGATGCAAACTTTAAAATTCAAGTTTCTTTTTCTTTTATATTCGGTGTTCATGCGAGACATTGAAGTGTTATTTAGTTGGGATTTAGCTTGATCTAGACGTCATCTCACATGATCTTATCATATCCAAGTTTTCCTGGAATGGGTTAACGATCAGACATCTCCTTTCCATGTTATAGGAGTAGAGTGCACAAAATTTATTTGCGAACAAAACCCATTACTGCTCACTGTCTATACTGCTATTATGTGTATGGTGTACCTATGACATAGAAATAAAGCAGGGAACTAACTACTACAACTATAAATTAGTATTATGTGGATTGTCGCAAGGGATTATACCAGAAGAGTAGTAAAAGAATTATTGGTTTGTGTAAGGGATTGCAGTGTCATTTGACTGAAATGTTATGTAAAGGGAGGAGATGGATTTAAGGTATACGATAATATGCCAACTTGTATTGACCAGGGAATTGTGATAGTTGCCCACATTAATTGCATTTTAGGGGCTTAGTTTTATTGAATGATATGGATGCACCTGGTTAATTGTCTTTCTGAGTGTTTCAAGTTTTCAAACTAGTATGGTCGTATTATGGATCTTTGCAAAATTTCTACAGTTGATTATTGAAAAAATAAAACAAACTCTAGAAATTTTATTATCATCACAAAGTCAAGGAACATTTGTTTAGATGTCATTGTAAAGTTACTTGGAAGAAGGAATGTATGGTGTCCAGAACAGAAATTTTAAGACTACACATCACTCTTAAATGTGGCATGGTGAGAGTTAACTCATACAGACAACTAATTGGACTTGATAATCTACTTTCAAATGAAAGTAGTGCTTAATTTTCAGACTTGATGTTGATTTTCAATTAATAGAACTTCAGTAAAAATAAGAACTCTCTCTAAATCCCAACATGCTGTATTGGAATTGTATCATGACACAAATCATGTGGTCTGGATGCTAGATTGCTTGGAACCTGGTCTTATCTGGTGGCACCATTATCATCCTTCAAGCTTTTGGAGGACAAATTAAATTTTTGTTTCATTCTTTTCTGTTGCAGAGGAAATGATAGATATTCCATTTTTCCCATTTTCTTTTGCAAAATTAAGATAATATGTGCTTGTCTTCCTTTTGCAGAGATACAGGCATGATAGGATTATGGAAGGCCTTAACATTACTGAAGAAATGTTGAGCCCTAAGTCAGTTGCCAGGCAACTCAGTGACCAAATTTCGCTGGCAAAGGCTTTTGTTGTGATTGCCAAAGAAAGCAACAACCTTCAATTTGCTTGGGAATTAAGTGCCCAGATCCGCAATTCGCAGATCCTGCTGTCAAATGCTGCAACCAGGCGAAGTCCTCTGACAATTACAGAATCAGAAACTGCAATCCGTGATATGGCAGTTGTACTGTACCAAGCCCAGCAGCTCCATTATGATAGTGCAACCATGATCATGAGACTGAAAGCCAAAATCCAAGCTCTAGAAGAACAGATGAGTTCTGTGAGTGAGAAAAGCTCAAAGTATGGGCAAATAGCTGCTGAAGAAGTCCCAAAAAGTCTCTACTGCCTTGGTATTCAGCTGACTAGTGAATGGTTCAGAAACCCAAATATACAGAGGAAGCCTAAGGACAGGAAGCAAATAGACATGAAACTAAAGGATAACCATCTCCACCATTTCTGTGTCTTCTCTGACAACATCCTGGCAACTTCAGTTGTGGTCAATTCAACTTCTATTAATTCCAAAAATCCAGATAAGGTTGTCTTCCATCTTGTAACGGATGAAATCAACTATGCCGCAATGAAGGCCTGGTTTTCTATAAACAGCTTTCGAGGAGTGATCGTCGAGGTTCAAAAATTTGAGGATTTTACATGGCTAAATGCTTCTTATGTTCCTGTGCTTAAGCAGCTCCAAGACTCTGAAACTCAAAGTTATTATTTTTCTGGACATAATGATGATGGTCGGACGCCAATCAAGTTTCGGAACCCAAAGTATCTTTCTATGCTTAACCATCTGAGGTTTTATATTCCAGAAGTTTTTCCTGCCCTGAAGAAGGTGGTATTTCTTGATGATGATGTTGTGGTTCAGAAGGATCTGTCTGGTCTGTTCTCCATTGATTTGAATGACAATGTCAATGGAGCAGTGGAGACATGCATGGAGACATTTCACAGATACCATAAATATCTGAATTACTCTCACCCTCTCATAAGAACACATTTTGATCCTGATGCATGTGGATGGGCATTTGGGATGAATGTTTTTGATTTAGTACAGTGGAGGAAAAGGAATGTAACTGGCATCTACCACTACTGGCAGGAAAAAAATGTAGATCGGACATTGTGGAAACTTGGCACATTGCCACCTGGATTGTTGACGTTCTATGGATTGACAGAACCTTTGGATCCCTCATGGCATATTTTAGGTTTGGGCTACACAAATGTTGATCCTCATTTGATAGAGAAGGGTGCTGTGCTGCACTACAATGGAAACTCAAAGCCGTGGTTGAAGATTGGGATGGAAAAGTACAAGCCTCTTTGGGAGAAATTTATTGATTATAGTCATCCTTTATTGCAACGATGCAATTTTCATTGATTCCAGACATGGATGTTTCTACTCTACCACGGCGGATTTGGTGCACAAGGAGACGTAAATTCTTTTGGGATCAGGAATGCTTGTATGATTTTGCAAGATCAGGCATGGGGAGTAGTTGTAAGATGGGTATTTCTTTTTCTAGTTATGTTGTAGTATAGATGATTTACTTAATATAAATCATTCAGAATTGTTAATGCTAACCACTATTCTTGGAGAACAACTCTGCTGTATCTGTGGTACAGTCTTTACTTAATATAACTTAATATAATTTGATCTCTTTTGCAGCAGTACATAGGATTTTGCCAGGTTTTCTTTTACTGGTATGGGTTGAGGCCAAGTTCTAGAGGATGTCTCACATTCTATTTAATTTAATGAATGATTTTCAATTCCTTGTGGAATTGTAATTGAGTTATATTCTTTCACCTCCTTACAATGTATTCTTTCAAGTTTCAACTACATCGGTGCAACCATACAGGAATGAAAAAATGTAAAGGCTAACCAGTAGTGCTTCTATCTTTGGTTATCATGCTACTCAGTTCCAATTGATTGACGGATGGCAAGACATTTCAGGTTACTTCAATTCACGGCCTACCAAAATCCTGCTTAGCCTAAGCTATAAAACTATAATGTGTATACTATTTTGCATGTCTTGTAATAAACGTATAAATATATTAAAATAGCCATCGAGTGCAAGCAAGTCGTTGTAGTATAGTGGTAAGTATTCCCGCCTGTCACGCGGGTGACCCGGGTTCGATCCCCGGCAACGGCGTTTCCTTTTTTTTTTTTTTTTTTGGCTTTTGAACGTTTTTGTCAGTTTCTATAGAAAGCAATGACCACAAGAGAAAAAAAAAAAAAAAAAAAAACTGGTTTCTATGAGAAGCTTTCGGATCAGAGTTTTGGCAGACCAATGAAATCTAGTTTTTACGTCGTACTTTAGAGGCTTAATCTGATCAGGTTTTATCTGTGATGATGTGAATTGTTGTGAACCCAACCCAACAACTTATCACCCAAAATTTGACTTTTTTCACAACATCCATATCGATGTTGACTGAGCAATTTAGACTTGATGAGCATTGCGATTGAGTACCATACGTGATTGCTCGTCAACTTGTCATGGTGATTGGTGAGACTGGTGAGTCATATGTTTTTTATATAATTTATTTTCTTAATAGAAAATTGTGATTAAATACTAAATTCAAATAATTTTTTAGTATAGCATGAATACCAAATTTAAATGTAATTTTTTTGATTATGTCACAAATATATTAGTCTCTTTGATTTGAGCCTTTTATATTTGATATTTTTGTCTTTTAGTTCACATATGATAGGTGTTAGTTAAAATTTATAAGGTTTTGACAAAATTGTCCTTGAGCCTTTTATATTATTTTGAAATTTGCTAATGTAGTCTCAACTTCACATTTAGTTGTAACTGTACAACACTCATAATTTCAAATTTAGGTATGACTGAACGACAGTCATATCTAAGTTGTGAGACAGTCACAGTTAAGTTGTGACTTAATTGAATATTTTTAGAGAAATTATACAACAACATAATATAAATAGAGGTCAAAATAATACTTTTACTCAAAATAATACATAATATAGTGGTGTGAGTTGTCTCTTTCAATTTACCAAGACAGTCACAGTTAAGTTGTGACTGGATTTATTTTTTTTTAATACAATATAGTATAAATTAATGTTATATTTGTGATGTAATATTATTTTTATTTTTTTATTGTAGTGGTACCTTTTTACTTTATTATTTTGTTTGACTTTTCAACTAGTACTTAATCTAAAATGCTATTTAATTTTGGTACCTAAACTAAAAAATTATTGAAATTTAGTAGTTAAAATCAATGGATCTTTTTCTTAATTTTTTTTTTAAATATATCTTTTATTTATTTTGAAGAGCTACCGCATATGCACCAGCAAATTATTCAACTTCAAGTGTTTTTTCTGTTTAGTCAACTTCAATTTCAAGTGTTAATGTTTCTAGTTCCACTTTTTATGTGTTTGTATGGACATTTCTAATCACCATTACTATTATTTTTTGTTCTATTTTTCAGTATATCAATATCCTTTTAACATAATCTTTCGATCAAATATAAAATTTACTAGTCACCATTTCAAAAGAGATTTTTTATTAATTCATATATACTCTCATGTGACTCATGGGTTTATTAGCTCATTCAGAGAATTAGAATCTAAAATAGACATCCAATTTAGGAAGGGGGGCAAGTATGGGCAAATTAATAACCATTGGTGTATTTAAGAGAGTGTCATTCTTTGAATATAAGTTGCATCCATATGAGTAGGTACAACATTTCCCAAAAGTTACTCATTTTGAATATATAGTAACTTTGTGAGAAGTTATCACTCAACAACCTTTCACTTTTATTTTAATTTTTTTTTTTTAAAGCTCATTCCATATTTTAAAAAAATCCTAAACTAAGGTAATGTTTTCTTATGAGATATATATTGTCATATGTCTATCTATATCCATAACTTGCAACCTTAGTTTCATACTATTAAAAACTCTTTTAAGTTTTTTTTTTTTTGTCCATCTTTATAGCTCCACTTGTGATGAAATGCCGGTAGTAAGAAATATTGAATTTGAAGTTGACTGTTTCTCTTATATGAGACTACCCTCTCAACTGCCGGCACAATGGGATTTACACATTAACCCTCCCGCCAACACTTGTACTACTGGCTACTGCTGTATTTGTCTCCTAATTCCTAAGGTCTCTTTGCATCACATTCACAATCACTCCTATCACTGCCCACAAGGGCATGTAAGTAATCTCAGATCCGATATCCCACAAACCCCCTCCCTCGTATGCCGGCACAGAATCTAATTTGCCGCCATTTTAAGTGTGGGTTGTTTGTTTTTGATGTTATCTGTTTCCGAAATACCCAATCCTCTGTTTTCCTCTGTTTTATATAATTAATTAAGCACCTCTCTCTTTGCTATCTCTCTCTCTCTCACAAACGCACACAATTTCAAGCACAAACAATGAAGAATGACAGCAATCCAGAGGTGAATATCACAGACCCATCTCACAAACCAAGAAGACCCAAATCCCGCGAAGTAAGCTCACGGTTTCTATCTCCAAGCACAACCACTTCGCTTGAATCCATACTCCCATCTCCAAACCAAGCTATCTCGGCGGTCCGGCACAAACCCATCTCGCCTTTCACCGATACCCGAATCCCCAAAAGCCAGCTTGACCACTCGGGCTCTATCCGCGGACTATGGCCCTCTTCAAACAAGAAACTGGACACTCTGGCCGACCACCTTGGAAACGAGAGGCTCAAAGATCATCTCGAGCGTAAGGCCTCGCTCTTTGACAGAAACAGAAGTTGCAGAGAGGTGAGTTCCTCTGAGAATGAGAAAGAGAAAGACAAAAAAGTCAAAGAAAATCATAGACCCATTCTTGGAGGGTCTATGAGGTATACGAAGAAATTCATGTTTCCTGGAAAATCGTCCTCTTCCTCTTCGTCGTCTGCGAGTACGTTGTCCAATATAGTTCCTGGAAGATTCTCAGTGGATGAAAATGCTCTGTATCAGAAATCATCATCTCGGAGAACATCGGAGAGTTTCTCCGATACTCTTGATTCGGGATCAGAATGCAGTGATGCTTGTTCAGGGACAACTATGGAGTCTCCAAATATGGGAAGGAGTTGGACAGAGAGTTCAAGAAAATCGGGCGTAGAGGTTTCTTCAAAGTACATGAATGGCATACCAAATCCAGCATCAGCGGATAACTCTCCAAGGTTGAACAAGTTCACCATAAAGAATGTGATGAAGAGGGCTAATTCGTTGTCGGGGTCTAAGAGCGCGATGACACAATGGGCATTGTCGCCGGGGAGGTCAGGATCACCGCCTATGTCTGTGGAAAGCAAGGGAAAACCAATGTCGTTTTCGAGCTTGAAGCCTCCTTCTAGTCCCTCAAGAGCAAAGGGAGTGGAGAAGTTGCTCAACTTGGGGTTGGACTTGTTCAAGAGTAAAAAATCTTCCTTAGTAAGGTCTAATTCCGTCTCGGGCCATAACATGACAGATACGGGTCATCAACTTCGGTTACTTCATAACAGATTCATGCAGTGGCGGTACGCGAATGCTAGAGCTCATATTGCCAATAACAACATAGCTGATCAAGCACAGGTATCTCTTATTCTACTTTGTAATTTGGCATATGTTGGCAGGCCTTGGCTTGTGTGTGTGTGTGTGTGTGATGTTGCTTTTGAGTTTTTAAGCATGAAATTCTAATGATGTTGGGTTTCTCTGTTATTGTCTATGTGATTATGAGGCTATCATAGTCCATAACTAAGAAATGCTTTTTTTTTTTCCCAATGATTTTTGCAGACCAATGTTTTATATGCTTGGGATGGTCTCTTAAAGTTGCGACATTCTGTGCTACATAAGAAACTGAAGCTACAGAAAGAAAAGCTTGAGATGAAGCTGAAATTTATACTCCATTCTCAAGTCAGTTGCAAACCACAATCAGTAAAATATTGTGACAAAAGCCTGTGTTAAAATGTGATTGATGTGTCTGTGACTTGTGTAGCTTAAGCCATTGGAATCTTGGGGAGATATGGAAAGGCAACACATGGCAGTAATTTCTGTGATGAAAGAGTGTTTACATTCTGCTGTCTGCAGGGTACCCCTCATCGAAGGTGCAGAGGTAGGCCAAAGGGAACTGAGTGTAAGCTTTTGTTTTGGGCAAAGAGTTATGTTTTTCTAACAAAACCAAACATGCAGGTGGACACTCAATCAGCTGCCTTCGCTCTTCGACATGCTTCAGATCTCACAGCTTCCATTAAGTTGATGTTGTCTACGTTCTCACCCTCGGTATGCTTCAGTATGTGATAGTACATTGTTACATGGCATTTATGTAATATGGACTTACAATTGAAGCCGATTCTTGAACAGGCCGAACAGACTGTTTCATCACTGTCAAAATTAGCAGAGGTGGTTGCACAAGAAAAATTGCTTTTAGAGGAGTGCCTTGAGCTTTTCAGGACCATATCCACACTAGAGGTAATAAATCAAAAGTGACTTGTTACTGTACGAAATCTGGGTTTGCATGCATTAAGTGAAGGCTAAACACCTTTATGATTTTCTTTTGATTTTGTACGGACAGATTCAAGAAAGGAGTTTGAGGTGTGGTATTATTCAGATGGAATTATGGAAACAGCAGCAGCTTAAGCAGTAGCAACTAAGACAAGAAGATATCATGTCATGATTTTTCTTATTTATTGATTGTGACAATATGACAAGCGTGATGATTGGTGAAAATAGTCATTGGTAGGTAATGTATATGTGATTGTAAGCTTATGTGAATGAGCAAGAAAATTTTGATACCTATGAACACTTTTTTTTTTTTTCTGTGTAATATCAATTTTTAACAAAAATATAGAGCTTGGCTCCTGATTAATAAATTATAAGAATAAGATTGATTCTCCTTTCATTATCATGTGCACTTGTAGCATATTCACTTCAGGTTGTTCTGCTAGTTTTTATATATTATTGCATTGCCAACCACATGTGTGCTATACTGTGTAAAGTATATTTTATTATTGAATTCATTTGCCAAGCCACAAATTAATCCACAGGGGCAGTACTACAAATGTTTAGTACTGCTCTTCATGTACTTCTTTTACTTAATTCATTTGGTCAACACATACTCGTATTTGAGGTCACATCTATGAAAAAAGATATGTCTACTTACATTTAGATTTCTGTTTAAATTTGCAATCAAACACAGTCTGTGTTGACCAAATGGATGAAAACTAATGACGAAGTCAAACACACAATTAAAAGGATATCTCATGAAAGAGAAGAAGCCATATATTTTTTTTTTGCAGTTCATGGGCAACCATGAATTCCTCTTTCTCCTCATAAAAGTGGAACTTGCTATGAGGCTCTCAATAGTCCAAACCCGGAATAAGCTGCCAAGATGAACGATCTGTTTTCGAGCAATTCGTTCAAAAGATTCAAGGACCTCGAGCTCCAGGTCTGCATTGATGACATGCAGGCTGGTGGCGAGGCCTGGAAAGAGACTGTTGATCTCGATGGATTCTTCAAGGAAATAGAGGATGTCGACGATGACATGAGAGCTGTACAAAAGCTCTACAACCGGTTAGAGAAAGTAAATGAGGAGAGCAAACTCGTCCACGATGCCAAATCAATGAGAGAGCTCCGCGCCCGGGTGGATTCTGATGTTGAGAAAGTCTTGAAACTTGTTAAAGTCATTAAGGGGAAGCTGGAAACACTTGAACTCTCCAATACTGATCAGCGTAAAGTTGCAGGCTGTGGACCAGGTTCATCTTCAGATCGAACGAGAACTTCAGTACTTATTGGTTTAGAGAAGAAGCTCAAGGCCATGATGGATGAGTTTCAGGACCTGAGGACCCAAATGGCATCCGAATACAAAGAGACAGTTGAAAGTGATCACGAGATGAACAGAAGCAAAAGAATATTCAAGAAGCAAAGGAAAATGGATGAAGAAGAAGAAAGAAATGAAGCTCTTAGATTGATTAATGAGATGAAGTTACAGAGAATGAGAAATACACAAAGCTTATATCAAGAGCCAGCTAAAACCAACGAAACAGACTAACAAGACTAACAACAATTCCAACTAACTTATTCCTTTCTAACTGAGTAATCCTTTTAACAACTAGAGCCACTAGAATTCTGACAGCTGTATACTTAACATCCCCCCTCAACCTCAGCAAGGGGACCAAGTCTGAGGTTGCCATGACACAGGATTACCAGCAAGAATTATGTGCTCCACTTCTTCAACCTTGCTTTCAATCAACATTACTACACTCCTGACCAACAATTTTTACACTACAAGAATCACTACCACACAATCCACTACAACTACAATTCCTTTGCAACTTCAATCAACTTCAACTTTTTATTTTGTTTTTTATTTTTTACAACTCCTTTGCAAGACAACTTCAACTTCAACTTTTTATTTTTGTTTTTATTTTTTACAACTCCTTTGCAAGACAACTTCAAGAAACCACCACATGACAACTACAACTTCAACTTCAACTACAACTTAGAACCCAATCAACTACAACTCAGAATCCAATATGCTTGACTCCCAAGCCTTCACCATTTCCAAGTTTAAAAGGTTCAGCCATTGTGAGATTGGTAAGATCAGCTGTCATATGATGAGTAGCTCCTGTATCTGCAATCCAAACATCTTCAGTTGCAAAACCAACATTGGCCTGAGCAGTAAGAGCATTCAAAGTCTGAGGTGGTGCTGAGCCTTGATATGCATAGTTGTATCGATTAAAGCAATCTAAAGCCACATGACCTCTTTTGCCACAAATTTGGCATTCCACAACAGAGGAAGCAGTATTCTGAGATGTCCTATCCCTATCAAAGCAGTTCACAGCAGTGTGTCCTCTCCTAGAACAAATCTGACACTCAGGAACCTGTCTACTCCCATTGTTCCAATTATTGACATTAGTGTTACCCCAATTGATATGCCTACCACCATTTCCTCCAGAATTCCAACCTCTACCACCATTAGAATTGAATTTGCCACCGCTAGTATAACCTCCACCACCAGTATTATAACTTCCACCACTGTTATTATAACCTCCAGAATACCCATTACTCAAATGACTGCCATAACCACCATCTTTATGAGAACCATTCCCTGTAGAAGTCCCAGAATTACCAGTACCAGTATGAGAACCACCAGAACCAAGAGTAGTATGATCAGTGTGACCATTAGAACCGTCGGTGTAACCTAATTTAGGCACTGGAAGTTTGGCAACCATAGCAGATATTGTGTGATTAGAAACCAAGGCAAGAGAAAGCTTTTTATTAATGTCTTGTTCAGCAGCAAGAAGTTGAGATCGAAACTCCTTCATAGACATAGAGCCCTGATGACCACGCAGTACAGCTTTCACAGGATCAAATTCATCAGGGAGACCATTTAAGGCAACTACATAAGCATCATCATCTGTAACCTGCACCCCCACAGCAACTAATTGAGCCCTGACATGTTTAATTTTCAGTAAAAACCTCTCAACACTATCAGCACCTTTCTGCAAGGTTTGAAAGTCAGTCTTGAGTTGCATAATGGTTGCTCGAGAATCAGTGTTATACCTCTCCCTAACATTTATCCAAGCTTCATGAGCAGAAGAACAGTCTAAGATGTATTCCATAGATTCTTCAGTAACAGATGCCATCAACAAACTAGTCAAAGCCTTGTCTATCTGATCCCATTCAGTAAAAGCTCTATTAACCTCCAGTGTACTAATACCATTCTCATCCAGGACAAATTCTGGCGGACAAACAATTGACCCATCTAAATATCCAAACATTCCATGACCTCCTAATACTGTTTTTACTTGAAAACTCCATCTAAGGTAATTAGAATCATTCAACCTCAAGGTCAGAAAAGGAAACAAACCATGAACTCTACTTGCAATCGACATGGCTACAGATCTATTCCAACAACAATCTCACAACACTTACAACAATATTTCAACACTCCAACACTCCTGAAAACTCAACACTTCAAGAAAATGCACAATACTTCAAGAAACATCAATACGGTCAAGAATTTATCAGAATTTGACACAACCAAGATCTATCACAGCAACAAAGAACAATATGATCCCAAATCAGAACAATTACTTGAGCAAAACAAGAACATACTCCAAGAAATCACACTTCTCTGATCAATTAACAAAGACAAGAAGAGAGACACAATACCCAACGACGAACGATAACACAGACGACGAAGTTCGCAATCACAATTTAAAGAACTCGAAAAATCCAAAGTACAACCCACATTGCGAAAAGAACCAAGCACTGAACAAATTGCAAAATCAGTAGACGAAGCACAACACCTTTACTACGCTGCAGAAACCAGAGACGATCGGACGATCGGAGAAGACAATCGGAGAAGATCAGACGATCAGACCCATGGACCCACGGACGAAGAGGAAAAATGAACAAAAAGGAAGACGAAGACAAAAATGAAGTCGAAGCTAGCAGCAAAAGCAAAAAAGCAAAGGGAAGTTCAAGACCCATGGACCAAAAGCGTGAGCTAGGAGCTCTGATACCATGATCACGAGATGAACAGAAGCAAAAGAATATTCAAGAAGCAAAGGAAAATGGATGAAGAAGAAGAAAGAAATGAAGCTCTTAGATTGATTAATGAGATGAAGTTACAGAGAATGAGAAATACACAAAGCTTATATCAAGAGCCAGCTAAAACCAACGAAACAGACTAACAAAACTAACAACAATTCCAACTAACTCATTCCTTTCTAACTGAGTAATCCTTTTAACAACTAGAGCCACTAGAATTCTGACAGCTGTATACTTAACAGAAAGGAGGTACTTCACAATCACAGGTGAGAAGGCCAACAAAGAAGTGATTGAGAATTTGATATCAAGCGGAGACAGCGAGACATTGGTTCAGAAGGCAATTCAGGAACAGGGTCATGGCCAAATTTTGGACACCATTCAAGAGATCCAAGAGAGGCATGGTGTTGTGAAGGAGATGGAGAAGAGCCTTATTCAGCTCCACCAAGTGTTCCTAGACATGGCTGCACTGGTGGATGCACAAGGGCAGCAGCTGAATGACATAGAGAGCCACGTGGCGCGTGCCAATTCGTTTGTCAGGCGAGGAACTGAGCAGATTGAGGTAGCTAAGGACTATCAGAAGAATTCCAGGAAGTGTACTTGCATTGCCATACTTCTTGGCGCTTGTGTTGTTTTCATTCTTCTTTTACCTGCTTTTCTTTTACATGGTTGAGTGAATTTTGGCAAAGGTTGTCTCATAATTTCTTTTTCCTTCTTCTATCATCTTCCTTTGGCACATAGAACTATAGAAGCAGAATGCAATTCATTCAATCAAAGTTGTATTTTCTTTCTACTTTCCTAGTTCACTAAATTTACTTGGCATGAAATAATTCCACTTTGTTGCAGAATGTCACTTGGAATCAGCGCAATTATGCAAAGTCAACAGATATTTGTGAAAGTTGAAGCTATGAGAAATAAATCATATAATACCTAAAACTAAAATTGATCAGCACAATGTGCTAGACACTAATACAAATACGTAGGGCTCATCATATAAAAGTAGGTACATATTACATTTCGTGAGTGATCAGTGCACATCATAAGCTACTACGTACTATTTCAAGTTTTCAACTACAACGCAAGAACCTAAAAACTTATAGGCTTATATAAACAGAGTTAAATGGAAGTAGTAGATAAGTAATGGCTTTCCTTGTGTGCTAAGCTCAACTTCTAGTAAAAGTTTTTATTTAGGTTCTAGAGCTACTGAGCTAGAGCATGGTACATTCTCTCAGTCTCTCACCAAAGAACATTAATAAGATTACTCAACTAAGCAATTCTCAAGTCCTTGTTGGACAGGCCCAATTGGCGGGTCTTGGGCTTACAAGTCTTTTGTGGGCCTAACTTCAAAGCCCAACCCTCCCTGCCCCATTATTAATTAGTTCAAAACGTCGCCGTTTCCTCCGTTAATCGTAGTCTTAAGTCATAACAAACGATTCGTAACTCATAAGCATTTCCCCGTGTCTCTCGTCTACACTCTCTTCTTCCTGGCCTTCTCTTCTCAAGCTGAAAAATCTATAAACCATGGCGACTTTAATGGCGGCTGCAGCTCGTCAAGCAGTAATTTCAGGTCGTATCTCTTCGGCTAGAACCTCGGCTCAAGCCGCTAATCTAATCCCCCGGCGTGGCCTTGCCGGCGCTGCAGGTAAAACCCTAAATCCGATCTCATTTCGACATTACTTGATTCCCGATCTCAGTTTTGAGCTGATTTCATCTTCAACAAAACAAAAATGAAACTTTGCAGATCCCCATGGAACCCCAAGGGTTAACGTGTGGCAAGACCCACTGAGCCCATCTAAATGGAAGGAAGAACATGTCAGTCTTTCTCTCTCTGCTTCATTTTTCTTATCAATTCCATTTATTGTTATATTTGTTCATAATTGTAGCCATTGTAATCATTTCTTGATTTTCATGAAATTAGTTTTTTGTTGAAATGTGATGATTTTGATGCTTTATTTAAGGTTTTGATTTGACCCATTTGTTTGGAAGTGAAAATCATGAAGAAAAAGTAAAAACCTTTATGGCTTAAGAAGTAGTATAGCATTCTCAACACGTTATCACAAAATGATTCTGGTTATTTTGGGTTTGAACTGTTTTTCCCTTCCAAACGAGGTCTTTGTCCCTTAAATATTAACGAACTTCGCTTCATTTCATATTTTAGTATTTAGATCACCAGTGTTATCATTATGGATGTTGAGTTACGATTCTCTTTAAATATAGACCTGCTAACAAGAGGCTTTTAGGCATGCATAGTTTACACAGTTCAACTTGTTGGAATTATCATTGTTCTTGAACCATTAATATAACAGAATTTAATGGGTACATGAAGTTGCGAAATGGTCTTGACTGGATTCTGTACTTTTTCAGTTTGTAATTGTCTCTTTAACTGGCTGGGGTGTACTCATCTTTGGGAGTTACAAATTTTTCACTGGAGGCAAAGGCAAGAAAGAAGAGGTATTTCATGTTTTTATAATCCTTGAGTATTATGATATGCTATTGTTAGTTATAATCGGACCGAGGCAATAGATGTATAAAGCAACATTTTTTGGGTTATTTGAATGACCACTGTTATCGATGTAAAAGAATGCGTGCACTGTCACGGGGTGTTGCTTTGCTACTAATGCCCCACATAGAGCTAGCTTGCTTCTGTGGATTTAGGTTGGGTCAGATGAACATAGCTTGCTTCTGTCACGAAGCATGCAATGCAGTGTACTTTTTCTTCAATGTGTTTCACAGTATTGGTTGGATCATCATAGTAACTCTAGCATCTGAAAAGGAAACAAATTTTAATTGGATCATGTAAACATTGTTGGAAGTTGTCCTACCTGAATAGCCAGGGTATTATTTTAGCCTCAGTATATTGGTCACTGATGTAATTGTTGTTTTGTATTGTATTTATAGCTTTTGCTGACTAATTCTTGTTCTTTTCAGAAACTGGCGGAAGCATCACAGTGAGGTTTGGAGTTTTATATCTTCCCAGAACTTCTTGGTAATAATGAGTTTGCTTGGATATATAACGTCTTCACATTTCATTTCCTTTGTCAACAAATGATTTATGATCAGTTCATGGAGAATGATACATTGATAAAACTTGATGTTAATGGCTTTGTTGGGAGTTGTCTCCTTGTCCATTTGAGGCCGTTTTGTAGTTATTTTTATGTTTGATGCATTAACCTTTCATGTTTCAATAATGGCATCTTCTTCCCAAATTCAAATTCTTTTGATGGATTGTAAAAGGCAGTTAATTATGCCAATTATGCCCTTGAGAAATAACCTCATCAGACCCTTATCGTATTCTCAGATTGCATTGTGGGCTTGAAAAATCATAGTTTTATAGTTTGTATCCATCATTTTCATTTGGCCTCTGATGTTGCCATGCCCACCCATTTTGCCAACTTTTTTCCTTTCCATCCTCCCTCCCGCACTGCCCTCTCCCCTGCTGGCTATGGGATTCCACAACAGCCTTCATCCCCAGTGGAGGAGGGGGACCAAGAGGTAGTGTGAGAAGAGGGAGTTTCCTTTCAATTTCTTTTAGTAGTAAATAAAGACATTATTATATTTATAGGGTAGAAAGCAATAGTGGGAGATAATAGTCACTCATTAAAAAAAAAGTCCATTGTAGAGAAAGTGAACAAATCTGTAAATATGGTTGTCGTTTACTGAGAAACCATGCCGTAAAATTTGTCCTCCATGTGTCTATAATACATAGTGCTAGGTTCAATCTTGAAAATGTAGTGTGTGCTGCTGGGATCGAGTGCAAGGCAGAAAACTGTGGTTCTTCGTTATCCTTTTTTCCTTTGACGCAAGTTTGCAAGTTTACTTGCAAATGAACCCATTCTTCAATTTCAATAGAAAAGCCGCTCAGCACTAATTCAGTTTGTACTCTTTTTTTTTTTTTAATGATTTCTTGACCAAACAATTACTCGTGATCTTGGTTTTGTGGGGAGGTAATGGCTAAAATCTGGTTTTAGACAATAAATACATCGGATTTCAATTAAGTTGGGTTTGTTTTTGCCACCAATTCAGTTGGTTTAAACATGCTAACCAAACATAATATTAAACCCCACTAACAAAAGCAGATATCCAAACAGTTCCTTATCAAACTTAAATCTACTAAAATTCAGACTCATCCATTTCCTCCTTGTACTCTTCTTTATCTTCTTCCAAAGTGGAACCAGATTCACCATCGAAACCACCTTCAGTTGCATCTTTCTCTGATTCTTCAGCATCTGCAACTTCCAAATCCCTCGGCAAGTCATGTGTATGTTCAGTACTATTTTCTGGTCTGTTGGTGTCCCTGCTCTTTAGGTTCTGTTGGATGTCAATGGCTTCATGGTCTTCTGATTTTCCAACTTCCAGTTTCTGTTTTCTATCATCATCGCTTGTATGATGTGCCACCTTGTTTTCTAGATCTCCAGTGTTTTCAGGGTTCTGAGGCTCTAAATTTATGGCATCTGAAGAATCCACTGCCTGCCAAGCTTCCATGGGATGGTCATCTCCTGTCAGTCTCCTGTTTGAAGCTGCTTCCTCTTCTCTCCCCTTAAACTCATTCCGATCATCGTTGAAGAATCTTCTAACTCTCATGCTTCCCACTCCATTGTTTTTATAATTCCTTCTGTTCTCCAACCTCCTATTCCTAGCAATTAATCTCCATTTCCTTCGTTTGTTACTACCAATATAGTCTTGTTTCCCTCTCACTCTAGAACTTTCACTGTTGTCAGAGTTGTCTTGCATTTCCAACTTCATCCCACCCGTAGGAGTCACAGGAAGCTTCTCACCCCCACCCTGTTCAGAATTTTCAATGCTTCCAAGGTGTCCAAGTTCTCTAATCTTATTAATTTCTTCACCATCAATTGCTTTATGCTCAAGATCTTTTCCATTAGTACTGCCATTTATTGACTCAGCTGCATTTGCAAGATCACCATCTTTCAAATACTCATTTTTCTTCCCCTGGCCCTCTTCGGTGGTTTTCCCTTGGCCCTCATTTTTCAAATCCAACTTCTCTGCTTGCTTGACCATCACTTCCCTCCTCTCAGTTTCTCCCTCTCTATTTCCAATTTGATCTTCTGCTTCTGTTGCAATCTCACCCTGTCCGAGATTCATGGGTTTATTGCCAATTCCACCTTCGCCTGGCCTTGTTTTCTCAATATCCTTGTTAGTGTTGGATTCTTCTGTACTCTCCATTTCCAATTTGACCTCAGTTTTTTCCTTCCCCACCACACTTTCAGACAAGGTTAGATTTGTAGGTGGATTTGACGGTTCATCTGTACTTACTGACCAGACCTTCACTGGATGCTCATCAAGACGGTATTTCAAATCCTCAATTTCAGCTTCCTTCTGCTTCAAGCTCTCTAACAACGCCACCACTTGAGGATTTTCGTTCTCGGAATTCAGTCTCAGCATTTTGATTTCGTTTTGCTTCTCTTCAAGTGCAGCCTCCATGGTTTGCAGTTCATCTTTAAGCGAATCAATGGTGGACTTCAACTCCAAGGTTCTTCTGTCGAGCTCCATATTTTGGGTCCTAATGGTGTATAGCTTTGTTTTCATCTCTCCGTTCTTCTTTTTCACTTCTTTGCTATAATCTCTCTCCTTCTGTGAGAGTAAAGAAATGGCAAAATACTAGTAAATATATGGAACCTAATAATCAGAAACAAAACGCAAATCTAATGAAACAGTACGTTCGTTTGTGCAGTGTTCATAGAGCTTATTCAACAACTACTTTATGTTTGTACATTTAAATGGTAAAATGGCATTAACTTTAGTCAACTGAGTATTTGAGCGGATTCAGAACTTGCATTTGTTGAAGTGATGGATACCATTGAATGATCATCCACCCTTATCTCAACGACACGTGCAAAATAATATTAAGAAAAATCCCATATAAATTAGAGCAAATTATAATTTAATACCTCAATTTTACACTGATTTTCAATTTAGTATCTCAACTTTAAAAATTTGACAAAAAGTACCTCAACTTTCATTTTGTGTCAAAATAATACCTCCGTTAGTTTTTCTGTCAAATAAACCGTTATATGCTGACGTGGCAGAGGTATTTTCGTCTTTTTACCCACATTTAAAAAATAATAATATTTTTTAAAATTTTTTAATACAAATTTTTTTTTAAATAATTAAAATAAAAAAAATTTCATACAAAATTTTTTTAAAATAATTAAAATTTAAAAAAAAATTTAATTTTTTCCCTTCCCTTCCCCATCCAGCCCCCACCCCTCCCCAGCCCGCCCCTCTCCCTGCCCAACCCGCCCCCTGCCCTCCGCTCCTCCCCAGCCCACCCCCACCCACTCCCCCTCTTCCTGCCCAACCCGCCCCTGCCCCCCACCCCAGTCCCGTCGCACCCCCTCCCCCAGCCCCAACCTCGTCACACCCCCTCCCTCAGCCCCGTCGCACCCGCCAGCCCCAACCCCCGTCGCACCCCCTCCGCCCAGCCCCTTCGCACCCCCCAGCCCCAACCCCCATCGCACACCCCTCCCCCCAGCCCCAGCCCCAGCCCCTCTCTTCCCCTCCCCGCCCTGCCCCCACCCAGCCCCATCCCCATCCCCTTCCCTTCCTGCCCCCACCCAGCCCTCCCCCCCGCCATCCCAGCCCGCCCCTACCCATCCTCCCCCCTCCCCCCCTCACCCCCTTTACCAACCCCAACCCAGCCCCCTCACCCCTTACCCAAACCCCCGACCATCCCCCTGCCCATTTCCCCCAATTTCTTTAAAAAAATTTTAAATTTTAATTATTTTAAAAAAAGTTTGTATTCAGGACAAAGGGCGAGACTGGGGGTGCGACGGGGGAAAGGGGAGGGAATGGCTGGGGTGGCTAGGTGGGGGCGGGGAGGGGAGGGGATGGCTGGGGCTGGGGCTGGGGGCGGGGGCGGGGGAGGGAGGGGAGGGGAAAAAATTAAAAATTAAAAGTTTTAATTTTTTTAATGTTTATTTTAAAAGTTTTAATTTTTTTAAGAATTTTTTTATTCAAAATTTTTTAAAAATATCATTTTTTTTAAATGTGGGTAAAAAGACAAAAATACCCCTACCACGTCATCATATAACGGTTTATTTGACAGAAAAACTAACGGAGGTACTTTTTGTCAAATTTTTAAAATTGGGGTACTAAATTGAAAATCAGTGTAAAATTAAGATACTAAATTATAATTTACTCTATAAATTATTTAATTGATCATTGAATGAACAAATAATAGATGTGAAAATGAATATGCAAATTAGTACAGCTCAAACAGTACTCAGTTGATCACAAAAACGTTGTTGTAAAACAACAGATTTGCAAATGCAAGGGCATTTGGTCGTACGTGCAAGAACAAAAAAAGGGGAGTGCCGAGTGCATGTGCTTAATACGTGGCAGGCAAACAGAGTGACACGTCAGGTGAAAATGACTTTGCATGAAAGAGAGAGAATGAGATGCAGAAGAATTGGAGTGGTACCTGTAAGAGGAGGTGAAGAGAAATAAGGTCGGTGTCTTTCTCTTTGAGGAGGAGGTTGAAGATGCGCCTCTCCCTGAGTTTATGGAGCACCATCACCCCAAGCAATGCTGCCCCAAAAGCCAACACCAACCTCAACCCACATGACCTCCCTCTATGACTATTCCCATTCCCACCATTGCTGCCATGTCCATGTCCATGTCCATGTCCATTCCCCTTATTGTAAGATCCCCCCACAGCCATCTCTCTCTTTCTCTCTCTCTGTTTCACTCAGCGAGTCATGAGAGGCTCAGATTGAGGTTTACAATAACAAATTAGAGAGAGGCTTTTAATATATGCATGTTTGGTTGCTCACTTGCTTGTCATGTAAAAAGTGCCCTTCAACTACTCTCTCTCACAAGTCACGACTCACAAGAGAAGAGCGGAGTTAACAAGGAAGGAGAGGTGAAGTGAAGGTCTGGGAAAGCATGGGAACTGTGTCCAGGCACTGATTCTGGAAACTCTTTTTCTTTCACCTTTTTATATGTTTATTTATTTGAGCCTGGGCTTTCCCATGCATGTCCTCCTTCAAAATTACAACAATGTCCCTCAATATCCATCAGATTTTAAGTACATGCATAGGGAAACTGAAATTGCCTCTTGGATCCAATTTTTGATCAATTCAAGACGGATTGGGCTTACTTTATAATATCCATGTGTGTTAGACAATAGGGAACATAAAAGGACCATAAAGACTTAAACAGCAAGATACACACATGAAAGTACTATTGTATGTTCAGGTCTAGGTTGAATTTGAAAGAATCCAACTTTGAACCTATAACCCATTACTCTAACTATTCTCACTTGAACTAACCCGAAGACAACAAGTACTATTACACACATAATGGATCAATTCTGACTTTTTTTTTTCTTCTTTTATAAAAAGGCATATAAAAGGACTCCCTCTCTGTTTACACTGACATTTTTGAGGTTTTTTAAGTTTACTTTTAAATTTCTTATTAAAAATTAAGGGTAAATTAGAAAATGTAGAGAAAAAAAAAATTAGGTTTTTTTTGTCCAAAAAAACAACGGGTGTTGATAAACTGATTGTTGGGTGCATTTAGAAAGCCCATATGTTATTAGTTGGGCTCAAAAGCCCTGATTGTCAACTTCAGAAACACAATGAAAACCAATGGGCTAGGCATACCTTCAAGCTTGGCCCATTTGAACTGAACCTAAAAATTCTGATTAAAAAAGATTCACAACCACCACTACGACCGCCCATTCACAAGCGACTTCTTGCAGATTTTCGAAGACTTCTACAAGAAGAAAAGCAGGTAGTAATTGCCTTCCTACCCAACAATAGAAATTACTTTATTGCATAGAATTTTTATTTCTATTTTTTCCTCCATAATTATCTTTCATGGCGGACCTATTCGGTTCGTCTCTGAATTTGGAAGAGACCCATATAAAGGAAGGCTTCGAAGAAGGCTACAAAGACGGCCTACTCGCCGGAAAAGAGGACGCAAAGCAAGTGGGCCTGAAAGTGGGCTTCGAGGTGGGGGAAGAGCTCGGGTTCTACAGGGGCTGCGTGGACGTATGGAATTCTGCAATCCGGGTGGACCCGACCCGGTTCTCGAATCGCGTTCAAAAGGGTGTGAAGCAGATGGAGGAGTTGATCGAGAAATACCCAGTTTTGGAACCCGAGAATGAGATCGTCCAAGAAGTAATGGATGCTCTGAGGTTGAAGTTCAGAGCAGTCTGTGCTTCAATGGGTGTGAAATTGGAGTACAATGGCTATCCAAAAGCTTCTTCTGAGGCTACGTATTAAGTGGGGATTGTATTTACTGTAATGGGTTAGTGTCGTACTGATGTATTGGTAGCTAAAAGTGAAACCTTTGGTTATGGGGGGATGTGAGTTGGTCAATTACTTTTTAGGCTGTGAATCTACTTGTTTAATTCACTTTTGTTCCTCTAGTTTTAGATTTGTTGCTCACTCATTTGCTTATATGTATTACTGAAATTACGGGTTCTGCTAAGATAGACTATTATGATAATTTTATGAATTTCTCTTGTTTCTATAAGTTGTGGAAACCCAAATGATATAAGGTTCTTTGGGGTCATTTAGGTGTCTTGTAATCACCCCGTAGTCCAGTACACATGCTTCACATTACTGTGGATTAATTGTTGCATCATGCTAAAAATCTTTGGAAATTTTATATATCTATTTTAAGGCTGAATTTCCCATTGCATCAGGTTTTTTATACACACTATTTCAGCATCTTTTATTGCAAATTTAGGGTGTGTCCAGATACTTCTACCACCAGCCACTAGTAGCTAAACTGAACTAGTGGCTGAGGTTAGGGGAGTTTTGTTGTCCGTAAAAAACTGTGTCCACACTGTTTTTTGTTGGTATATTTTCATTATCGTAACCAATGTTTTTCTGCAGTTCATGGTGAGCAGTAAGGAGGGAAAATGTTAAAGTTGCTTGCTTGCTGCAAGGTGTACATATCTGAAAGCAGAAACAGGGCTGCTCTGGAGTCAATCGAACGAGCTGCTAAGCTATACTCAGATGCACCCATTATCAATAAGTTTGAAGATGAGACTTACAACAGAGTTGGTTACACCCTTGTCTCTAAGTTGGCTCCAAACCCCTCTGGGGACCCTTGTCCCTTGAGGATGGCAGTGCTTGCCATGGTTAAGGCTGCTTTTGAAACCATTGACCTTGAGTTGCACTCTGGAAGTCATCCCCGGCTTGGAGTTGTGGACCATATATGCTTTCACCCCCTGCTTTCTGCTTCTTTGGACCAAATGGCTGGGGTTGCAAACTCTTTGGCGGCAGATGTTGGCTCTAGTCTTCAAGGTTTGCTCCCTTCACAGTGAGACCATATTAGATTGTAGATAGTAGTAGAATGTTGAACAAATATGCTTTTAAAGATGATTAACTGGAAAACAGAAAATTCTGGCCAAATTCAATGGTCAGGATGATTTCAATCCTGGCCGTCCAAGAGGGTAGGTGCCTTGAAGTGATGCCTACCAAATACTGTTATTTCTCTTTACTCTATTCTTTCTCATTTTTATCCTCTTCCTCTCCTAAATGACTATATTAACTTACGTGATTTTAGCAGCAGTCAAATTCGGATGATAAGCATTCAGTTCATAAACTGTATGAATTGCTAATAATTTCAATTGTAGCCTGCAGTTCCTACTTTTCTCTATGGAGCTGCCCATGAAGAGGGGAGGACACTTGATACAATCAGAAGAGAGCTAGGCTATTTCAAGCCAAATTCTAGTGGAGAACAGTGGGCTGGGGGACCAAAATCAGAATACTTGGCCCTGAAGCCGGACAAGGGTCCTCCTCAAGTGACTCACGAAAAAGGCGTAGTTGTGATTGGAGCAACCCGGTGGGTTGATAACTATAACGTCCCTGTCTTCTCAACTGACATTGCCGCTGTTCGTAGAATTGCGAAACGTGTGAGTGGCAGAGGAGGTGGACTGCCTTCAGTCCAAGCCATGGCACTCATACACGGTGAATCTGTTACTGAGGTAGCTTGCAATTTGTTGGAACCAGAGAAAGTAGGAGGAGATAGGGTTCAGCTTGAAGTTGAGAGGCTTGCAAAGGAAGAGGGTATGAGAGTGGGAAAAGGCTACTTCACTGATCTCTCTCAGGAAAAGTTAATTGAAAGTTACTTGCAGTCAGGTCCCTGTATGTAAGCAGAACATGAATTAAGAACTTGTTCTTTCATGTATTGAGGAGGATACTGATTCTTTAGTTGTCCAATTGCATGAAAATCGGATGATTTTATTCCTATGTCATGAAAGAAAAGTTACTTACATTACATGGGTTCATTCTTGAAGTATTTGAGCAATTATGCAATTACAGTAGGTGCTAATATTCAATTTGTATACTTTTGTCACCTAAAACATGAATAGATGAACAGATGTGAAATAATCTTATACTAGTATACCTTTCTTGTACTCTGTTAAATTTAAAGCCTCTCTTTCAATGTGTTGGATTGCACAAAATATCTCGGAGAAATTTTAATCTATGAAAGAGTAAACAACGCTGATGTATCAGATTATCACCCATACCAGTGATGAGATTTCATAACTTGTTTGGTTGAACTTTCTCCATGTGTCGTTGTCAAGTCACTGTCCAAACATTGGTTTCTTCCCTTTCTTTTTTCCTTAACTTGAAACTTTCTGTTGTTCTTGGGATTTATCTAATCCCATCATTGTCCTTATTCTTGGAATTTTTAAATCTCATCTGTTTGATGTTCTTAATCTTCCTTTTTTATAGTTTAATTATGGAATTTCTATTTGGTGCTTACTGCTTAGTACCTCATCCGACATAACATAGCACATTCTTATCCAGACTAATATTATTGGATTGGGTGCACAAATCCTTTCATATATTAATTAGCCTCTATTATAATATGTAGGTCAGACCTCATGAGTAGATGATGGACCTTATGAATGGTAGTTGAAAATTTGTTAAAAAGAATTGTTGGTTGATATAGTTTGGAGCTATAAATTATGCAGGAAAGGCTTGGCCTTGTTAAAAGGGTCCACAAATGAAATGACATATATGTCATCAGGTCTGGTCTGAATCTTCATCTCCCAGGTGGCTAATATAATGATCAGTTGTAATCACTATTTGAATTATTTGGTGTGCCATCTTATGTAGCACAACTTCTGCAGAATCAAAAATTCTGTCGACCCCCACTTCACTTTTTCTTTTTTTGGTGAAAAACTGCTTCGGATGCTCTTGTACATTCTGGATGGTTACAATTTGATACTGTGGCCTCTCTTTCTCTCTCTCTTTCTTTCTTTCCTGCGTCATTTTGTTGAATTAAAGAAAGAGGATAAAAATTGAAAAGTGCCTTGGCACTGTTAGAACTCTTTTTGGAGTCCTTTCAACCGTAAATGATGTAATGGAGATAAACTTTCATACACCGTATACAATGAATGTCTCATATTTATTGATTACGTGCTAGTCACAAAATGTATATATATTGTATAAAACAGGCATATGTAAGTTTTTGTCGATCTGCATGATGCACATGCACATATTTAAGTTGAGTTTTTTGGATGCTTCTTACGCATGGCTTTCCAAGACACGTGTATGCCATGATAAATAGACATTTCTAGGTTCTTTCTTAATAGATTATGTTAATTATGTTAGTTTGATACACATTGTTAACTTATTTTATACTGTCTGTATATGTTTCTTTCTTCTTGCAGTTATATGAGAAATTACACATTGACCTTGAGTCATAGAAATGGTGCTGATTGGAAAAACATGATGTGTGATGCTGCTTAGCAATTAGCATCACCATTCAGGCATTTACTGTGTGGTTAAAACTTAAGAGGGTCCTTTTTTTCTTTATTTCTTTATTTCTTTATTTATTGCTGAGGATGGGTTGGTCAAATTGTGGGGACAATTGCATATATGGATGCCGCATCAATGCTGACTCATAGAAGCAGGCTTATTTATTAGCCGATCGAATGGCCTTTATATGCTCCTTCCCTGTCTGTCAGCTCTAATGAAACAGAATACATTTAGCTGCAAACATCAAACATTGCAGAGAGAAGAAATGGATAATAGCCCTGCACCAGCTTGCAAGGTAAGCAGTACTTATTAAGATCATTGAACCATTGATCATCTCCTCTACTTTACTTTTTTTTTCCTTCTTCTTTTCTGTCTCTTTGGTTGTTCATATATTTCTCTTTTGTAATCTGTTTCCCCCATACCAAGTTAAATCCTTTTTTTGGGTCAATATACCAAGTTAAATTCAACTGCAGAATCATTCATCAATTGCGCATTTAAGCTGGACTCTGAAAATTTGATACTGATTTTATGTGTGATTTATGGATTAGAAACCAACCCATCCTTTCAAATCATTCAGATTTGTGCATTACATAAGATACTTCAATAATGCAGTAGCTTCTTTCTCATTGCTTTCTTTAATTTGAAGTATAACTAATTAGTGGGTTCTTTTATGTATATTCTTCAAACAAAATCGATGTCTTGCAAATGACACTTGTGGCTGCTACTCAAGTATTTGGGTTTTTTTTAGGTGGGTATTGGAAGAATAAACAAAGGATCAACAAGTAACAATATAATAATAATAATAATAATATTAATAATAAATATAATAATATTAATAATAAATATTAATATTAATATTAAGGTTGATAATAGCCATACATTTGTCAGTTGTCTAGTGGAAGCTTTATGACATGTGATGTGATGCGCGTGAAGACAATCTACATATTTGATGTTTGATGATGTTGAGTCTTTCTTTCTTTTTTTATTAAGATGATGTTGAGTACTTGAGTCTTTGAAAATTGAGTGATTAAGATCACATTTCTAGCCAATTCAAGGTTGTCCAGTGCTACACTGGATCCAAGGGGTGTTATTAAAATTTTTATTAGTTGGAGAATGGAGATCTTTTCCTACCATTCTAACTGATGACATATATGAAGTAAATTTTACATACATCTCTTCTTTTTTTCCTCACTAAAATAAGTTAACAAAACGATGTTGTTTTTTAAACAAGGACAAGAAGAAAACCATAGACCAATCCATGCTACTATGCTGTAAGCTATTCATATCCGAATCACGTAACCATGCGGCTCTCGAAGCCATTGAACGTGCTGCTAGGCTTGATCCCGAGTCTGCCATTGTTAACAAATTTGAGGACCGAGCGTACAACAGGGTCAGGTACACAATTGTGTCATATGTTATGCATGATAGCATAGGGAGTGCCATATACAGCCCCTTGCAGCAAACTGTACTAGCCATGGCTGAGGCAGCCTTTGGAGCCATTAACCTTGAGCAGCACTCCGGAGCTCACCCTCGGTTAGGGGTCGTGGATGACATTGTCTTCCACCCGTTGGCTCGGTCATCTCTCGATGAAGCTGCTTGGCTTGCCAAGGCAGTGGCACAGGACATTGGCAATAGATTCCAAGGTTGGTCCTAAAAATTTAAACCCCCATTCTTTATGGTCATGTAAAACTGTAAATCAAGGACTTTGTTGTAACGTTTTGATGCAATGCAGTGCCGGTATATTTGTATGCTGCTGCACACCCGAGGTGCAAGGCCCTGGACACAATCAGGCGTGAGCTTGGCTACTACAGGCCCAATTTCATGGGCAACCAATGGGCTGGATGGACCATGCCGGTAGTTCTCCACGAAAAGCCCGATGTAGGCCCAAGTACTGTATCTCCTGCCAGAGGCATCTCAATGATCGGGGCACGTCCATGGGTCGCCTTGTACAACATACCCATATTGTCCACAGATGTCGTGGCCACCCGAAGGATTGCACGGATGGTGAGTGCTCGAGGGGGCGGACTCCCAACCGTGCAAACACTGGGCCTTGTCCATGGTGAGGAGTCCACAGAGATAGCCTGCATGCTCTTAGAGCCCAACCAGATTGGAGCGGACCGAGTCCAGAACCGGGTTGAGATGCTTGCAGCCCAAGAAGGGTTGGATGTAGAGAAGGGGTACTTCACTGACCACTCACCGGATATGATTATTGAAAAATATATGGGGCTAACATCTGCAGACAGAAACTAATCAGAAGAAACTTGTTCGGAAAATCTGGGTCATGAAAAGAGAACTGTAAAGTGGATATTGTGAACTTGCATGTTCTATTAATATATCTAAATTTCTAAACAAAACTCGCCATTTTACATCAGCCTTGTAATCTATGAATACATTAATGTACACTTGGGTTTTCCATATACATAATCAGCTTTGTAATCTAAAACAAAACTCTTACCTCTGTCATATACATTGCTTTTCCCGAAATTCGTCAGACAAGAGTGTCTGAAGCAGCTCTTGCAACCTCTCAGCACCAGGGCCTGGCCTAAATACTGAATCATTACCGCGCACAGAGCATGGGTCAGCCCCACCTTCTAGGCTGCCTATACACCACGCCCCAGGAGAAAACCGGCTTGTGCGACCTAGAAGCTCCTTATCAATTTTGTCCAAGACGGGGTCATCCTTTGCAAATTTTCGAGCAAATGGAGCCTTGCTGTTTACCATTTTGTCAAAGTCCTTCATTGACAAAGAGATGGGATGCTGCTTAGGAGGGGTGTCCCAAGCAATGTAGTGAAGATCATGGCTTATTGCAGTGTGACGAAATTCCTCGTTGTTGCACATAACAGTATGAAAGTAACCTTCTGGAGAAGAAACGAAATTTGTGTAATACATAAGGATGGTACGGGGGAGGTTATCCCAGCCCCATATACAATACTCAACGAAGGGTCGGGTTAGCATTACCCATGCTGAACCTGCATACAGAGATCAATTGTTTGTTACAAAGTGAAAATTAAAGTCATAAAAGACTATATTTAATAAACAAGCTAATAACATATTGCAAAAAGAATCATCTTTTAACATAGTAGAGCTTTTCTATCTTTTTCTCTTTTTGGGTTGGGGAAGTAGGTAAGTCAGCCAGTCAGGTGGACAGAAGACATATGTATCATTTACCTGATCCTTTTAGTTTGTTTTAAAATTTGAAATACCCAATATGCATACCGTCTGACTTACATGAAATTTCCTTTCTTAAAGAATTAGACTAGAATCACCTTCCATTCTGTCCAAATCCAATCTCCATCATTGCAAATCTGATCTATTCTTAGCCCTAAATAGGATAATTGGCACCCGATAACCCAAAATTTAAAAAGAAAATATCTGAAAATATATTTATGCTATGTAAAATTTTATACCTATTCAACAAGCAAAAGTGCAATAAAACCTTTCAAAGAAAGGACAATGGGGTAACCGTTCCCAATGGTCTAATGTGCTCAATGAAGTGCGTATATACAGTTTTAATTACCTGTAAACAACTTGAATGATGTAGGAAGTGAACGACGTTGAGTGGTCCATGCAATGTCAGATTTTTTTGATAAGTACAGGCCTGGATCAATTATGATTGGTTTTGCTCTTTGGTTCCTGCAAAATAATAGATTAGAGCATAACCATGATAATGTCTGGTAAATTACAAAGACAGAATAATATCTCGTGAGACTCTATACATTTTACTTACAGTTTCCATCCAGTAATCTGCGTATGTTCAATGAAGTTGAGATTTCTAGACAGATTAGAGAAAACGTGAAGCAAATCTGCAGATCAGGTAAGATCCATAAAGACTTAGAAAATTTATAAATATCTGTATATCCCTGAAATTTCTCGAATGACATATTTAGGTTATCCTACAGGCACAGGCTAAATACCAATACAGTTCAGCTAGTAGCATCAATTAAACAATGCAATGAGACTGAAGTAGTAAATCAACAGGATAGATCAGTTGTCACTCTTAGGCCAGACAAATCCCTCTAAATGAAAGCCTAAACATAGACTGGCATCAGCAGCTCTGTTACTTATAGGACTCTGGTACACATTTGATAAGACTGCTCTGTAGACAGGAACAGCAGCATACAGCAACCATGCCATTAGTCAATGAGGACAGGCTTCATCAGGTATTCAAAGAAAGTGCCAATTCATGGGGTATTATTAGAGCATTGTATATTAGCAGGCAAAACATAGGGATATACTGGTAGGCATGTCATCAGAAATATTTTATGAGATAATTGTCACTATCCAGGTTCATACACCAAAAAAATCAACAAACAATGATTAGTTTTATCAAATACAAGTATTAAGAAATTCAAGTATACATTGAATGACTGAAACATATGCAGTCAACACTAGAGTCAACAAGAGAAAATAAAATAAAAAACAGTGGAAAATCAAAGCCCATTCAAAGTTAGAAGAAAGTCTCATGACGATTACCCACACTCTAATTTCGGAAAATATGACTTAATAAATTTGATCAACTCAAGCTAGGATCCACTTTATTAATAACTTCTTATTATATGTGAAAGTTTAATATCCTAGAAACTAACAATATGACAACATCCTTTGTCCAACCATATTACCTCCAATATCTGTGTGACAATACCAAAATGGTTAAGAAGGTTTCCTGGAAATCTCCAATTCATCAATCTCAACAATCAACCCATATTCAACCATGAACAAAACTTAGATCCAACTATCCTTCTCGGAAAATAATTTTCTGAGAACATCCTATACAATATATCATCTCTAAACTCTTTGCTACCACTGAACCACACTAAAATAGGTGAAAAGGTTGTTTGTAATATCTCCAACTCATCAATCTCAACAATCAGCTCACTTTAATCCACTACCAAAACTTGAATCCAGCTATCTTTTTCTGAGAACCTGATCAGAACTAGAACTAACATCATGGACAATATGTAGCTATACAAATCCACACTTCAATGAGTATTGCTTCACATTTCAGGCAAAAAACACCTTTACAATTGTCACAAAGTCCTTAAAATGACAAATGTGACCAACAACGTTTTGTCAGGCCATATGGGAGAAAAAAAAAATTCAAAAGTGATATCATTGTTACCCAATGTGCAAAATAAGTATTAAATCTCTCTAGAAACTAAGACAGTGCAAATTTCATGCAAGCATAGTAGTAATAATTAATACATATAACAAAATCCATAATTATCAATAAAAGTAACAAAGAATAACGAGTGAAGTTTGGTACTAACCATCTTGTGTCACAAGAGGATAATCCGACGCACTGAGGTTTATAAACCAGTCCCACTCTGAGCTCTCCTTTAACAGAATGGAAATTGCTTGCAGGGTACAAGCAATCATTGTAGGACCCTTATAAGTCACCAAATTGGATTGAGCCATAACACGCACATTCTCCACTTCATTAAACGTAGGATCAACCTTCACCGAACTTGCCAATTCCAATCTTTCACGAGGTGGAGCCTCAAGATCCAAATGCAGAATATATTGGTTTCTTGGATGATATAGCGCCCTTAAAGTCCTCATCATTCTACGACTATCGCCTTTTGTACCTGATATAAGATATGCTAATCTAGGTGCCCCCATTCTCAAAGTCTCATTTGTCTCCAACGATCTTCTCAAATCAGATTCAACAAAATAGCCAGTTGAGTCATCTGATTTTGAAAAGGAAATAATGTCAAATGGCAACTGCTCTCCACCATATGGAGCGCTAAACAACCCAGAAATGGCTGTGAAAAGGAGGGTAATGAATATGATAAAGCTAGCAAATAATGGAACAACCCAAATCCTATCCCCAAATACCCTTCCTGAGTGGTGATTCACATACTTCCTCATACTCATTTGCTATTCCTTATCCAACAAATATTTCACTTCAGAAACCCAAAAATCTCTGTATCAGCTCACAAACCCAGAAAGGTTGAGAATCAAAGCAAAACTCACCAATCTTCTGAACACTACAGAGAGGAGCAAGGAGGTTCGGTAAACGAACCAGAAACGCCTTCTTAATAAGTATATGAATAACATCTAAGCTGGGGCTTAATATTTTGCGGCACAACACATGGGTGTGAAGCAAAATTGCATCAAGTTCAGAACTTTGGTGTTCAAGAGCTATGATAGCCAAAAGGGCATGTGAAAAAATGTTTGATTTAGAGGCACAGAACCATAATAGATGCTCAAACTGAAACGTTAGCTGAAAATGAACAAGCCCAGATGAAGGGGTGGCAAATATCAACGTATGAATAAATTTAAATACATAGGAAGTCAGACTTCAGTTTTCATAATGCCATTAATGGAAAGCATATTTTTCTCCGACTAACCCAGATCTAACTTGCCCAAAATTCAATACAAAGAAACAAAAGCAACCCACTTTAAAGTAGGTTTGAGAAGCTCCAATGAAACAAAATGACCCAGATAAGAAAAATGAGATTTGGATAAAAAGCAAACAGAGCAGAAATGGTTACTCAGGTGGAGAGGACCCAGAGAAGATTCAGGAGATAAGAGAAAGCTCAGACTTGAGTTTGAGAGATTAAAAGGGGTTCAAGTGATAACCTTTTGGTAATGGGGGATCAGAAAGTTGGTGATTTGAGAGAGAAAAACTAGGGCACAGGCAGAGAGAGAGAGAAAAAGAGAGAGGGTGATGACTAATTAGGCTGATTAAGTATATTAGTATATATTTTTGGCCAAAAAAAAAAATATATTAGTATATACTATACTATTTTTATAATAAAAAAAGTATATAGTATATAATATTTTTTAAATAAATTAAATTAAATACAAAAATAGTTTACGAATTTTTCTGTGATTCTCAATTTAGTCCATTAACTATAAAAAGTGTCAATTTGATCCACAAATTTTTAAATTCTACTAAAGTAGTACAAACGTTAACTTCTATCAAAATATTTAAGCCAAAATGTGAAGAATAGACTGAAATATCTCTAAAAATGCAATAACATGTTGTTCACATGACTAATTCTGTTAATTTTTTATATAGAAGTTAACGTTTGTACAACTTTAGTATAATTTGAAAAATTTATAGATCAAATTTATAAATTTTATAATTAATAGGTCAAGTTGAAAATCACAATAAAATTCATAGACTTTTTTTGTATTTAACCAAAAGAAAAATAAACAAACAAATTTGAGGCTACTTTGCTTCACTCGTGAGAAATTGATTGACAATTGTTTAGAGTAAATAAGATTTAATAAGAAGCTACTTTGCTTCACTTGTGAGAAATTGATTGACAATTGTTTAGAGTAAATAATATTTAATAAGAAGCTACTTTGCTTCACTTGTGAGAAATTGATTGATAATTGTTTGGAGTAAAATAAGATTTAATAAGAAGCTGAACGTACAAGCTACATCAGCTTACAAGTCGTAAAACATGTCCCACGCCATTTTGTTGCGCGTGGAGTACAATCCTTGGTGAGTAACAGCGATTGAAACATAAAGCTGAATATTGTTAACGGTAATAATGACATTAATTATCAGAAAATGGCCAAAACTTTAGCAAATTTCAAACGTTGAATTGAGTATTAAGATTAGTTCAAAACGAGGAGCATCTAAAGAGAATAGGTTAGTGAGTTCCAAGTCTGAACAGTAGCATAACATTGTCGGTTCGTGACTCCTCGCTTTTCTGCTTTTGTGGTGCACTTCGTACATTCGGGGGGACATTGCTGTAAAAGAACAACCAAATGCTATGGAACCCACTTACCAACCTTTGGATTTCTGCTGACGTGGCAACAACAAGATCCACCTCAAGTCATTCCTCTTATCAGGTTTTAAAATCAATTATTTATATCCCATAATTTTAAACTTCTATCTTCCTTTTCATTTAGGCCCCATTTGATCATTTCAGAAAGATGACAATGAATAATATATCTTCGTTATAGTGTACGGTAACCATACAAAAGAAATCTTTTAAATAATGAATAATGGATGATATGATAATTTTTTACTTGTTTTAACTTATAAGTAAAAGATATTCAAAGTAGACCCAAAAATTAACAAATGACTTGGAGTTTACTATTCATAACGTTTATTCTCATTCATTGTTTAGTTTGTAGAAGGGAGGCGCCACTCCTCTTTGTTTTTTATTCATTTAATATATTTTTATTAATTTAATTGACAAGACTACCCTTAATTACTTAATAATTGAATTAATAAAAACATATTAAATGAATAAAAGAATAAAGAGAAGTGCAAAATGACATTTCAAGAGTGTGCATATCAACAGTTGTTGGATAACCTAGTTGGAATAACGTAAAATTACTTACAATACACCTAAATTTGAACCTCCCTCTCCCCAACTTATAAAAAAAATGTGCATATCAAGCATGAGCATAAAATTTCATATTCATTCAAACCCTAAATTCGTGAACTAGACATAACCTAATCCTTACTAAGAACTCATAAATTGCAAACTTCCCAAGTTTTCAAATTTTATTGACAATAGTAGATGAAGTGAACCCATGTTATTGAAATAACCAAATCAACTATTCACAAACATCAACTAGCTTGTGTTTAGTGGTATTTATTGGAATAAGTTCTAAGTTTGAATCCCCTTTTTCTGAAGATTAAAAAATATATATATACCCACATTCACGTACCCAAACCCTTAACAACAAGAATATAGTGACATGTCATTTTCAATATAAATATAGAGATATATAAATACGACATAAAGTATTGTAATACATAGACATACAACCTTGTAGAATAAATAATAGCAACCTGCAACCTTGCTTGGCAGTGCATCTGCCTTGCTGCTTTCGTATTTGCCTTATTGAAAAGAGTGTCAATGCAGCAAGTTTGGTCCATTCTCTTGAGGTCCTTAGTAATAGTACTTAGGAGAAATATCAAAACATTCAATAAAGGCCAGTTTTTTGTGGTAATTTCCAACTTTGCCATTGCGGTATTGCACCATGTAATGGTAGATGAATTTTAGGCAAATTCCTGAATTATTATTGTTGTTGTTGTTGGGGTGAAAGGAAGAGCATCATCAGTTCATTACTGTTCGTGACAACCAGGCCCACCTGATCTGGTGGCCAAAATAACGGTAGGCCCAAAACTCAGGAGCTGGCTTTGGGCCGTAAGTCTTGGTTAAACCTCCACTCCAAAAAATGGTTTCGATTGGTAAAGCCTGTTGTCGTTCATCCACAGCTATTAGAATCTAATTTTAATTTGGGTAATTTAATTCAATAATTTTTTAACTCACCTCTCCCAAAACTTACATTTCTAACACTTTTACATTTTTTCACACCAAAAAACCCCTTATATATATATCATATGTAGACCGCATATTCGACTAAAAAATCCACCAGTTACTTTTCCTCCACTTTCTTCCTGCAGCAGCCATGGAGACAGCAAAAGCCACTGAGAACGACAACCCAAACCCTCTCATCCCCACTTGCCGGCTCCACCTCCCTCACCGGCGACCCATCATCTCATCTCTTTATCTTTCTCCTTTTTTCTCCCAACCCAAATCCAAAAAAAAAAAAAAACATTTTTTTTTCTCAGATCTGAGTGTTTTCTCCAAGTGAGTTGGGAGGGAAAGGGAGAGATAAAGATGAGAAGTCGGTGGGGGAGGTGGAGGATGGTGATGGGTTGTTTTGCCATGAAAAAAGATTGTCATCCATATTCGAAAACCCAGGACCTCTTTGAACTTGAACAACCTTTTCTTGTTTTTCCTTGTCATCATACGATTGTTGTCAAAAGAGAATAAGCAACTAGTCAATTTTCTAGTCTAGTTATGGAATGCGATGTCGCTGAAAGAAGAAGAGAAGAAGATGGTCGAATTTTTGGTTTAGTAATTTGTTGAACGCGCAGTCTACATAAAGTCGAGTTTTTTTATTGCAATAATAAATTAGATATTTCACATATAAAAGGGTTAGAAAAATAAGTTTTGGGAAGGAAGGGTAAAAAAAAGCTTATTACTTATTAAAAAAGGTTATTGGATTAAATTACCCTTTTAATTTCATACAATTTTATTCAGTGATTACATAAATATTATTGAATATTCATTCCAAAATGCAAGAAATCAAACGATAAGTTTTTTAAGTACTACAAAAATTTAAGCGCACAATTCTTATATTATAAGAACGAAATATCAGAACATAATATATTTTTTAAAAATTAGATAACTAAGATTTTTTTTGTTGGTAAAAAAATATGAAAACTTTTCTGTTAAATAAAATATTGAAATATTTATGGAGGGGATGAAGTTGAAAACTTTTACTGTGTGACTGATGTGATTAGCCGATGAAAATGTTGATAAACGTTGACTTTTAGTTGAAAATGCTAAAGTAAGGACGCCGTCGTTTCTGTGCATTGATCAGCTATGCGGATCTTCGCATATGGTACGAGGCTACGAGCAGAAGAGTAGAGTAGACATGGCATTAGACCTCAGGGCTCTTAGGCTGGAGCTACTACTCTGACACTCACTCAGTGACTTTCGTGAACTGTTATATATTCCATATTTCCATCCCAATTTGCGCAAAATTAATTATTATGAGAGTCTATATTTTAGGGTTTTTTTTTTTTTTTTTTTTTTTAAGTTTAGTTGAAAAATGAGCTTGATAATTTAGTTCACGCGATGCGCTACAATATGCTCCTAACTCCGTCTAATTTAATGAAATGTACGTAACATGAAATTTATTGAGTGTTCGATAAATAGTTATGAGCGCTTGGTACTGTTTACTGAGTGTTCGGCAATTGTCAATGTACAACATTAGCTATTTGAACTGCATAACTATCTTATGTATTTTTTTATATAAATATATAAAAAACTAATGAAACCAAGAGAAAACACAAAATTCAAACTTATGGAGTTACATCCATTAATGTTATAATGTAAAAATTAGGGGTGGGCATTTATTACCGAAATACCAAAATCGAACCCGTACCATACCGTACCGTGTCAATGTTATACCGAAAAATAATACCGATTATATACCGTACCGTACCGAGTCTAAATCGGTATGGTATAGGTATGAAACTTTCAATACCGTGAAATACCGTACCGTACCGATATATTTTTAATTTAATTATTTAATAGTTTTTTAATTAAGTGTTGCCATATTAGTGGCTATTTGGGCAAGTCTATAGACTATAATAGAAAACATATGCTTTTTATACTTGGGTCTGAGTTGCTGTTGTGTTTTACTGTTTTACTCTTCCTTTTGTCATTGTTGTAGTTTCTTTGGCATTGATATATATATATATATAGAATGGTGTATGATTTATGATCAGTTGCTTTCTTTTCTAATTCTGTGTTTACACTGGTTGATGATGAATTGGGTTAGAATTATATATGTGCTTAATTAGTCGTTTGATGGTTAATTAAAGATCGATCAATACCATCGGTCATAGTTCACAACAGAAATGAAAGGAACGTACAAGTTGGGTTTTGTTTTATCTTTTGGTTGGGAAAAAGTATTTCTTTTTTGTTGTTAAATATTGTTTTTTGACCAAAAAAAAAAAAGTTTAAAATGTTGGTATATACCGAAACCATACCGAACCATACCGAATTCATAAAACATTGGTATGGTATGGTACAAGTTTTAAAAATGTCCATACCGTACCGAATAAAAATTTCGGTATGGTATCGGTATGAGGCTCATACCGTACCATACCGTACCGTGCCCACCCCTAGTAAAAATGATTGTTACTAATTGCTATCGTAAAACAGTGGCAACTTGCCCAATTTTTTATTTTTTATTTTTTAACTTCAAGCGCCCGGCTAGGTGGCGAGCACTCGGCACTAAAACACATAAAAAGTTATAATATGGGCTTATTTGTTAAAAAATTGACATATTTATCATTGTAATATTTTAAGTGAGTTTATTTATCGTTAATGGTTGTAAAATAATTTTTAAAATGATTTACTGTATATTTTATGTGTTTATTTTTTTTATGTCATTTATATATTTTTTTATGTCTCTATCTCTAATCTCATAAGTCATGTTGAAAAAAATAGATACAATAAATATAGGCATAAATTTAATTTAGACACATAACTATATATGTTATTTCAACGGAATCCACGAACTTTCAAATATTTCAAATATACACCTAATTTATTATGCAAATTGAAAAATGAAATTTCGTCCATCAATTTATTGAGAGATCAGTTAAATGTCAGTTTGACTTTTGCTAACGAGGATTAATTGGCGATATAGCACAAACTCAGCATACATTTCCCGCCAAATGAGCAACACATGTCCACTTGACACGGGCCCACACACCCATCACCTCTTTCCCGCATAAGAGTCGTGAAATAGCTTATATAGTTATGTGGGTCTGTGTCGCTTATTTGACGGGAAATGTTTGTTGAGATAGCACCACGTCGCCAAGTAATCACGGTCAGCAAAAGCCAAGTTGTCATTTAACTAATCTCCCAACGAATCAATGAACATAAATTCATTTTTCAATTTAGATAATAGATCGGGTGTATATTTGAAATATTTTAAAGTTCATAGACCCCATTGAAATAGCTTATATAGTTATGTGTCTAAATTAAATTTATGCCATAAATATATATATATATCAATTACATTAAAGTTTGACTCTTACCGTACACTGTTGCAGTCGTGCACAAGAGTCGTGAGCATTGAGTTGGAATAGAATGAGTTTTAATTTGGGCTTCTTTTTTTTTTATGCTTCTTTGGGTTTGCTACAATCCCACATATGTTTTCATGGATATTACTTTTTACGTTGACAAGACTAAAAATTCAAGAAAGAGTTAACTTAATTAATGAACGAAATTTACTGTAGGTAATGAAAATATCTTCAATGTTTTAAGCAGTGGTTTTGACTTTTTGTTAAGGTAAAATTGGGTGGCAGTAGCATGTCATTAATTGTATATCATCAATTTGAAGCTTGATCAGCAGATGTAAGAAGGTTCAAGTATTGCCAAAATTGGCAGCCTCAGATGGCGTCAAAAGCTGATATATATAAGCCGTACCTTATGATGGTCAGATATCACATAGAAATATATTGGGTTTTGTGTTGCAGCCTTTATAAGAGCTTTGCACCATACCATTTACCTGAAAGCCAGCTATCCTCACCTCATCAACAGATCAGCTGACACAATATTTGTCCAGATCGAATATCTCGCACAAAGGCCAAACAAATTAAGCAATATATATCTTTCTTTTTTATTTTTTACACACAATATTAATATTGTTCATTGTATATTGCATATAAAAGAGCTATAGAGCTTGGTGGGTTTAATCTGGTTTCTGTCACTTCCAAGTTCCAAACCAATATATACATATATGCATATCAAACTGTCACATGATTCCTTAATTTTTGGGCTCAGTTACGGGCATAGAGACAGGCAACACAATATGCATATAATGCATTAATGCATATATAGGCAATTAGCATAGATAGCAGTAGCTGCTGCATACATACACGAATATATTCTGTGTATCTTCGTAACCAAACCTAAGTTAAAGCTATGGCTGACTTATATGGCTATATGTAAAGTTCTTAATAGCTACTTGGTTTGATATGCGTTTTGGACTCTACTAGGGCTCTCTTTCCAGGAGTTAGGTGGGTATTAGGCACCGCCCAAAGTCACTATGCATGTAAGCAAATTGTGGCCGATGTCGGTGTACGTATTTCAACAATATATATATATATATGCAGTTTTGAAGTTAAGCAGCCTAGCTTGCCATTTGCCATTTGCCATTTGCCATTTGCCATTTGCCAACTGCCAATGAATGTCTATTACCAGAAGAAAAAAACCAAGCAATTTCAAGTTTGGTAGGCCTACTACTTTGTATAAAGCTTAAAGTCTAAGTGGTCCTCACGGAGAATCCAATGTCAAGTTGTAAAACTAACATATATGGCTAGCTTCAATTCTACGGTTTCTACCAAGCAATTAAGTCAGAATGGGCACCAATACCAGTATACCACCCATCCATGCACCACTGTCAAGTCTGTCATCATATATATGACCAGCTAGCTCATAACACTTGCTTCCTATATATAATCATGCTTTTCAATGTATTAATTCTAAAGGGCCTATGATTTTGTGTCGTGCTTGTTGGGGCAGTGCATGGTTGGTGCTTGCCTGCTTGGCTGTTTGCACAACTTTTTGAAAGCAAATGCAAAGGACCTGTACTCTTTGTTTGTGGCTGGGTCACTTCAATGGGTATCAAACCAATCATCAACCGAATCGCCTGCCACAGTAGAAAGAGGCTTGTTAATCATTTTTATAATCGGATTACACTGAAATAATCCTATACTTTTTGGTAACATTATGATGATGATGCCATCATACCAGGTTGAGTTGAGGAATATATTAACTAACAGAACCCAACCCAATATCCCCTATTGGCTCCTCATTCGGCTATGCCAAAATATATTATCCATACAAGTGGTAGCAGTAGTATAGTAGTACACTGAGTCATGAGCTAATCATATGAGAACTAATTAATTAGCTAGTTAATTGGATTATATGAAATTCACTGTACTACTACACAGCGTGTCATTATAATTTATATAGCTAGCTGACTCTTCTCACTCAAATAGTGAGTGTGGTATGCATGTGTTAATGTGTACATGAAGCAAAATAGTGATATATTCATGTGTAACGCTTTTTATGTATGGATAAAAGTATGAGTACATTAAAAGTTTAATATAAATAATGACCAACATTGTATATAATTTCACACTAGCTAGCTAGCAACTCGAAGGTTAATCAAGCATGAAATATGCTTATGAGGTGTTTATCAAGCTTAATTATGATGATGAGCCATGAGGAAACCATAATCCAAGAGAGGACCCTGCAGGGCCTGCACAAAGGGAGAGGATCAGATTAACTTCTCATTGCTGCAGCTTTCAGATCAGGCCTTCTGTCTAATATTGGGAATTCTTTTGGAGGCACAACTTAACCACCGCGACTATAAAGTCATGATGCAGTAAACATAACCATAATTCAGCTTATAAAGCAATAAACATAACCATAATTAAATACCTGCAATCTGTGCGTGCCTGTGGGAGAGCCAACGATATTAAAAAATAAAGGCTTATTCACATTAATTCTCTTTGAAAGTAACTTTGATTTTCAATTTGCCTATTGAAACTTCATTCCTTCCACTTTACCTCTCGAACTTTACAAAATATCATATTCCGTCAAGTCCGTTACAAGTTCCGTCAAATAAGCTGACATGGCAGTTTATTGCATCTTCCATAGAAGCGTCACGTAGGCTTTTTTGACGGACTCATAGACAAACTTAATGGAATATGGTATTTTGTAATGTTTGAGGGGCAAAGTGAGAGGAATGAAGTTTTAGGAAACAAATTGAAAATCGAAGTTATTTTTAAGGGGCATTGATGCGAATAAGCTAAAAATAAATTCAGTGTTGTGCCAAAAAAAGCTGACTTAGGAGCCTTGAGCACTCAAAAAGATGCCACTATTTTGGACCCCCCCATAATCTAATGAACATGCACTTGATTTATTATAGGCATGAAATTTTTTTAATCAATTAAGTATGTTTAAGGTTTAAACAACATACAAGTGTTGTATTTGATCAATTTAAAATGCAGTACGTCTTGTATAAAAATAATATCAGAGTTTGAGGATTGGCTTCAATAACTGAAAACTTTGATGATTATTAGCATCCAACTTTGATAATACTGGGGAGAAACATTTATTAAATATCACCTCTGAATTTTGAGGCGAGTTCTTGGGTTAATAATTCTCTCATTAACTAAGCTATGAGTTTATTTTAATAGCCTATTTCGTCTGTCCAAACCACAGGAAACAGAGAATGCATGTGCCCGTCATGAAATAATGACGTACCTTCTGAAAATTTGACATATAACTAATGAATGCCACACATACAAATTATATAAAATTACCCTCACTCTTGGTCGTTTCTTAATTTAAAAAAAAAAAAAAAATATGAAAACAAAAAAGACAAAAAATTTGAAAAATACTCATCTCCAGTCTGTTTTTCAATCATAACTTCATGAGTAATTTGTAGGCATAATTGAAAAAAACTTCAGGCAAACTGAGAAAAAGGTCTCACTTTATACTGGAGTAGTAGGCATAATGATGGTGCTTTATGTTCAGGATGGCAAAATATATAATTAAAATGGGTGCTAGACCTTTATTATTCTTCAAATTTATTTGCTAATGGTGCCATTTCATTAACATTTAACAGGGGTCTCCAACCATTTCTTGGTACGTACTCTGTTTTTGAAATATTCAAGTATATGTAGTCTGCATTTATTTGTGCAACATTACTTTAGCTAGGTGTGGAAAATGTGTGCATGCATCAAACTACTCGATCAGTTGTTATTTAGTAATTTAAATATCATGAAAATAATTATCACTGATCACCTAAAACTTCGGTTGACCCCACTCAAACCTTGTTCTATCATTTTTCTTTATCCCACCACAATGTCACTTAAATTAGAGTTCATGAACATCTAGATTTTATAGTTTATAACCTCTACAATGATTATTTTGGAGCCATCCCAAATATTTGTTGTGATCATGTGACTCGATAATCACTCTTTGAGACCATTTTTAAAGTGATGCTATATGCACTAGAGAAATAAATTGTTTACTAACCTACCCAATTAGTATATCCAACAACAAAATAAAGCATGTCCTATGTCTAACGTTATAATACACTATTATATACATGTCAGTGAGCTTGGTGTATGCTCAATTGCTCATACATAAGAGCAAAGTTTTGAGTTTTGTAATGTGATTAACACTTGGAACAGTAGTTATCCGCAGTTTGAATCTAAATCACTGTGATTGCTGGTGTTTTCAATCTCAGTTCTCGAGAACAGCAAGCATAAACCCACAATTTCTGATCAAAATTTGGCTGTTTGCCACATAAATCAAGTCTCAGCTTCCTACAAATTCTGATCAAATCCTTATGTATAGCTCAGGTGGCAGAGAGACCCCTTCATTGGCTCACCAGCATAGTATTATAGTAAAACAGTAAAGCATAGTATTAGATACAGAAAGATAGATACCATCCTCTATGGAAACAGTGCATTTCTCTAAAGAAGTCGCAACTCCAAAGCAAACAATGACAAGCAGCTGTAAAAAAATAAAACTAAAAAGAGTATAAATAAAATAAAGAAAGAAAGAGTAAGCAGAAACCGAAAACCTCGTCTCCTTCCCACGAGAGGGATTTTCCCATAAACGAAAAGCCCTGACCCCAAAGCCATTTCTCTCTCTCTCTCTCTCTCTCTCTCTCTCAAGACTCAAGAAGAGTCATGTCATATCATGCATTGCAAGTAGGCACCCCTTGGCTTTAACCCCTTCAGTTTCACCCCACGACATTTGTGATTTTGTTTCCCTTGGCCAGCTCATTCATTCATATTCATTCAACCCCATTACCAACCCCTCTCTCTCTCTCTCTCTCTCTCTCTCTCTCTCTCTCTCTCTCTCTCACACACACACACACACACACACACACACACACACTCTTTCTCTCTCTATCAGACTCCTAAACGCTTATATATTTTTTTTCTCTCTCTCTCTCTCTCTCTCGCCCTCTCCCTATACAAATACAACTTTCAACGCTTCCTCCACCAGATCTCTCGGAGCAATCCTTGGATATGCGTGCCTCTTAGACCCCCTTTTACTTGCCTCTCTTTGTGGTTTTCTGGGCTCTTTGGGTTTTTCTTCTTGTACCCAATAGAACCCACTATCCATCACCCCCGACCCATGTTATTTTCCTTGATTTTATTGGATTTTCACTGACTTTTTCTTCGATTTCTCTCTCAAAAGCCTTGTGGGCTTTCTGGGTTTCGATCAAAAAGCCTTCTTTTTAGAGAGAGGAGCGGAAAAATGGCGAATGAGGTCGAGAGGGAAAGTGGGTTGGTGATGTTTAGCGATGAGGAGCTGAGAGAGGTGAGTGGCGTCAAGAGAGGTTTGGACCATATAGAGGTCACGTGTGGCTGTACCAGCCATAGATATGGCGATGCTGTTGGGAGGCTTAGGGTTTTCGTCAATGGTGATCTTGAAATCACCTGTGAATGCACTCCTGGCTGTCAGGAAGGTCTCTCTCTCTGCCTTCTTTGTTCTTTTTGGGAATAGGGTTTTGATTTTTATGCATGTTAAATGTGCGTGTCTGTGTTTTGAGTTTGAGTTCATCGTGAACTGGGTGTTGACGTTGATGGGTGTCACTTTCTGCTCGTCTTAAATCTGCCTTGGATAAGAGTTTGTAGGGATGGCGAGCAAAGCTCGCAAGTTGTTCATTGTTCTTTTTCTGGTTATACAGTTTAAGTGTATGTTGTTTTGTCTCAGTGAATGCGTTCTTCATAATATCATACAACAACGTAACGCAGTTATATACTTTTACATTCTTTTGCTTCATAAGTCGAGTTGAGCTTGTAGCGTGGCCTGTTTTGGACTAAAGAGCTTTTCTTTAAGTGGTTTTCTTGAGAATGAAACCTACATTGCCATTGTGGTTGTGCTTGTAACTTCTTAGACTTGGTTTTCTAGGTCTTCCATTGATGCCCCAGTTCTGCTCCTTCTGTTCTACAGAGTAAGATGTTGTAAAATTGCACAGCATGGTTGAGTTATTATCGGGTTTTGGCCATCTTTCTATGTAATTTTTCTTGTAAGCATGTTAGCACTAGTGTGGTTGATTAAATTGTTTATCATTGGCTTATGGCATTTATAGTTAATCCAATATTAAGCATTTTGTTCTTTGGCCACCAGCCTTTTTGTGTAGGGAATGAACTTTGCACTTGAGTTCTATTGACCAAGCAAGTTTATAACTTTTCAAGCTAGGCTGTGTTATTTGATGTCTGTATGCGCATGTGGTCTCGTTTCTACAGTGCTATGATCAATAGGAACTGAGAATATAGCATGGAGTTTTCAAGAATACCTCTTTCTGACAACCGAGGATCTGAAAGTGGTGCATCCTCTCTTACTTAATTGTAGATTTTGGGTTTGCCACAATATTATCCATGAGGAAACTCCAAAAGATTGCTTTCAGAATTTTAAGTAAAATACTGTTGTAGGAGGAGGGTCTATTTTGAAGGAAAAATGTAGAAAATATTCAGTTTGAACTTGGGTTTATGACTGAATTTGGAAAGCACTGAAAACACTTGAGGATCTGATAACAAGATCCTGGGCCTTTGCTGTACTTTTGAATTTCAAGTTTATTTTCCTCATCTAAATAATTTGGTCCATCAAGGGCAGTTGTTCTGTTTGTATAGCAAATAGTTGTGTTGAAGCCGTAACTAGGAAAGCTATTCTCTTATCTTCATAATTGTCTTGTGTCTAAGTAATCTCTTTGTGCTGTCAGTTCCTTTTATGGCTCTAACAAGATAATGAGGTAACACATTATATTTTATGAAGCTAACTTAGCTATTTATAGGTCTGTGTGATCTCTTGAGCATATCCAGAAACTGGTAAATTTTCTTTTTTAACATTTGAAATTTTATGTTGGCAAGGATCTAAGCCTTTTCATGTATTATTTAACTATTTTAAGTGTTCATGAGGAAAGGTCACATTGAAGTGTCTGATGCTTATGCTTACATAGTCCAGGATTATTTTTTTCCAGTTCATTTCAACTCTCATATTTTAACCATCTTATTTTGTTCCCTTTGTTATTTTAATGACTAGACAAACTGACTCCTGCTGCATTTGAGAAGCATTCTGGAAGAGAGACAGCTAGGAAATGGAAGAATAACGTTTGGGTAATGGTTAATGGGAAGAAGGTTCCATTGTGTAAGACAGTGTTGCTCAAGTACCACAATGAGGCATCAAAAAGTGCTAATGGGTCCCACAGATCCCACAATGGACGGGTTTGTCACCGTGATGAGTTTGTTTGCTGTACTAGATGCAACAAGGAGCGCAGGTTTCGCCTCCGGACAAAAGAGGAATGTCAGATTCACCATGATGCTTTGGCTGATGTGAATTGGAAATGTTCTGATCTGCCTTATGACAAGTATGTTCCTATCTTACATTGAATAAATGCTTGTGCTTGTTAATGGATCAAGTTGTTTTCCTCTCATACTGTTTACCTCTCAGGATTATATCTCCACACATACTATAGGCTATTGGCCATCAAGGAACCATGTCACTAGTTTTAATACTTTTTATCTCTCAAATTTGAAATATATGAATAAACTATTTGTTCCATCCTTGTGCTAATGGCTTTCTGTAAACTATTTTGTTTTTAATATTCTGTTTTATTCACAATCTTAGAACTATAAATGATTGCTTATTGCAGCTTCTATTATAATCCCTTTTTATGTATATATACACTGCATTCAGCTTCAATGATTCAGTAGTGAGGAATTAGTAAAGATGGATGATAGCATGATTAGCATCATTTGTGGGAAATTGACTGTAGGTGTTATTAGTTATTACTTTATTTATTTTTTTGTTTGGGGGGGGGGAGTACATATAGTCCTACCTAATATTGGCAATAGTTTCTCTGAGAAGCTTCACACAAGGAAATTAAACATAATGTCAAAGACATGGCTTCCAACATTATCAGACTAGCCTATAGTTTGGTGGCAATCAAGTTAGCCTCAGGTGAAGAAATAGGCTTGTAAAACAGACACTAGGAAGCAGATATGGGGAATGACCAATTTGGGGAATCCTTGCTAGGGACATTAGTTTTGAGGGAGTCAATATAAATGGAAAAGTATTGGCAAGTGATTCAAGTTACTCACCGAGGAATGGACTTCTGGTTATCTATTGTACAGAAAAAATAGATTTTACTTAGGTGAATGATATTTTTTATTTATGAAATGAACTGGAATACTGCTGTAGAAACACATCCCCTCTGAGTTCACTGCATTTTATTCTTTTACATTCTTTGAAAGGTAAGCAGTGAGTTACACATGCCAGTCTATATTTTAGGCAGAGGTAAATCTATCTTCAGGTGCTTGTAAACACATCTATAACTGTGCAAAGGGATATGGCTTAAAGGAACTGACCTACAGGGTGTGTATGTTAACATACATGAAAACCAGTGCACACACCCAGTATATATATATATATATATATATATATGTATGTATGTATGTGTGCATGTGTGTATGTATTAGGTGTATTTAGAATTTTACACACTGTTGCTACAGTGTATGTAGATATGTTTAAAGGTTCAATAACATTGATGTGAATGGTTTCTGTATTTCAGGATAACATGTGATGATGAAGAAGAACGAGCAAGTCGTAGGGTATATAGAGGCTGCAGCCGTTCTCCAACGTGCCAAGGCTGCACTTCTTGTGTGTGCTTTGGCTGTGAAATTTGTCGTTTCTCAGATTGCAGCTGCCAGACTTGCACCGATTTCACAAGGAATGCTAAACCTTGAGCAACAGTCTTTGTGGTCCTGATATTCTCCTTTGATCATATGGGTTGTGTGCACCCATAATGGTTCCGTTGAAGCACCCCCACCCCCCCACCCTTTTTCCCACATTAGAAAGAAGCCCAAAGAATTGAAAAGCAGTTTCTATTGACATTCTCCTTATATATTAAACTTGTTTCCAGTCTCCGAGTTCAATGTATGTTGTTCTCTTGACTGGTTTAGAACTTTCTAATTTAATGATTTATTCTCATCATTTTTACTTGATTAGTGCATGATATATTTAATTCTGTTTTCTTTATATATTATTTAAAATTTATTGAGTTGATGCATCTTTTGGAAGCTTAGATTGAGGTGGTGATTCTGTTCCCTTTCAAAGACTTGGCATGCTGTCTTTCCTAGATTAACCCCTGAGATGAGCTATGACGAATAAAAGAATCGATATGTGAGTGATATCAGAAGTTGTAGAAGTTGTGAGTCTTGTGACCGCTGAAGATTGAAGATGCTATTATAGAGGGGGAGGATAGAATAAAGAGACAAAATGGGGGTAAGGGTTAGGGATGTTAGTGATTTGAGCCTTTGTATTTGGTGGTGGAACTTGGGAACTTAGTGATAAAGGAATGCTAACGAGTTGGGCTCAACTAGAAGCAACGTTTCAAGTATTTACAGCTCTCTCGAGTTTCATCTCTGTTTGCCCATAGACTGGTTGCTTGTTGCAAAACCATCTCAATCACTAAAGCCCAATTCTAGAGGAACAGTGTAGACCAGGTTATAAATGTTAAAAAAAAAAAACTTGGTTAGAATGTTACCACCTTACAAATGCAAGAAAGAAGTTACAAACTTTTTGGGGTTTTTTTTTTGGATTTTTTTTGGGGTTGGGTCGACTGATGTAGACTGGAAAGTGAAATGGAAATTGGATAGATATGGGTTAGGGCATGTCTCAAGCTTAGACTGATATCTAATTTACTTAAGGTTTTAGAATGAGGGCAACTAAAGGATCATGTCAGGCAATCCAAGCAAATATGTAGCAGTTTCATAGATGGAGGGAGGTACACTCTTGCCAACAAAGAAAAGGAATGTAGCTTATACATCGTTTAGGAAAAGAGTACAAATTTGGGGCTTGAAAATCTGCTTCCAAAGTAGGGCAGGAGAAAAACAGTTACCAAACACATGAAATGGGGAAGGGGGGCATGTTGGCATTTAAAAAAATGGAGAAAATGTTAAAACATCTATGTCCATTCCTATACAGAACCAGAAAATACAAAACGATAAAATTGGAATCACAAAACACAATTATCAGAAGCAAGTAAACAAAATACAGAAAACCAAGCAATTCCAAATGATGGCTCCTCCCATAGCCTGTCATATTTTAACTTCAGTGTGCTTGGTGCAGCAGAGCATGCCAAAACTTTCACCTTGATTGCTGCCAACCTCTTCCACCTCGACCCCCTCGACGATATGGTCTCCTTCCACGACCAGAAGATGCACCCTGATTAAATTGCTGGGGAGCATCAACGTTGCCTGCAATTGCAACAGGTTGTGGCATATTACAGTTCTGTTCAACATGTAATCCATTTGGTCGAATTACTTGTGCTGCATTCAAGGTTGAGTGAGTAGGTTGGCCCTGTAAACCTATCCCAAATGTTGTTTGGTTGAAGCCATGCTGACCCACCATCCCCTGTGAATGCACGGGTCCTGCAAAGGCATTCAACTGTCCACCTGGTGTAGGTTGGCCCTGTAAACCTATCCCAAATGGTGTTTGGTTGAAGCCATGTTGGCCCACTAGCCCCTGTGAATACATGGGTCCTGCAAAGGCATTCAACTGACCAGTACCAGCCTGCTGATAGAACGGCAATCTGTCCGGAATAGGCATCTGATAGGGGTATTGATGTTGGTAGGGTGAAACCCACGGCAAAGTATTATTTGGAAATCCATTAGGAAAGGGTGTACTTTGTGGCTGAAACGGCATTCCATTTGTCCAAACTCCATTTGGAGTTGCGTTGATACCAGTGGTCTGTATAGCAGCTGGAAATGGTGAAGTTAATCCCGTCCCACTAACCAAACCTTGTCTTACTGCAGAAGAAGATGAACAATAACCACGATCATGCATTGGTACAACTGGAGAGAAATGACGGTGGTGTTGATTGGGAGGTAGCTGACTCGCACCCATTGGTGTTTGCTGGGGTGAAGGTTGACCATTTTTCCAAGGCTCTGGAGAGAAATGACGGTGGTGTTGATTGGGAGGTAGCTGACTCGCACCCATTGGTGGCTGGGGTGAAGGTTGACCATTTTTCCAGGGCCCCATCTTACTTTTAACCACTTTTCTGTGGTTTTTCCTATTGCCAAGATTCTGGTCATTCATTCCCCTCTTTGTCATTTTTTGCATTCTCTTGTGTTCAGCCTCTTTCTCATCATCTGAAAATTCTGCCTCATCTGACACCTCTTCATCATTTGCACCAGATGCATCATAACCCTTTCTGTAAAGATCTTTTTTATTGAGCACATGATCCGCAAACTCTTGAACAAAAGAGATCATAGTGCCACCATGTATTCCAGCAGGGATTTCACTTTCTGAATTGTATCTTACCACATAGTAAGGGTGTATGACAGGTCCAAAGATCTCATCTACCATCCCCAACGGAGATCTACTTTCGGTTATCCATAGAATAGTACCCTCATTTAGAGGGTTGTGCTTCTCAACCCCTTCTACAATGACTTTGGTACCAACAATCTGTAAAATTAAAATTGACATCAAACTCATATAAACTTTATACAACAAATTGAAATGCATCTTCTGAAGTGTCATCTAGATTCTAAGTTTTCAATGACACCTGAGATATTGATGGACTTCATGTTGCATCTAGATCCTTACGTGCTTACCGATAAAACAACTCCCACAGGCAGCATCTGATGATGTGGTTGCAAGGTCACATGCACTGGAGGAATTGGTGGAAGCACCTACAAAGTTCAAAACAGTCCATTTCAAGCTATTTTGAGCCCATTTATCTACTCCGGAAAGCTAATTTCATTGAAGGTTTATGCCATGCATATCAGAGAATACGAATGATGGCAAACAAAGATATAGAAAGCTAATTTCTGAAGCTATTTTGCAACCAATGCATGTTATAATACAACAAAAATTCAGAAGCTGGCAAACAAAATTTCCAAAGTAACTTTTAACAAGTAAAGTTGCCCAAGTTAAATGACACTGAACACTAAAAGCTAAGATTATCATGCTTTATTAACTCTTAGCTACTTATTTACTAAAGAGTCTTCTGCATGCCAGACCAAAATGCTGACAATCCTGAAATCCAATTAATATGAGACTTATATCATAGAAAAAGGAACAATTTAACATGGTTCACATGAACACATAGTGAGGGGGAGAGCTGAATACTACTTTCTTGCTTGCTTACAGAACCTAAGTACCTTTTCTTTTTCTCAATCCCCAACTAAGTCAACCAACCTCCATCCCAGAAAGGTTGAGGTTGGCTATCTTCTCTTCACTAAAACGAAATCACCTCTACCCTCTACCCCTCAGCTAAGCTAATTTATTAGTAAGGACCCAATGAAGTACCATGATCTCAGTCAACTCCAAAGAAATGAATAGAAGACTTTGCGTCCACCTCTTACCAGAGAGTTCATAGCAGATTATCAATTCAAATATGCACAGATTCAGTAATGGCTCCAAAAATAAAAGAGAATCGACACATAGAAAAATCAAAGGAAAATTTTCTCACCTCAAGCTCATTCTTGGACCTAATGGGTCCTTTTATAGCTCCAACATCATCCTCTTCCTCGTCTCCATCATCAAGAATATCAGCATCAGTCCAAGAAACCTCCACATCTTCATCATCACCATCATCATCATCTTCATCTTCATCACCACCACTTTCATTATCTTTATCGTTTGTCTTGTCTACCATCTCCCCTCCATCAGCATCCCTTATCTCACCTTCTTCAACTTCGCCAGCCTCGTCCAACTCCTCCTCCACCTCCACCGCCACCTCCATTCCTCCTTTCCCTTCCTCCTCCACATCCGTATCATCACCATCATCATTGTCCTCATCACTAGAGCTACTACTCGAAGACGATGAACTTTCACTCTCAGACTCCGAACTTTCACTCTCGGACTCTGAACTTTCACTTTCAGACTCATCATTCCCTGGTTTACTCTTCGCACCATTCCCACTCACTATTTCGCTTTTCTCATGATTCTCACCTTCAATCTTGGACTCTGAACTCTCACTACCATTCTCATTAATCTCTGGTTCTCTTTCCACAAAATCACCACTCAACATTTCACTCCTCCTAGCATTCCCACCATCAATAACCGAACTTCCCTCGTGCCCTCCTAGCAAACTAACCTTCTCCATCTCTTCCGCAATAGAACAACTCAAATTTTCTGACATATGACACTCCACCTTCACCACACAGCCAGACCCACAATCAATTGGGTCAGACCCATTAACAATTGGTTCAGACCCATTAAGAATTTGGCCTTCACCACTAGTTTTCTCTCCAATATACTCTTCTTCAACCATCTCTGCCTCAACCCTCCCTGTCTCAGCCATTTCTGGGTTTGTTATTTCCTCAAACCAATTCTCGAAGTCCAAAAACGAATCTGCAAACGACAAATCGTTGGCTCTGAGATCACAAGGTTCAGGTGGGTCCTTTGAATTCTTGGGCTTTGAAGCATGATAGGCGTCTTGGAGAGTTGGTTCAGAGATGAACCCTACCATCGAGAACGCAAAAAATTAGGGTTTCAAAAGGAAGGAATTGGGCTGAAGAATGAGAAATGTGAAATTCCATGGTGATAAAAACAAGCGGGCGTATATATAGTTTGAGGGTTTAATGGGGTTTTGCTTGGAGGTGGTCCGGTGCTTAAACCCTACTAGGGTTTTCGAAATTTTCAGAAGAATATAAAGATCGCGGAGAGTTCGGAAATTAGTTAATAAACCTAAAATACTGAAAATAGAATAAACGTACACGACGTCGTTTGAAAGGAGTTATATTTTATAGAAACCAACCTCAACCCAAAATATTAAAACAGGATAAACCTAAAACCTTACAAAACATAAAATATCAACAGAATAAACTGATACGACGGCGTCTGAAAGGGATCAATGGATTGTTTGATTAAAAGATGATTAGGCTTTAAGTCTTTTAAAAAAATTATTTTTAAATGGAGGTTGAGAGTGTTTTAAAATTTATAAGAAAATCATTTTAATTCATAATAAAGTCCTTTTAATTTATAAGAAAATCATTTTAATTCATAATAAAGTCATTCCCCGATTTGAAAGATATTTCTCCTATTTGAAGGGTATTTCCCCTCCTAAGGTGTAAAGTGGATTTCGTAGAGGCTGCAATTAGGTTTTAACTCCGAGATTTTGGGCGATGGCCAAAATCTTGGAGTTAAACCTAACATAAAGCCGTTAAAAAGGAAAAATAAAATGACTTAATTAAAAATCCTAAATCACTACCGGTGTTAGTCTAAGAAAGACTTATAAAATGGACTGTATTCTAAGTTTTCCTTTAATTAATATATATATATTTTTACAAGAAATTAATATATCTCTTAAAAAAATAAAAAGATCAATTATAAAATACCTACATAGACTATAGTGTCACTTTCAATTTGGTACATGAGTTTTAAAACTTAACAATTAGATTCATAATTTTTGCTTCATTTTACAATTACATATCTTCCGTCATCCTCCTCTTGTTAGATCTGTTGTTTTCTGCTTACATGTCTATGTTAAATGTCATGGACACTAATGAGACACATCTTTTCGACATTTTATATTTCAGCTTACTTTTTTTTCCGCCCATCAGATGAGTATTTTAGACATAAAAATAAGGTACAATACCCATCTGATGGACATAAAAGAGTGAGCTAAAATCTAAAGTATTGAAAAGATGGGTCCCACTAGTGCCACGTGGCATTTAACGTGGACACATAAGCAGAAAACGGCGAATCTAACGAGAGGGGTGACAAAAGGTATTTAATTGTCAAGCGAAGCAAAAGTTGTGTATCATGTACTAAATTGAAGTGACACTATAGTTAATGTTGGTATTTTATAATTGATCCCAAAAAGAATTATAATCATATAACTTATATAACTTCACACTAATTTGATATGTTCAGAAAATCGTGTGCACATTTCATGAATCAAAATTGAAGATTTAAACCCTATTATCTCCAAATCATATTCATCAATATATATGAACAAAAATAAAGAAAGAAAAACATACAAATTTTATAAGGACTCATTAACTACCAGGTCCAAAAAAAAAGTATCTTTCTGATGTCACATCTCTTCTTGTATATCACATCTACTATATGTATTGTGAGAAAATAAAGTATGTCCTACGACAAATGAATTATTATTTTGAGATGCAAAGTTTCATTTATTTGAATTGTAATTTATAAGAGAGGCTTGAATTGCTTAAAGTTGATTGATAAATGTACCACACTACCACATACCAATTGATTGGCAAGTATGCAACTATATATAGCTTAGCTCTTAAGAAAGGGAACAACAATATCAAACTTCAAAGCTAAATTCAAGTTATAACATTCATTCATTATAGTCATAAGGTTCCAACCGCTACCCACCTACATGAATAAATATTGAAAGCAGCTCTACTTTAATGCATGGCATTGTTAATAAAAGTAAATACTCAGCTCTACGATGTCTGCCCTCTCCCCAAATACTGGAATTGACACTAAAATATTTGTGGAAACGTCGTGTGTTGTCCATGTCTTACTCTTTTTTTTTTTGGCCAAGGGTCCATGTCTTACTCTTAATTACTCACTTTGTCATTGTCCTAAATTTTAATTTTGTTTTTTCAGGAAAGTCTTACAATACAATCTTAAATGTTATATTATTATTCTTTAATATGTGAATGTGACGAGTTTACTTCTTTGTCTTTAACATCTCGAATGATATAAAGTTGTATTGTATGGCTTTTTTTGTTGGCTGGGGGGAAGAAGCTTGATACTTGTCAAGTCCATAATAAGGCAAAAGGATTAATTTATTATTATTTTCAACTTTACTTTTTCTATTATAACATTAATTAATTCTCAATTAAGGATAAAATGATACGATAGAATAAGATTTTTTATTTTTTGTTTTTTGAATTGTAGAGGCAAAAATTGAATACCATGTCAACAACAATAAGTGTAAATATATACTTGATTGGGACAATCAAAATAAGACAGAAATAGTAGTATAAACTGTATAATATAAAGTAGTATATTTCCCCATTTTTGGCATTTGACTTGCATAGTACGTATTTATTGCACTGGAGCGCATGGGTTTTACCCCCAACCTAACACCAAACCTCCCTTCAACTCTCTTAACTCTATCTGCAGCTCTTACCAATACATCGACTTTCAATGTTGACTTCCAACTGGTGTCCAGTTTCTGCTGTTAATTTCTAGTTGACACCATGAAGGCAACCCAACAACCCAAAAACAGAGAAACAAAAATGTGTATGTTGGGCGCAATGCGATCTCAAAATTAGTGAAACCAGAGATATATCAATAACTTCTTTTTTCTGGCCAAGGAGATAGATCAATAACTAATTAATGAAATTATACACTAAAAAAGTGCTTATTACTAATACGTAGAATGAAGTTTAGTCATATATATATAAATCATAATATCGAACTTGTTTACGAGTTAACAAGGAGCGTGAATAGCATTACCCTAAACTAAAAACATAAAAATGTCGGCCTAACCATATACATGTGTACCTCTATATCTAACCCAGAGAATACAAATTAATTACCATATTTCAAGAAAAGGTAATTAAATTATAAAATCATCGATAAGATTTGAGTATGGCTCCGCAGAAAGTGCATATGATGGCTCTCCAAGACTTCCAATAAAACGGCACGTAACAAAATCTCGTAGCGGTTTTCATGTCGGCCACGCTGGCTCCTCCGCCGCACCGCGAGCATATTCCGGCCGCCGGCTTGCTCTGTCGCACTTGCCGCGTCTGGTCCACCAGAAAACAAAACACCACCATCTCGTGTTTCGGCTTCGATTGGGAATGGGATTTCGTTTCGGTTCCCGAACGAAAATGTTTGTTTCGGAGCTGAGCAAAGCAAGACTCCGAGTTGAGAAACAAGAAATGCAATATTCGTATTTATATACGCGTCAGAGGAGTTGAAGGTCGAGCAAGTTTTCTTATCATCTTCGTTTTCGACCGTTGGATTTTGGAGTTGTTCGGGGTTTAGTGTGCTCCAACAGGCCAGTACATTGTTGCCAACTGGTTGGGGGGATGGTTTAGGGGATCTTGTACGTACACGTGGGGGAAAGATGGAGGGCTGATAATGATGTCGTGATTAATAGAGGCCAGCAGGAACTGTTGGAGTGAATGTGGGTGGCAGACTGGCAGTTAGTAGGTCCTTGTTCATTTTGTTCTAGTGGGCTGGGCTGGGCTGGGCCTCGTCACAGTCAAACTTTTGAAAACCAATCCGTCATCCAGCGATCAGTAAAATTTTTAGTGTTTTTTAAATTGAACATATAAAAGAGTTAATTATAATAAAAATTAGCGAATTTACTAGAGTATCATTTGTGTTAGGTGAACTTTATTTTTAGATTCTTAAGTCCACAAATATTTTTTCAAAATTCCATTAAATATTTGCATGTGACAAGCATATGAAGGGCAAAAGTGTTAAATTTTTAGATTCATGTGTTTATCACCCCCTCCCCCCATAAGATTACCTTATATAAGTACTCTGCCTCCTTATCACTCAAATTGAATATTGGTTTGGCCAAAATCGGCTACAAGTCACAATCACGTGCTAAATAGTGGCTGCAAATTTGTTTTGGCCCATTGGGTATGTCATATACTCATATTCATGAAATATCTGTTGTTCTTAAATTCTGGGACCTGCCAACGCACCATCTTTCTAAACCAACCATCAACATAGTGATTAGAAGGTTATAATTAGAAATGTAAAGTTCCACTTATTTTGGAGGAATTTGGTCCCATATTTTTCTTATTTTCATTTTCGTAGAATCTGAAATTTGTATACTAAATCATAAAATTTAATATTGAGTGATATGAAGCATATGTGGTCATTGAGTTTGAAATGTGTATAAAATTGAGTTAATTACACTTACACCTCCTGAGGTTTATCGTCTTTTCACATATACCTCCTGAGGTTTCAACAATTACACATACACTCCCTAAGGTTTTAAAACTGTTACATATAACCTCCTATAGTGAGACGAAAAATGATGATAAATTATGCAAAAAGGCATGCTAAGGAGTTAAATGATCTAATAAGATTACTCAAGGTGTAAGGTCCAACATCAATACAAATATTTTTTTTTTGTTTATTTATTTTTTTCTCTTGTTTTATATGCAATAGTTTTGAAACCTCAGGGAGTGTATGCGTAATTTTTAAAATCTCAGGAGGTGTATGTGAAAAGACGATAAATCTCAAAGAATGTAAGTGTAATTAACTCGTATAAAATTGTAAACTGTTGTAATACCATAAAGAAAATTGAAATATTTAGTCAAAAATCAATTTCTAGTAAATGAAAAAACCTAACCCCTTATAAATTCCTATGCAAAATTATCCTTTTTTAAAAATGTGAAATCCCCTCTCAACAGCCTAAGCCTAAGGAAAGAACCGAAAATGTGACACAATTATTACAAGCACATGTATTTCTTAATTTTTTCGAAAAAAAAAAAAAATCTTAAGTATTTTTTTCATTTTTATTGTATTTTTAAAATTCAATAGGACACCAATAAATGGAGAGGCGGGTACTTCACCTAACAAATCGTCGAACGGCTATGTTCTTTTGAAAATCAGTTTTGCCTGGTGGCCCTGGTCGTCCCCATTTTCATGACGCTCGTCTTCAAACGCCATTGCAGCTCTCTCACCTCATTTAATCTTCACAGCACCCAAAACCCATCACCCAAACAATCCCAAATCCTCCAGCTCTGCAAGTTCGGCTTACTCTCCGATGCGATTCGTGTCCTGAACTCCATTGATTCCAGTGAAATCACCCTCAAACCACTCCTCTATGCTTCACTCTTACAAACTTCCACCAAAGCTGTTTCATTCAACCATGGCCTCCAAATCCATGCCCATGTCATTAAGTCCGGCCTCGAAACGGATAGGTTTGTTGGGAATAGCTTACTTTCTCTTTATTTCAAGTTAGTTCCCAATATTTCCGAGACTCGGAGAGTGTTTGATGGTCTCTTTGTTAAGGATGTGATATCTTGGACCTCGATGATCACCGGGTATGTCCGGGTCGGACAACCCGGAAATTCAATTGAAATGTTTTGGGATATGTTGAAATTTGGGGTCGAGCCAAATTCGTTTACTTTGTCTGCCGTGGTCAAGGCTTGTTCGGAGCTTGGGTACTTGAGGCTTGGCCAGTGCTTTCATGGAGTGGTTGTGAGTCGTGGGTTTGATTCGAATCATGTCATAGTTAGTGCTTTGATTTACATGTATGGGAGGAATTACAGGCCGGAAGATGCACGCCGGCTGTTTGATGAATTGCTCGAACCAGGTGGTATATGTTGGACATCCATTATTTCAGCGTTCACACGAAACGATTTGTTTGAGGAAGCATTGGGGTCCTTTTATTTAATGCAGAGATATCATGGGTTGTCCCCAGATGGTTTTACATTTGGGACAGTGTTGACTGCTTGTGGTAATTTGGGTAGGCTGAGGCAAGGTAGAGAAGTGCATGCTAAGGTCATTATTTTTGGACTTTGTGGAAATGTGGTTGTCGAGAGTAGCTTGGTTGACATGTATGGAAAGTGTGGGTCAGTAGACGATTCTCAACGCGTTTTTGATAGGATGCCCAAGAGGAACCCAGTTTCTTGGTGTGCATTGCTAGGGGTGTACTGTCAAAGTGGAGACTTTGAATCTGTCATCAAGCATTTCAGGGAAATGGAAGAGGCTGACCTCTACAGTTTTGGAACTGTTCTTCGTGCATGTGCTGGTTTGGCGGCTGTACAACATGGGAAAGAGGTTCACTGCCAGTATGTGAGGAGGTGTGGTTGGAGAGATATTATTGTAGAATCAGCTTTAGTCAATCTTTATGCTAAATGTGGTTGCATAGATTTTGCCCACAGAGTTTTCATGCAGATGCCAGTTAGAAATTTGATAACATGGAACTCAATGATTTGTGGGTTTGCTCAGAATGGGCGTGGCGGAGAAGCTCTTAGAATATTTGATGAGATGGTTAAGGAGGGGATTAAGCTTGACTATATCAGCTTTATTGGGGTTCTTTTTGCTTGTAGTCATGCAGGTTTGGTTGATCAAGGGAGAAAGTATTTTATCTCGATGACAAAAGAGTATGGGATTAAGCCTGGGATTGAACATTATTGTTGCATGGTTGATCTTCTAGGCCGTGCTGGGCTACTGGAAGAAGCTGAGAATTTAATAGAGAATGCAGATTGTAAAAGTGATTCTTCTCTTTGGGCAGTTCTTCTAGGTGCTAGCACAACCTGTGCAAACTCTGCTACTGCAGAGCGCATAGCTAAGAAAATGATAGAACTAGAACCTGACTACCATTTAAGTTATGTGCTTCTAGCTAACGTGTATAGATCCGTAGGCCGATGGAATGATGCCGTGATGATTGGGAAGATGATGCAAGATAGAGGGGTTAAGAAGATGCCAGGTAAGAGCTGGATTGAATCTAACAGTAAATTGGGTTCTCATCTTCGTGTTGGTGATGTGGAAATTCCTAGAAAAATCCATTTTCCTGTCGTTGGGGATCTTGTGTGAAAGTGGGAAGAGATAGGAGTGAATCAACAGTCGAGTACCAACCCATTGTTGAAGGCTGGAGTATAATCTTAACAGAAGCAATGGCCTTCTCCCCCCCTCTGTTTCTTTTTAAACTTGAAATTCAAATGGGAGACTGTTATCTATCACCAAGGTTGGATATTTGTTTGAGTCTTTAATCCCATGCATTGGCTAGAGTGTGGAACCCTCAGAAATAATATTACTAATTAAAAACTTATTAGAAATTAAGAGGGACAGTTGCTGGTTCTTTTGTACAGGACTTTAAGAACCCTGATATAGGGGATCGATGAGATATTAGATGCTGCAGTGTCACTACTTGGCCACTGGACTGTTAAAGTCACCTATTGGGGCTAAAAGACCCAGTTCAAAACTGATGGGTTTGGACTGATGGGTTTGGGGTTTGATCTTGTAATGAGTAAAACATAAGCAACACAAACAGCTATATATTGTAATTATATAGCCCACAATGTATTCTGAAAAAGTAAATCCAAAATAATTACTTTTAACAATTATAACCAGAGCTACTGTTTCTTAGTTACTTATTATCTTTCTTTGTCTGCACATGTGAGGGAGAATTGTAGCTTAAAAAGTTCCAAGTGCATCTTTACCCAACACTCTTCTCCTCCTGTTGTTGAGACTCATAGTTAATAAGATTGATTTCACAAACACTGACTGAACTGTTCTTGTTCTGGTCCTATAATTTACAAATCAAAGACACCTAGCCACCTAGGGAGGAGGTGTCCTTGCACGCCTCCTCCCCCACCTGCGCAGACAAAGAAGAGCCTCCACTGGAAAATGCAGGAGCCGGTTGAGGCTGAACAAAAGGTAGTAACTCAGGGTGATCCCTGAGGAAAGTTGGATGCTAGTACTCATTTGTGCCCGGAATTTGGGTAAAACCCCAACGAAAAATTGAACAAAAAAAATGAAAAAAGTTCACTCATCAATTCAAATGGAAACTGGATTGACAACTTGTTCAAGAATTAGGTTGGTGCGGTGGCGTGTGTGATGCTCTGAGAGGAGAGTGGTCGGTCAGTGTGTGATTCTTTGAGAGATGACAGTTTGAGTGTAGCTCAGAAAGTTTGACGTTTTAATGCTTTTCAAGAAATGTGACCGGTGTGTGATGCTCCAGAGGAGAGGGAGAGCATAGACTCTTTTCAAGAATGCCATTTCTAAATAAGTGAAAATGGCGCGGAGTGTAGTTGCAACTGTTTTAACGAACTAACAGACTTTTTTGTTTTCTTGATTATTGATTTATTTATTTTTTTCAGTTTGTGGGCTAACAATTGGGCCTATAAGGCTATACTAATGACTTATCATTGGGTCTGTCCAAGATTGTTTTGTAAGGAGCTATTTTTTTCTTTTTGGGCATTCGGGCCTCCACTCAACCAAAATAATTTTGTTTGAGGTGTTTCATTAAAGAAAGGGGGGGGCTATGCACACCACCCTAATCCACTAAGTTGACCACCCCACTTAAATTTTTGCCCCTTTGTGCCCATTTTGCCCCTGCATTAAAAAAAAAAAAAAACCATCTCCACTTTGGCCGGCCACCCCTCCCCGCCGCTGGCGCAACCCCACCCCCTCCCACCGCCGGCGCGACCCCACCCCTCCCCTTCACCGGTTGACCCCACCCCTCCCAGGCGAAGACCCACCCACCCAGGTGAAGACCCACCCACCTAGGCGAAGACCCGATCGGCCCAGGCGAAGACCCGACGACCCCTTCGCCGGCGATCTTCCTTTTCCGGCAGAGTTGAGACGCCGGACCACTTGGGTTTTGTTCCCCAGGTCACGGCGAGTCCAACCCTGGTCTTCCCTTGTTCATCCGACCACCGTGCGCGGCTAATCGACGTCGTGACCCGATCGGCCCCTTCGTCGGCGATCTTCCTTTTCCGGCGAAGTTGAGACGCCGTACCACTTGGGTTTTGTTCCCCAGGTCACGGCGAGTCCAACCATGGTCTTCCCTTGTTCATCCGACCACCGTGCGCGGCTAATCGACGTCGTGAAGCTCCGCGGCGGCGGGGAGAGGTGGCCGGCCAAAATTGGAGAAATGGTTTTTTTTTTTTAATGCAGGGGCAAAATGGGCACAAAGGGGTAAAAATTTAAGTGGGGTGGTCAACTTAGTGGATTAGGGTGGTGTGAATAGCCCCCCCTTAAACAAATTGTAAATTGTGTAGATGTTGATATTAGTGTTGGCCTCTTAGTATGTGCGGGCGGGCCCAGCCCAATTAATGGCCTCAAAATGCATAATTTAAAAGGACCAAGTCTTTTGTCAATTAATGACCTACAACGACCAATTTCTACCTCCTAAAAGATTATAAAACCCAACTAATGCAGATATGGTATCTAACAAGCAAGAAAGTTTGTGAAGGCAACAGATCTTTTGTAGATGATTAATGGATGATGGGGAAAAATGGAAGTCATACGTAAATTTCTTTAATTTCCTCTAATATCTCATGTTTGGTTTGATTCAAATGTGATTATACTAATTTATATGTATATAAATATTGTCATATATAACTATATAAGAGCATTTCTGGTCTTTCTCTAAACAGCTAAAATTTTCCCCAATTTTAAATTTGGGAGAAAATGATATAAAAGACAGCTCTAACCATTCTCTAAAATTTTCTCAAATTTGAGATTTCTCTAAAACTTTCCCCAAATCAAGTTAAATGGATGAGGCTCTCCAAACTCTCCTAAAACCTCTAATAGTCAGATTTTATACTAGAAACCCAAAAAAAAAAAAAAGATTTAGGAAAAATTTCAACTTTAACGTTGGATAGACTTTCCTCAAATCTAACTTTTTTTCCTAACTTATCCTCAAATTGGAGGAAAATATAAGAAAAGGACTAGAGATGCTTTAACATGATAAAATTTTCTTTTTTGCATTTATGATTTGTTATCACATGAAAAGTATACCATTTAAAAAAAAAAATCATGCTAAAAGAAATGAATTAAAATTCTTGTAGGTAACAAACTACTTTAGTTTCACATGTCCAGCATGAAAATTCAGTGTTATTATGTGCTAAGCCAATCCCCTAAATAAAGAAAAAAAAAAAAAATCACACGATGGAATGTAAAACTAAGACATGAAATGAGCAGGGAAAATAATAGAGGAACTGTTTGCGTGATCATTTTGTACATTACCGCACTAAACAAGAACATAATATTTCTTTTTTTTTTTTTTTGGGTAGAGAAGAACATAATATTTCAATCAAGCAGAAAAAGTTATATTCAGTGTTGGGCCTGTTGGCATATTATTAAGATTTAATTTAACAAATGGAAAATACAATACATGTTTTGTCAAAACCAGTAGTTGTTACACAATCTTCCATCATTCAGCTGTTTTCCTAACATACATACACAGGATTAGAGGCATGCACAAATGCTTTTCTGTACAGTGTAACACCATATCAAGTTTAACGCTTCAAATAATTACAAACCCTCAAAATCTGAAGTGGTGTCATCAAGCTCATCTTTAGTTCCAGAATCAGCGTGATGTTCGGAGTCAAATGCATATTTCATCTCTCGGCTAACCAATTTGGCAAGGTCAGGCCTATTGGCATTTGTATAGGCATCTATAACAGCTTTAAACAAGGATTGATTTGGCTCCATCTCTTCATATTTCAGCTGGCTGTAAATTCGCTTCACACCTTCAACCATACCAGCTTTTCCATAACAACCTACGAGGTTAATATATGTTATAAGGTCTGGTTCCAGGTCTTCATCCTGCATTCTCATGAACATGTTCAGAGCTTTGTCGATCTCCCCAGCTGCCCCATAAGCATATATTGCAACATTGTAGAGAAAAGAATCAAGATTTACATCAGTTTTGGTGAATGTTTCACACGACTCAAGCGCCAAAGAATGCATACCAACCACAGAGAAAACAGAGGTGATGATAGCTTGCCTAGAGTAAGGTTTCCCTTCCTGGTAAGATAACTCGAGCTGCGTTACTGCTTCAATTGGAATCCCTCCTTTCTTCAGTACAGTGAATAATACTTTAAAAGTTCCAATGTCAGGCAAGAGTTTCCGAGTTACCATCTCATGCAATAATTCACCACATTCACGTAGCTGCCCGTTAATGGCATAACATGACATTACCTTGTTAAAGGAAGCACAGTCCCTTATTAAACCCGACTGTTTCATTTCCTCTGCTACATCAATGGCTTCATCAAACATGCCCATGCTCTTGTAAAGATACATCATGGTTGCAAATGCTATCTCATCTGCCCAACCCTTTGTTCTCAAATTTTCAAAAATCAATTTGGCTTCAGATACCATCCCAAGATCTGCATAGAGATTAATCATACTGTTAGATGCAACAACATCTGGGCCACCCTCTAGATCTTTCAACCTCTCATAGAACATTTTTGCTTCATCAAGGCACCCCACCTTACCATAAGCCTTTATCAGGGATGTCAGGACTATTTGATTTGCAGAAGTCCCAGATTCCTCCATGTGGCGAAAATACTTCAGTGCTTCTTCAACTCTGCTAGTTTCTGCAAATCCATTTATTAAGGAACCATACACAAATTCATTTGGTTTTGCACCTGAATTTACTAAGTCTTGGTACACCTCAACTGCAACAGAAAGCTGGCCAAGGCGAGCATAGCATGCAATAAGAGCAGAGAAGGTTAGAGACTGTGGCTTAAAACCCATTTCCTGCATTTCAGTTAAAAGATCCCTTGCCTGGTCCACTAAATCACCTCCTGAGAACATCTGAATGAGAGAATTATAAGTGCACTCATCAGGCCAAGTCCCATGATTTCTCATGTCCTTGAAGAGAGAGAAAGCTTTATCATAAAGCTTTGCCTTTCCATAAGCTTTGATCATAACATTATATTCCACAACATCCTTCTTCAGTCCTACCAAATCTCTCTTCCAATAGAATATGGCCTCAGCTTCAATCCAAAGTCCCTTTTCTGCATATGCATCTATAATTGCCGCAGATGTCTTTGATGAAATCCCACCATTTAACTGACATTTCTCATAAAATAACTTTGCCTGATCAAGCTGTCCTTTGTTAATATACATCTTGATGACACCAGGAAGAGAATGCTCATTAATACACACACCAGATTTCTCCATATTCTCAATCACAGTCTCCACATCTAGGACCATGTTTCTCTCACATAATACATGAAGAACAGTCCTGTGAGACACAATATCTGGGTAAAGACCCACCTCTCTGATCTTCCTATAACAGTTCAGAGCAGCATCAATGTTCCCTGCATCAGCATACAGAGAAAGAAAAATGTTATAAGTTCTTGTATCAGGAGATATTCCCCTTTCTTCCATCTTACTAAGCAAAGCTTCCGCCTCCAACAAATGCCCATGACTTCCACAAGTAAAGATCATAGTATTGAAAGTAATAGTATCCATTGCCACCCCAGATTTCATCATTTCTCCAAACACATTAGCTGCATCCTTCAAACGCCCCGCCTTCCCATACAAATCAATCAAACTATTAAATGTAGATGTAAGTCGCGGTTTCCGGATAGTGTTCTCTGTATCCAATGAGTTCATAATCTTTGAAGTGGGTCTCCCACCTGTCTTGAAAAGCTCAGTGGACAAGAAATGCTTAAAACTGATAGGCTCTGAGCCAGACCCATTCACAGAATCACCCATAGAATCCATATAAAGTTCATCTAGCTCAATCCGCCCGGTGCACCAATCCTTAAAGAACTTATCTGCCCTATCAAACTCTTCTGCATTCTTCAAGGCCCGAACAACCGTATTCATTGTAACCTCATCCGGGAAAATTCCCCTTAGTTTCATGTGCTTAATCCACAAAAGCGCTTCCTTCACAAGGCCTGCTTTCCCATACACATCAACGAGCATTCCATACGTATTGTTCGTTGGCAGAACACCCTTTTTAGCCATTTCAATCCAACATAGCCTTAACTCATCCCATTTCTGAGCTCTACCTAGCGCCCGAAGCACCACATTGTAGTGAATTACATTGGGTACATACTCTTTCTGTGACTTGAACCACTCAAAAACACGCAGAACTCTTTCCCAGCTTCTCTGTTCTTTGAGAATCACAGTCTGTTCCTTTGGACTCAGATTTTCACCAAATGAATTAAGGGTCTTTTCAACATCGTTATGGGACTCCAAAGACCGCAAAATCGAAGGCAAAACGCCTCCATACCTCTTCTTCTTACCACTAACTAAAGAAACTTTTGTGGGCAAAAATAATGTTTTTGAATGACACTGAAGCTTAAACCCTGCAAAAAACCTAGTACCTCTTGAATTCTGCCTCTGAGCTTGTGAAATCACAATATTATCAATAGTTTTAGAATTGGGCAAGGCATAAGGAGTATGGTCTATTTGTCTTCTTGCTAATCTGTGATTGTAATGAGTAAAGTTAAACCCTATAAAAACCCTAGTCCCGAAAGGACATTGGGGGTTTCGAAGCTTACTTGGTGGAAGAGTGTGTTTTTGCATTGAGCTTTGGAACCTTTCTTGCCCTAATTCTCTGGAGCTGTAACTCTGACTGTGAAGCATCATCGCTATGTACTCTGAAACTTGGTAACTCGGGCTTCAGCTGTTTTCCAGCTCAGAAATAGGGTTAAGACTAAAGAAGGGAGTAGCTTGTTAGTGTTAAGTTTCTCATTCCAGCTGCAGCCCCTGTAATTCTGGCCTCTGGCAGGAACTTGATGAGCCTCAGGGCTAAAACCGTCAAAAGTAAATTTTGAAATTCTTTCGTTTTTTCTTCTGTTGTTTCTAATTCTACCTGCACTTATTTTTGTCTGTGTAACATTTATTTGTCAATATATCTTTAAATAAGATTCTCAGTAATATTCCCACAAATGATATTTTTTTGTCATGCCAAATATTAAAAAGTGATCACTAATAATCAAATGACTAGTCGACTTTGATTTAGTTAATTATTTTGGTTTAGTTAATTATTGTATGGATGATTTTTAAAGAAAAATTGGATCATAAGATCAAATTATGAAGTAAACTCAAAATTGATTTGCACCCGATTAAGTTCCATAGTAACCGCACATATCTAAATTTACTCTAAAATATTTTATATAAGAATAGGTTGGTTGTGTAGTTTTTTTCTCATAGAAATCCAGAATGGACGAGACAATCAAAAGAAGCCTCTTGGCCGATTTATTATAGCCTCTGTGACAAAAATTTATGAACTATAAAGTATCAAACATAAACAGTGTTTTCTACATTCAAATACGGGGAAATCAATATTACATGGTTGGCTGGACTTGATGACAAAAAAAAAAGGGTTGGTTGGACTCAAAAGCCACCATCCTTCTGACTGCACAACCCTAACAAGTTACTATCAAAATCTTTTGTTTGTGAAGATCCATCATTTCAGAACATATATAAGAAGAAAAAAATATGTAAGAGAACACATCAGGTGTAACAATAGAGCAAGCCGCGGTGAAATGTGCAAGAGGAATTGGAAACTTTAGAAATCAAGTGTTTGGGGTAATCAGCCTGATCCTTTCACAAACACCATCTCCATTATAACTGCCATGTCATAGTGCTGCCATCATGGTATTTCTTGCAGCCTCACGCTTCGCCTCTTGAGCCTTTCCACTGCCTCTGAAATACGCGTATACTTGCTGCAAATACCATACAAGAAGAATAAGTTTCTCCAAAGAGGGTTAAAAACAAAAGAGCAAGGCTAAGAAACAATGTAAGTCTTAATCATCAAACCTGAAGAACCCAGAGGCTGATTAGTATTTCGATGACATACAACCCAAATCCAATGAAGTAAAATATCTGCAAAAAAGAAACAAAGTGTTCATAGGGTCATCAACTCAAAAGAAAACATCAAGATCAGACAACTAACAGTTCCAGTTCATTCCATCATAGCACAATATAATTGAAAATCTCATCACTACCTCTACTTGGTAGCTGGCTAGCTCTCTGTTGCAATTATTAAAGGACAATATCCAAGCCAACATAGAATACTTAAAGCTTGAAACTTACCCCAGTCATTCCATCATCACTCAAAAACCCTATTGCACTCAGAATACCTCTGTCCACATGATCAAACCATGAAAAATCAGCTTCAGAGTAGAAAGAAACCAATATTTAGGAGGTTATTAGTTTACACTTCTTCATATTGATAAAAGGAATTAATAAAGAAAAAAGATGAATGCAAATGATCCACTAAAGCAGTGCTAAGCCGAAACTTATAATGTTGAATGGCACATCCCTCACTCATTTGTATTTGTGCCGCCTTCCTCCAAAATAATTAAAGAATGAAAGAGCTAATGTAACAGTAGTCATTAGTAAACCCTATAGAATGCACAATTAAGAAAACTTACGTGAGAGATCTCCCGTCAGCGACAATTGGAGGAGCAATTGCAGAATAGGCGCAAAACCCAATGTGGAACTGCAAATGGGAAATCAGGGCACAGAAGTGAGCCAATTTCCACATCATCGTGAATGCAGAAAATATAACTACAATAAGAACAAAAGATAAACTCACTATGTAAGACAAGAAAAACCCAGCAAAACTCAGAGCATTATCGGTCCTGTAATAGATGGCACACAATTACAAGAAAGAAACCGAATATGTTAGGGTGAAAATAAGAAGTAACATAAAGTATAAGATAAGAGATATGGTGGACCAATGACCTAAAATAGGAGCTTTCATTTTAATCAGTTAGCATCATAACTAGAGAATAGAAGAAACCATTTGTGCCTTTTTCCATTTAGCACCTTCTGAGTAGATAATGAGGTATGAAGCAGAAAACAACGACCGTAACAGTTAATGTTATCTCTTCTTAGGTAACATCCGGTGTTTTTCCAACATACCAGACCTTGTCTTTCAATTTATGTCCCTATAATGATATTACCTACAGTGTAGGCCATCTTTCCTAAGCTAAGAAAACTTACTTCTAAAGGATAATGTTTTGAGGCCTCAAAATGATGGAAACCCAACTCTGGAAGTGCACAATGATTAAAGGTGATTTGCATAGGCCTTAAGCCTCATAAACAGTTTTTGCATAGTTCTGTACAAACAAGATCATATCATATCCGTAAAATTGTAAGTACCTCATAGCACGATAAAGAGGGCGATACCAGAAAAGGTAGGATAGAGGAACACTTGCTAGGAAGTAGATTACAGACAGAAGCCAAATGATTATACCTACAAGAGTAGACAAGTTCAGGCTAAATTAAGTAAGAGTTTATTTTTATGGTTAATGGGTCTGCACTTAGTCACAGATCAAACCTGCTCCTCTGAACCAGGCTATGGCACATGCCAGAGAATTCCACAAAAGGCACACAATCAAACCTGAACAATGCCATAAACTTAGTCAATCTAAGTTAACAGAGCACAATCAGACTTAATTTAATTAGAGGATCTTTTGATACAAAACAAGGTAGAATATAAAAGGGTCAACAAGATTGCCTCAACCCAACCAAATAAAGCAAAAGCACACCCCAAGTCCAGACAATTATAATGAGTAAAAGTTGAACAAAGCACACTACTGTTGTAGTTTTGTAGAGAGTATAAATCCCAATCGAGTATTTGAGCCTTGCATCACAACATATAAGGTCTAAAGCCTCTCCACTCATTGCCAACTGGTTTTGGGTTGGATGCTCTAACTTTCATGAATGTCACTATTCTCTACATTCTGTTTTCCAGCAATACAAGAACTTTTTTGAACAATTTTCTAACTCAAACTACTAAAGTATATACAAGGACGAGAGTGATAAACAAAAAATCTGCAATCAGGTATCATCTGGCCATTGAAATCTGTGCCGATTATCACAAAAGAAAATAAATAAAAATTAACATACCCAAATATGTTGTGAGCGCAACATACTGGATCCTCTGCAGATGGATTGGTATTTCCTTTGTAATGTCATGATGGATGATGGGGAAAAATGTAGGCCAGTTTTTCTCCTCTATTGTTACTCCAGCTGCCAAAACAAAACAAGGGACTCAAATTTTAAATTACAAACCGGACTTAATATAGTTTATCTTGTATAGTTTCTCTTGAGCACTGATACGAAAATAGATAAACCTCGTTGTATGAACTCTTCCCGCCGCTTTAGTTCCTGAGAATAGATGATGACATCAGAGATTCCACTTACTAAATAGAAGAATAATTTGTCTAAAATCATATAATTCTCAACTAAAATCAGTGCTGCACCAATTGAAAAATTGCCTGCAAATATTGAAAAATAAAATTTGATCTGCATATTTTGCTCACCAACAATTCAGTCAAGAAGTAGCTAATTATTATTGTTCCCACGGCAACAATTATATTTAACACGCCTTAGTACGGAAGAGGTGCCTCAAATGAATCTCAATATTATCATACCCACAATAATTAGATGACAATTAATATAACAATAAAGGTCTAGGAATTTTGTTTACAAGTATGAGAAATATGAACTTATACACTATCTGAGTTATTTTGGGCAATTACCTGTTCCTTCTTTTTCAATTCAGCCTCTTTAGCTTGGAGTTCCTTCTCCTTTGATTGTAAACTCTAAAGTAAATAATAAGAAAACAAAAAAAAAATCTTTGATCATGAAGAACAGATAGCAAACGTTGAAATGTGATTGAACATCTTGCATATGCTGACCTACCTTTGTATTATCAAGAGGAATATCAATTGTTGCACCACGATCATAGGGTTCAGGAGGAAGGGGTGAAGGCCTTGAGTTTGCAGAGGGGACATTTCCAGGATTCTAGAAATTTAGCAAAAACGTAATAAGATAAAGGACAAGGAAGATTACAAAGGAAAAACGAAAGAAAGAAGAAAATCATCTTTATAGTGTCAGCACATCATTCAAGCACAATCACCCCACTAATGCACCATGATGCAATGTAAGATAAAACCAGTGGAGCAGTCACCGCCTTTACATCCATCCATTACCACTACCCCACCACTTCTACTTTATAGAATGAATCTTGGTATAATTATAGAACTATTTTTTATGGTTTTGTTTGTATTAGGATTAGGTGGATTGTTATTTTGTAAGTAATCTACAAGCGATAGGTTTGGTTTAGAATTGAAGGGACCTTTAGTTTTAAGTTTTTAGCTCACTTGATTAACTAAACGGTCGGATTAGGATCAACTAGTTTTTGACACGAACACGAAACAACAGGACCCACAAAAACTAATTGTCACACTTAATTATTATATATATATATATAAATAAAAACTTTCAATCATGTTACACTGCAATCAACTATAGGTGAGAACGCTTAAGACATTAAAGAAAGTTCTTTAATCTTTGAAATCTTGTATTTCCTTACATTTTCTTCGTTTTCTAATTTTTTTTTTTTTTTCCGGTTACACATTTTCTAAAACAGCTAAGCTGACCATTGAATAATAGAAAGAAGAAAAACAGAGATGAACACAGCTACATAAGCTACATTGTGAATTTCAATTCACCACGGGATCAAATACCAAATAGAGATCCAAACCAGTGAAAATGCATTGAAGATTTCGCACTATAAGCCAACATTTCAACATATGAGCAACAACATATATACGAACATGAACCGATTCAAGCTAGAAATTTTGGCCTATAGATACAAAAACATATATACATAAAAATTAAAATGTAGGTCCCTGTATTGGAACTTACGGCAAAGGGATTGACCTCTTCATCGGCGAAAGGGTTAGAATCGTAGCGCTGCATGGGAGCGAAGCAGGAGATCGATCGGAGCTCTGGATTGGGAACAATGGGAGAGTAATCAGAGTGTCTAGCAGTCTAGGGGATAGGAATCGTTGTTGAAGATGAAAATGAAAATGAGAGAGAGGAGGAGGCTTTGGAATGTACGGCCTTCGTTTTGAAGGAGTTGCTTGTTTCCTGGGAAAACTGGAACAGAAAATCAGAAACCATTAGAATAAAACTGTGTTTGGCGCGCGTGAAACAGAATGAACGAGGCAAGCTTTATATTATAGCTTTCGCCTTTCGCTTTGCTTCCATCACTCAACTTCCAACGTATATCTCAGATTTTTCCTTTTTTAAGGAAATTATTTATTTTAATATTTTAATTATTTTTTTAACATATGATATTTTTCTTTCTCTGAGAAGACTGAGATTCAGCGTCACAGATTTTTATTTTATTTTATATTTAAAATATTCTTTTAGCTAGTGATAATATATACATATTTAGACCATCCCACTTAGTATAATATTCTTTACCATAGTGTTTAATATTTTACATATTGACAAATAATTTACACTAAAAAAAAAAAAGGTAGAGCTATTTGCGCTCCACCCTTTCCACCCTTACACTATGGGAGTGTAGGGGCGTGAATAGCGCACCTCAAGAAAAACTATAATCGTTCAAAAAAATAAACTTTAACACCAATCAAAATCGTATTGATTAAGCACTATTCATTATCAACTTCCAAATTATAGTAACCGATCTTCAAGCAGCTAATTCTGTTTGGATGGCATAAGCATATCAACTCTCGATTATTTGTTTGTTCGAAGTATAATACAAATTTAGTAGCCATAATTATTGAAACAGCATACCACTTGGAATCAATTGATAATGGATAGAGAAGTTTGGGGTTAGCTTAAGTGGCAAAGATAGGTGAGGTAAGGATTAGGACTAGATTAGGTCGATAGTTCGAGGCAACAAAAAAAATTGATAATGGATAGAGAACTTTTAAAATGTTATCTTAAAATGCAAGACTAGACAAAAAATATAAATAATTTTATTAGATGCCGTGAAATTCATATAACTAAATAAGACTTGTATATGAATGAAGACGTTATGTAGACGTTGAAGCGTTCAAATCAAAACAAATTATAACTACATTTTAAAAGAAAAAATATATAATATGGCAAAACTATATGCAAACACCACCGACTGTAAATTTTAATCAACTTCATCAGCGTGTAGTCACAAGATGTTGCTAAAATGACCAAGAAAATTGAATTTATGACATGCTTTCTATGAGTGATCTTGCTATTTAGCAATTCAATCCCCTGGAAGATTTGAAGATGTATATCACTTAGAATGGAATAGATTACATTTGAATATATATAGAAACCAAGTTCATGCGGCATCACAGAGATACACCAGGGAAAAATGTTTCACTATCAAGAATTTCCAGTGACAAACAATTGGGTTAGCTCATTTATGCAGCAGACACCATTGCACGAGTTAAAATTATAACAGAATGACCACAAAAGTATTGAACACCAAAATCGGGCTGTTCACATCCAAAACTTTCTGTAGCTGATCGCAGTGAGAAGTCTCTGTAAGGGCTCAGGATGCGAATGTTGGTGATGTTAGTTTGGGCCATCATCTGCACCCAGTTTACAACAGATGTATCTTCTTGGTTGTAGCAGTCACAACTAGTGCACCCTCATCTTTGATAATCCAGTCAATAGGTCTTATTTCTCAAGTCAGTCATCACTTGCTCCGCTGCCACGAGGCTCTCTCCGTATCATGTCAAATAGGTCCTGAACAACTTCAGACATTGGTGGCCTAAACTCTGGCTCCGACTGTGAAATACACTTGACGTTAGGAATATGGTCGCAGAGTAGAGTGAAGCATTCATATGGCAAATCAAACTTATGTTTTTGAGCATTTGAAGCATTCTATCTTGGCCAGACAGTACCAGGTAAGCTAGGTTTACATGCCCAATGGTGCCCCTTTTTGAATATTATGTCACAAATAGCATATAAAAAATCTTAGTTAACTGCAGAACTTATTGTGGTAAAAAATGTCATTGCTAACCTGAACACATCGAGATATAATGTCAGCAAAGTGTGATAAGGATTTTGTAGGATATTGTCCGTTTAGAGAAGGATCAACCATCCTTGATAATGCATCAATGTCATGAAGCTGGTGAATGGCCCATCTAACCAGGAATTGCTCTCCTCGAACCCGTGTCCTATAAATTCAAATTTTAAATAAAAATATATTCAGCAAGAGTTTTTTTTGGGTGGTTCTTGGGGGCGGGGGAAGCAATTAAGAACTTGAATTTGTTTTTCTTTTCACCTGTCATGGGACTTTCGGCCTGTTAATAGTTCTAACATTACCACTCCAAAGCTGTAAACATCACTTTGATGGGTATAAATTCCTGACTCAAATTCTGGAGCTCCATAACCATAAGCTGATAGCAGCTGTCCTGACAACTGAAAGTAAGAAACAATTTGGTAGTAGTAAGTAGTTTTAGTGGTGACCATAAGTAGTCATCATTGGTTCAATGGTTCCACACTGGAGTGGTTCAATTTTTTGACAGCCCAATAAGCAAGCTTCAAGATCAGAGGGTGAAAATCAACCGACAGAAATGACCTAAAGCTCTAAAAAATGAAGGATTATGACTTACCTGACTTACGGAACCTGCTGAAATTAAAGGAGCCAAGCCACAGTCAGATACACGAACGGAAAGGTCATCATCAAGGAGAACGTTGGCAGACTTGAAATTCCTGTGTACGATAGGTGGCTGACAGACCTCATGTAAATACCTTCTCACACAAAATAACAATAGATTCAGATTGCCTGAAGTTTCTATCACCATTTGATCAGGGAAAAAAAGTGTAAGAGACTGAATTCAGAAATTGGCATTGCAATTGGTACTCACTCTAAGGCTCTTGCGGCTCCAAGTGCCATTCTAATGCGAGCATTCCATGAGAGTTTCTTCTTAAATTCATCATCTAAGTGCAGAGCATCATGCAGTGAGCCACAACTGCAATACTCGTAGATAAGAAGTCTTTGACCATGCTCTGCACAGTAACCTATTAGCTCGACAACATTAGCATGCCGGATTCTATCAATGTTGTTTACCAGTTCAAGAAACTCATCATCCTTCTGCTGACTGGAAGCTCTCTTGTCCAATTTCTTGACAGCAAGTAGCTACAAAAGCATCCCAAAAGGTTAATGTCAGTTTCTAAACTATTCTATGCAGCAACTACAGAAACTGCTTAATCACATGAGATAGAACTTAGAAGCACATATGAGAGAGAGAGAGAGAGAGAGAGAGAGAGAGAGAGAGAGAGAGAGAATTGTTAATTTAAAATAACCAAAATTTACCATAAAAACATAATTAAGTAAAAATAGACTACTCCAAAATAAAACGACACCACTTCGTCACGAATTGACAAACAAGCAGACCTAAAACTAAGATTAGAGTACTCATTGTATGCTAGAAACCTATGAGAGAAGGATCATGAAGCATTGAATCTACATACGATCAATTCGATGCTTTCATTCCACATGGTAATTTTGATACTATATCAATCATATTTTTCAAAATGAATTTGGATGGTTTTAAGTACAAATAGCAGCATATAGTAAATAACAATGTAAACAGGAAGACTATTGATAACAATCAAGAAAAACTGCCAAAAAGGTGCAAGAGTATAAGTGCCTAAGACAAATTTCAGTTAATCACTCAGACATGAAGTAGGTGCAATAAAGAAAAACCAATCCATGATTAAGAATCAGACCTTTCCATCAGGAAGCTGTGCCCTATAGACACTTCCCAGCATGCCATCTCCAATAAGATTATCTGGAGAAAAGCTGTTTGTATATTGCTGAAGGGAAGCAATTGTGAAAGACTTTGCAGAAATTGCAGGGTTTAGATTTTTGGTGGAAGGCTTCACTGTAGTCACTTCAGTTGGCACAATTGGCTCTACAATGACCTTAACAGGTGGAGGAAGAGGTGGAGGGGGAGGGGGAGGTGGAGGGGGAGGAGGCATCAAGTATGCATCAAGTGAACTCAAATCAACCACATGCCCGTCTCGCTTTGGTGTTGTGCCCATTCTTTGGACATTTCTATCTTGCTCGTCATTATTTGGAATTGCCCATGTTCTTCTGGTATCTGTTTCATTATCCTCTTTGGGCCTCACAACTGCCTCTTTGGGAACTGTCCATCAAATTTTTAGTAAGTCATTTACAATAAAATGAAAACTAGAAAGCACAATATACTCTTATATTAGATTGGAAGAGAAAAAGTGAGAATTTATTTGCCTTTCTGTATTTGATTGGTTGGTTGAACCAAGGACCCATTGTCCCTGGGAGGGTTCTCCCCGTCACCTTTATATGCACCTATTTGATGCCCCTTGGAAATTCTGTCAGCCTCCCCTTGTCTTCTGATACATCTTGGCAAAAAAAGCAGCAGTGCTATTGCCAAAAAAATAAATGCCAAAACCCCTAAAATCGATATCCAAACTACCCTTTTAACAGTTTTCTTTGTCTTTCCAGAATTTGATGCTTCTTGTGCAGATGGTCCATCAGCCTGTTTCCCAGGTGTTCTCTCAGGTGATTTTCCAGGTGTTTTCCCAGAAGGTGGTCCCCAAAAAGATGATGGAGCTGGTGGTGGCCCTGGTGGAGTCAACGGAGAAGTGGGTGGAAGCATTGGAGCAATAGACGAATTGAATAGATTTCCATCTTTTCTGGATTAAACATATAAGAATTAATTATGTTGAGAAACTTATTATGATAACAATAATAAGTCAATATGACGCTTCCTCTTTCCAACAAACAGTGTATAACATAAGTCAATAACTTAGATTCTTTATAAGATATACTGCAACCAAATCATAATGTTAAGGAGAAGTCTATGATGAGTGTGAAACTGCAAGTAATCAGTTCAAATTGTAAACTCTTATACTCCATGAATCCCACCTAAAGTTTGGGATGCTCAGCAACTTTCCAGGTATGGGTCCAGAGAAAAGGTTATTCTCTACATTCCTGTTCAACGAGGAAGAAAATCATTTATAATGCGAAAGAAAGGATGAAAAAAGAAAAAAAAAGGCAATGCAATCCTACAAAATTCTATAAATGACAATTAAAATGAAAATTTTTAGAGGATTACAGGTCACTCAAGGGAAGATCCTGTAAACGGTCGAGGGTTCCAGACAGTTGATTGTTCTGCAAATGTCTGCCAATAGAGGAGTTAGCTCCATTCATTGAGACAAAATATGCATACTATAAATGGCTTACTCAGACAAGATACTCACAGAGTGGTCAGAGATGACAGGTTTTCTAGAGAGGGTGGCAGTTGCCCACTCAAATTGTTACTGGACAAATCTCTGCACGAGGATAAGTGTGTGTATTTGTTAATAATAGCCTATAAAAGTAAATCTGGAAAGTATAAGTCTGAAAAGTTCAGAATAAGAACCTACAAGTTGATCAACCCTGTAAGACTTTCGAAGACGTCTGGTATATCTCCAGTTAACAAGTTATTGTTAAGAGACCTGAATGGAAAAATAGCTTATCTTAGAAACGAGCATATTAAAAACTGAGAGTTGATGTCCTAGGCATCAACATTGAAAACGGAGCAAGAAAATCTTACATGTCTGTGAGTTGAGTCAACGAGGCTAAAGAAGTTGGGATGCTTCCAGTGAATTGGTTAGCTGAAAGAAAACTGCCAAAGGTAAAGACTATCATATCTTTTGCATAAGGAGGTGCGCACAACAGGCAGAAAATCATAAGAACTCTCAGGCTAATATTTGATTTATGCAGTATTAAATTACAATTTCGGTAGGACATACAAGTTTTGCAGGGTAACAGGCAAACTGACTGGAATACTCCCCCCAATATGGTTGTTGCTTAGATCGCTGCACACAAACATCAATGTCGATACACAAATGTATCAATGTATTACATGATATGCAATGTATTATGATCTGGGGAAGCTATTCCTAAATCTTTCTCCCCCATTTACATTCTAACTGGGGCATACACAGACGATAACAGCCACATTGTCAAATGCATCAGATAGCATCTAGTAGATAATGGGCATGGCCCACATGCTGTCATCCTAAGGAAACTTGGAGCAAAAAATAAAATTAAATAAAAAAACAATCTCTCTCTCACACACACATAGAGTTTCATCTGTCTGTGTGTGTGAGAGAGGGAGAGAGAGGGAGAGAGAGAGAGACACAGAGAGAGAGAGACAGAGAGAGAGAGAGAGAGTACAACTTACATTGCTTTTATTGAAGAAAACAATCCCAAGTGCTCACCCAGTTCTCCTCCCAAATTAGCGCCATTAAGAACTCTATAAAACCATATAATCATAAGACAACTGACAATTAACATGTAGAGAACCATCTATCAATAAAATAACAAAGAGATTCACATACATTCTCAATATTATGGTATCGTTACATTCAACACCTTGCCATGCTTCACCACATGGGTCTCCTCCAGCAGAAGTCCACCCAGGAAGAACAGGAGAACCAAGTGCAGCATGTAAGTTGTTAATTGCAGCAACTGATTGAACCAGAAGTAAAGGCAGATAATAAGGATTTACAGCTCCAATTAACTATAAGAATTAATAACCATAAACTAATAAAACATGTTTGCACAACACACATTTACACTAAAATAAAGCATACAGTCGCTGAAAAAAGCACGTCGCAGTCACATTATCAGCAGAAATCTTTTGAATTAAGTATATCTTCTTTGTTCTACGGAATTATCCTTAAAAGAGAAGAAATAATCAAGTCATGAACGTATAATACGTAGATTTAGAACTTTAACACCCACTCACTTTCCCACATTTTCTCGGGAAACAAACAGACATAAGAATTTTAATGCTGAACCATGGCTAATAAACGAAAATGGGAAGAGCCTTACCATCAACATTATTAGTGGCTCCAAGAGAAACTTGCGCCAAGCAGATCAATACAAACCCCATTAAAACTTGCGCATAGATCTTCAAGTTCTTGTACTCTAACACAGATCTCTTTCGACCCATTGATCCCAAACTCAACTATACTTCTCAATTCCTTTTTATCTACGCAATCATCCACAAATCATCCTCCAATCTGAAAATTAAACAAAAACAAAAATCACATAATTGAAAAAAAAAAATACTAATATCTAAACAAAAAAACAGCCCGTGATCTTATCACCGCCAAAAAAGTGAGCAAACTCAGGAACCCAATTGTTAAAACTCAAAGATAAACAATACCATGAACTTTAAACGAACATATACACACAGAGAGAGAGATACAAAGATGGACAATTAGACACCTATATGTTTCATGTGAATAATGGAAATGGACTTACAGAGAAGATGGTAAAGGAACTAAGCAAATGCTGAAGCAAATTGAAGTAAATGGAGCAAGAAAGAGTGAGAGCTTTGTGAAAAAAGTAGTGATTTGATTAGTATAATATTTAGATAAAAGAAAAAGAACAACTTAAGAGCTAAGATTCAATGAATTTAGTAATGGAAGTGAGGTGTGTGTAGAAAGAATATTGCATCATAATTCGACCAACCAATTACTATTAATTCCTAACCTTCGGGGAAAAAGAAAAGTTGAAGAAAAAGGCAGAGGAAAATGTAGAAAGGTACAGAGTGAGGAGGAAGAAGGAGGTCCTCTGAAACTCTTCTCTCTTAGTCTTCTTTTTTAGTTTTTTTTTTTCTCTTTGTTTCTCTCTCTTACCATTATCTCTTTCTAAACTTTATCTTTTTTTTTTTTTTGGTCAACTCTCAAGAACAGTATGTGCGTAAGTCATACATATCTCTTTGTAAGAAAAGGTTGAATAATAAGCTCACGCTCTTCGTGCTCTTCGTGTGGGCGCGTGTCAAATTTTCATGTGGAACATTTTTTTTTTTGTGGGCATTTATCTTGTGATTGGTAGTAATGACCAAATCTTTGGATGTTTCTTTTCTTTTTTCTGACTCAGAAATTAAAGGATAAAATCTGGTAGAAAATATATGCTTTTAATGGATATAGTAAATTGAAAGTTGGATCAAATAGTAAGAAATTCACATGGTAACTATGCTATTATCAATAATTTTATATTAAACTCGCTAAATAGTAAATTTAAAATTAAAATTAACATAATAAACCTTACCTTTTAACCATTTATTTTCTCTCTTTTACATATGATATTTTCTATTTTTATTATAACTCTTTCTCATCAAATTATAATAACTTTTATCACGATTTTATAGTACAAAAATTTTACGTTGCAAAATGTTGTGTGCAAATTAACGTGTAATGTGAAAGAGTATTTACACACTCGAATGCTAAATGTTGGCTTTCTTACATTCTATGTTTATACCTCATGTATCTTTCACAACATAGAAAAACTCTCACGCAGTATATGCGTTATACTTTTAGTACTATTAACTAAAACAATTATTTATACAACAAGTATCAGTCAAATTGTGAGGACTTTATAATGCTTTTGTAGCAGAGTATTTAAGAAATGTTACATGCAAAATATGAGAGAGTGTTTAAATAATCAAACACATTTAGCATGTTTATTTATTTTGTACGAGAGAAAAACTTTTACATAACACGCATGCGTGTGATAGTTTATGGTGTTAATTGATACAATTAGTCATGCTAATAACGAGCATTAAAAAAAAATTGTTGTTCCAGCTGGTCATGAATAGTGTTGCCATTGCCACGCGATTAAAAAAAAAAGAGCTGCTATTTGCACACATTTTTTTTTCTTTTTGCACACTTTTCTCCTACACACCTCCTACTATCTTTTAAAATGTAAAATTGCTCTTTAACACACCTTTCTCATTACCAAAATACTCCCAATATCATTAATTTTACCAAATTTCTCTTACACACCTACCTAATCCATTCAAACAATACACACTCACTCAACCCTTTTAGACAATACACACCTTCACCCCCAACCTCATGCCCACCCGATCCTAGCCAAGAACACACCCTTGTATACCAACATCATCATCGGAGCCGTCACCATCGCCGTCAACTCAGCCGTCGAAGTCGCCGTTAACTCATTACTATCAATCCGATGTTGGTGGTCTGACCACCTTACTACAACATCATAGCCACTGTAATCAACTCATAGTTATGTCTTAAGCTAAATTATTTTGATTCAGATGCAAATCTAGGTTTTTTTATCAAATTTAAATTGGTTAATCAATCTCAATACCTATTTTTTTTTTTTTGAAATAATTTGGAGTGCAGGTTTTCTGAGTTTCAAGATTGAAATTTCGGGTTTGGGTTATAGGGTTTCGCAGGTCGTTTGACATTAGTCTACCGTACATTTCGGTTTCGTTCGACAGCTTACTACCGAACGAAACTGAAAAGTTCGACAACTTACTATCGAACGAACCCGAAATGTTCAGCAGACCAGTGCCGAAAGACTTGCGAATTCGAAAATGAATAACTAGAAAATTCACTCTTGCACTCTAAAAAACCTCACTCTAAATCATCGCAAACAGGCGAAAAATGTATTGGGATTGATTAACTAATTGAAATTAGATAAGAAAGCATTAGATTTACATTCAAATCCAAAAATTTTAGGTTAAGGTATGCCTCCAACTTCCAATGGCTATGTTGGAGAGATGATGCATGGCGGCGATGAAGGCGGGTTGACGGCGGGAGGTGAATGTCGGCAATTTTGGGATGGAGGTTGGGTTACGGGTGGGGTGTGTTTTGGTTGTGATTGGAGGTGAGGTTGAGGGTGAGGTGTGTAGTTGTGGTTTAGGAGTGTTGAGTTTTGGGTGTGTAAGGAGAGGTTTTTTTTTTTTTCAAATTATGTGGGTTGTCTTTTAAGGTAATTTTCTTTTGTGTCAATTAAGTAATTTCACAAAATAAATTAGTGAAAGTGTGCAAATAACAGCACTTAAAAAAAAAAAAAAAAAGATAGTGTTGACACGCTTACTGAGTGCGCGTGAAAAACCTATTTACGGGAACTGAAAATTAATTTCGAATTTTTGTTTACGTTAACGACCGTACATGTCAATAATAACCGCCAGTTTTTCTATGGGCTTCACGTGTTCTGTCGAAAACTGTTATGGGCTTTTCTAGCCAGCCAATCAACAACCCACAAAATAGAATAGCACAAAGTTTTTTATTTTCTCTTCTATTTTTCCCCCTTAATTTCAAATTAATTAAATAAAAACGGTAACAAACTTTTCAGCAAATATTATGAGAAAACAACGGCATCCAAAAGCCCGTTTGGATAGGAGCGTTTGGCGAATTTTGTGATAGCGTGTAGTGTGGGAATAAAATTGGAGGACGGGAAAAGCGACTTTTAGAAAAGCAGATTTTTTTTCTTTTATCTCTTCCAAAGTTCCAACAGGCAAATTAAAAAGGAAGTCACAACTCACAAGTCATAAGAAAATTGAGAAAAATTGAAAATGGTATCCGCAAATGACAAGCGGTCTTTTATTCTTTAGCTGTCTTTCATCAAGGAATCTATCTGATAATGGCCAGTTAGCCCACCGACTAAATTACAGAAAACTCCACCTCTTGTGTCGTTTAGTTCACATCATCACATTTAATTATATTATTGTTTTTCACGTACAAATTATATATAGTTTTCTTTCTTCTTTTTCCTTTAAGCACCAGAAAATATTATATAAAATAAAAGATAAAACTATAAAATATGATATCACAGCTGAAAATGGTGTCCTTCAACTGCCAATAGGCATACTTACTGAATTAGCCTTTTTATAATTATGAGCAACCGAGTACATAAATGAGCCACTCAAATCCTCCAAATTACTCATTCATAAAAATATACAATTTGTATATAATAAGTGTATATATTTATTTTATATTTTTGACTAAATATTAAATCACATGATAAAAGAAATGAACTCGTAAAATATACATATTTATGTATCTAATAAGCTAATAAAAAAATATACTTAGTGTATGTATTTGATTGTTGTTTATGGAATTATGGGTCTAGATAACCGAACCCAAAAGAAAAAATGATGATTAAGAAGACAAATGGATAATATTTTGGTGGATAATGGAGATTGAATATATTGATGAATGAAATATGAAAAGGCATTTTGGTGCTTGGAGGAGAAAGACAAAGAAAGCAACCCCCCTAACTGAATTAGCAATTAATAGGGCTGGTTAAAGTCACACTCATATCAAACATATGTAGCGATCGATGCATGCATGTCAATTATGTATGTCATTCACGTAACCATATCCTTCATTGATATTATGATGTCATCAACAAACTGTTTAATTCTCTCTTTCTCCGAACGCTTATCATTGTCATTAAGACTTGAATGATGTGGTGCCCCAGCGGCCAGCAACGTATAGCTTTGAATTGATGCTATTTGTTCGTCACGCAGAAGCTTATAATTGGCTGCACAAGAAAGATGAACACCCCAATACCAATCATGAATTGACACGATTAATTGGATGACTGTGTTAGTGTTAGTGCACGTACTTATTTATTAAATTAAACCCCTCTCTCTCTCTCTCTCTCTCGGATGACTGTGTTAGTGTTAGTGCACGCACTTATTTATTAAATTAAACCCCTCTCTCTCTCTCTCTCTCTCTCTCTCTCTCTCTCTCTCTCTCTCTCTCTCTCTCTCTCGGTCTTTTTATATGATCAGTTGATCACTATAGTCCACAAAACACCTAGGTAGGCGTAGCCAACCCAAGTAGCACTACTTGACTTGACCCAAAAAAAAAAAAAAACCCTAGTAGTACTGAATAGTCCATAATGCACAGTGCACTATGCCATATAAGTATGATTATGGACATATATATATATTGCATATATACTTGTTGATCTTAATTGTCCAACTATTAATAAGTAATAACGAAAAGGGCGCAATCCTAGAAATTCTGCTGGGTCCTGAATATCAAAGATTTCCGGACCATCGATCTGTTTACTTGCGCCAACGGCCAACCTACTAGTTTTAGTATTTTAGTTTGGTGGGCTGAGCGAGCTAGTGTTGTATTCATGCCACCAGTCACTAAAACTATCATCATAATCAACTTCACCAAACCGGCCAGTCACACCCAACTTGTGACGACATGCAACCCATCTTCAATAATTCCCTGCTTCAATTCATCACTATTAATATGAATATGATGGCTAACCTTGCATGTCCTAATGGCTGCCTTATTATAATTAATCATAAAGATACTAATTATTCAACTCTTAATATGTATCATAACTTATGATGGATATATATTTAATTTCCCATCATAGAGGAAAATTAACTTTAGTCTCGAGTGACATATATGTCTCCACTCGTTCGATCGTTACCAACCCCGTCATTACATTGCCTCTCCTATGCTATACAGAAAACCAAGGGGTTTTTTGTTTAATTTTATTATATATATATATATATATATATATAACAGCATTGCATCATTAAAACACTTTAATTGTACTAACATACCACCTATAAGAATGTAGAGTGCCTTGTCATTGAGAAATTATATTATTGTGCAAGTGCTATATATAAGGTCTTGAGGTTCTTCTTTTATTGTTAATTCGTTTTAGGATAGATCGATGCCTAGATTAATTGTTTCTTCATGATTTTAAAGCACTCACGTATGTTAGGCCGAGTGACATCACGTGCTCCATATCACTTAATATAAGTTATCAACATGTTTACAACCATATCATAGAGTGAACAAAATATAATAAATAAATTTGGTTGACGTAACAGTACTTTAAAAAAAGAGCATATGGGCATTTAATCATTAGTGAAGTGGTTGTAAACTTGTAATGAATAATGATGAAGATGAATTCTCTAATGATGAATAATGATGTATTGTTATTGACAAAAAATTATTGTGGTGTATTGTAATATTATGTGAGATGTTTACATGTGTTATAATATGTTATCATAATATTTTATCAATTCGCTCAAATTATAATTATAAACTGTGTACAACTTATTAAGTGGTAGTCGGCTGACAATATATGATATCTCGTTACACTCACATCATTGCGGCCGAGGTGCTGCTGAGGCTTTTGGGCTGTGCAGCGGCCCAGACCAATCAAATATACTCTAAAGATCTCAGGCCCATAGTCTTATAAAACTTGAGCTTGTTGATTTCAGATCCAGTTGGGCAGGGCTGCAAGAATCCAAATTCCAAATATGTCTGCGCTAACCAACCAAACGACCAAACCAGCAACCTCATCTTCTTCTTGTCCATCGAACCATCTGAATCTCTCATTCTCATCGCATTAACGCAAACAGAGCGAGAGAGATGCAGTCCCGGTTAGCAAGCCTAGCTCGAACCCTAAATTCGACTCGGAGATCCTTCTCGTCCTCCACGCAAACCCCACAATCATCAAGCACTACATCATCATCCCAATTCCCGCCAACTCTGGCGGGCCTGCGCGCCCGCCTGGCCGCCGAGTCCCCGACTCTGACGGAATTCGTGGAAGGCCCAGGCCCATACTCCGTGGAGGTGGGCACCAAGAAGAACCCGCTCCCCAAGCCCAAGTGGATGAAGGAGGCGATCCCCGGCGGCCAAAAGTACACCCAGATCAAGAAGAAGCTCCGGGAATTGAAGCTCCACACGGTCTGCGAGGAGGCCAAGTGTCCCAACCTCGGCGAATGCTGGTCCGGCGGCGAAACCGGCACCGCCACGGCCACCATCATGATTCTCGGGGACACGTGCACACGTGGTTGCAGGCAAGTTGTTCGTCGAAATGCCTTTGAGAGCTGTCGTGCTTAGTTTTAAATGCTGATGGAGTTTGTTCTGTTTGTGGGTTGTCTTGAAATTGTAGGTTTTGTAACGTGAAAACTTCAAAGACTCCGCCTCCACCGGACCCCAATGAACCGTCGAATGTGGCGGAGGCAATTGCGTCGTGGGGTTTGGATTATGTGGTCATTACTAGTGTGGACCGGGACGATTTACCTGATCAAGGGAGTGGGCATTTTGCGGAGACCGTGCAAAAGTTGAAGGTGCTCAAACCCAGTATGCTAATTGAGGCTTTGGGTATGAATTTTCTATTTTCTTTGGCTAAGCGCCTTTGGTTATGATTATTGTATTAATGTATTGAATTAGACTGATAGAAGCAAGCACAGTATGGAATTTGGAACATTTACATTGAGCGGATTCATTTTATGTATTTTTTTGTATGCATAAATGGTTAAGAGGTGGTGAGCATTATGGATAATTGTAGCTAATGGATGTTAAGTCAGGCATTAGTGTGATTAGAGATAATTTTTTTCTAGACTTTCTATCGTGGATCGTCTTTTTTATGTGATGTTGATTGGTCATGTTGTTTTGAAGTTCCTGATTTTCGGGGAGACTCGGGCTGTGTAGAGAAAGTGGCAACATCAGGATTAGATGTCCTTGCTCACAATATTGAGACGGTTGAAGAGCTTCAGAGGGCAGTACGAGATCATCGTGCTAATTTCAAACAATCTTTAGATGTTCTAATGATGGCCAAGGACTATGCTCCTGCTGGAACACTTACAAAGACCTCATTAATGTTAGGCTGCGGGGAAACACCTGATCAAGTTGTGAAAACAATGGAGAAGGTGAGGGCAGCAGGTGTTGACGTGATGACATTTGGTCAATATATGCGACCGTCAAAGCGCCACATGCCTGTGTCTGAATACATTACTCCTGAGGCTTTTGAGAAGTATCGAGCTCTTGGCATGGAAATGGTATGCTTTTATCCTTTTTGTTTTGGGAAAATAATTGTTTGAGCATTGGTAATGGTATAACTTGTAGCTCTTGCATGTCATACTTTTCATGCTCACGACTATGATCAGTGATTTATTTGGCTAGGACAACAGCATTGACTATTTGTTTGCCCTATTCATTTTATTTGTCCTGTACTTTATTATGTCAGTATTGATAGTACTTTGCATGAGATCTCTTTAGCGTTTCCATTTCTGACTTACTATTATTTACTTCAAGTCACTCTAAGATACCCATTAGTTATGGTAGTGGTTCTCTCCTTTCATTTTGCTTATGGGGATCTGCAATGCAATCGTAGTAAGATTCCTCATGTACACTTTAACTCTTATAAGGGAAGATGCATGTAGTTTCCTAGATTCTTACACTTACTGGCATATCTGTTCTTTTCCCCTATGCTTATAGACTATCAAGTCCATAAAAGTGGGGTCAATTGAATTTTACATAACTATTAAGCTAATTGTGGTTGTAGCCTTGAATTTCAACTTTGTCTTTATTACTGGAAAAGGGGGTATGTGATTTTAGGTTATGTTATATATACTAGGAGTTCAACATAAAACAAATGATCTTCTGGCGCACCTCACCAATATAGTCCTGGTTGCTCCCAGGTCCTAAACCTGGAAACCAGATCAGGCAAGGTATAGCCGTATCGAGACTGGTTTACTCTGGCTGTGGTAAACACCATACTCACAACTACATTCTATCCCACTGGGCACTTCTTCATATTAACTTTGCAGTCGAGGGGCAATTCAGTCCAAAGAAAAGTGGAGGGGGCAATTTATGAGTCTCATGAAAGTACTGTCATCCTTTGCATAGTTATCCTCTGTGCAATTCTAACATTTGCATGCTCTTTTATTTGTCTTCCAAATATATAGAGTTTAAATATTCAAAATTCTTACTTTATTGAATCTTCTTTTATCAAGCTTGCATGTTTATCTTGTACTATGATTCAAGGAACTAGCTTTACCTTTATAAAAGGTGCAGGGCACAAGACTCAAGTGATGAATCTATAATTGCTTCTTTACCACATGCATTGATAATATCTATTGAACTACAAAGTGTCCTTAATAAGAAATTATTCTATAATCATTTTCATGTTGTGACACTTCATAATTGAATGTACTAAATATATGAATTGATACTATAACATCTCATTGTATCAAACATGATCATATTGTATGTATAACAGATTAATTAACTGTATATTTTGAATGGAACAGGGATTTCGGTATGTGGCATCTGGTCCCATGGTCAGGTCGTCATACAAAGCAGGTGAATTCTACATCAAATCTATGATAGATTCAGATCGGGCTGCATCTTCGCATCTTTCCGTCTCAGGATGAGTTGGTTTTTCTCTTACATGTAAAATTTTCCTGTCGTCATCTCATAAGGTTTCAGTCTGTATTCTTTTTCCCCTTGTGTCACTGTGTATTATACAAGTGATGATTGTACGGGCTCAAGCCTACATGGGCTTGTCATACTCTGTTATGATCTGTTCCAGTTGTATGTTCATTCACTGTAATTATCATATATCACGGTCTGCTGCTTCATTGAGGTCTTATTTTCCTCTGATTGTTGCTGTTACTCTGCATATTAATAACAAGAATTATTGCTTTATTCTTCAATGGTACATCTTTACATGCTTATTCTTCTAGTACAGACTCTTCATTTCCACTGCATAAAGTGCAATATAGTTTAACAAAAAAGATAGACTATAATTTAATACAATATCAGCAAGAATGGACAGTAGTTAAACTACACACACACACACACATATACATATTCCTGTTTATTGTGTTTGGGTCTACTTGATGGCAATACCAAAATCATGTCTCCTCCCCAAGTGTACTTGAAAACCAGTTCCAGTGTTATATTTCAACTTGTTAATGATCCTAGTAAGGCTTGCCAGACTGGTTGAGGGTCCTCCCTCCCTCAGGCCTCAACCAAACCACCTATTAGTTAGTAGTAGTACTTTGTACTGCTTCTAAAATTCTGCTTTCTGGGGTCCTTCATCCCCCCATATTTTCATTTTTATATTGAAAACTAGGATGTTCATTTGTAGCTGTAGGTAACAAGCATCTGGGACCATATTGATGGTGGCGTATGGGCATCTTTCCTTTGGGCTTGGCATTGGTTTCTAAATGTTTTGTCCGTACTAAGCCTTTCTGTTGTCTATACCTTTCAAAAAAAGTTCTTTTGGGTTCCATTTGGAAAGAGTGACTAGTGGTTTAGTTTGGGACCCTCTGTCTCTCAGGTTGCTGCTAAATAAGATGTCACATTCTACTTGCAGCTGCATAAAGCTTTTATCTCTTGCTGCTTTGAAACTGAAGAGTGAAGAGCGAAGGGTGAAGAGGTCCTCACTATAATGCCCAAGCCATCATCAATATCTCCGCCCTGAGGCCTAAAGCCTAAACCTTGTCTCTCTTGGCAGTCTGCACCACTCTCTAGTCTCTAGTCTCTACCCCCCAAACCCTTTCATTTTCAGACTCTCTCCCAATATTATATGACCGTTAGATTTAAATCTTTATTTCGCACCCTCACCACTACTAGTCACTACCACTAAGCACTGTGACCTTACTCTCTGCTTTGACAAAACCAAACCCATAAATGGGTTGCTGTCTCGGCACCACCAAGAGGTCCAAGACCCCAAACCCAGACCCAGACCACGCAAATGGCTCCAACCACCACCAATTCCACGCCATATCTTTGGCCGCGGAGCCCAAGCCCATCCATATCGAAAAAACCCAAGTCAGAGCCTCACCACCACAACCACCGCCGATTGTTGAAGAAGAGTCTGTGAAAGAGGTTCTCTCTGAAACCCCCATTGCCAAACCACAAAGCCCAAAAAAGGCCCAAGAGAAAAATACCCATTTGCCTCCGAAGCTGCAAGAACACCCCAAAGAGCTCTCCGAGGCTTCTCAATCTCTGGTTTCAGAGTCTTATGGGGTCAGCGAGAGCTTCTCATTGTCAACAACAACAACTACCACCACTATTACGGAGGCCAAAGACGACGAAGCTACCAGTAAGCGAAAGAGAGAACTGGGTCCCAGAGTGAACGGGTCTTCGGCGACGGTACGTCGTAAGCGTCCTTACTCCGGCGACCTCTCCGGCCGGAGGGAAAGAGGAGCTAAAGCTCCGCTGAGAGCATCGGAACCTCCGGTGGGGAAGAGGAACCGCACTGAGACGAGGTCGTTTCGTGGGCGGGAATCGGGTCAGCTGAGGACCATGCAGCGTAGTACAGGCTCCACCGGAGTCCGGCGTGATACGGCCTCGGCCCGATCGAGGTCACCGGCTACCCGGACCGCCGGTGGAGTGGGTCGAGGGGGTATAGGAAGGAGCCCGTCGAAGGTGACTGGACGAGCCGGTGGCAGTTCATCATCTCTGGGTGTGGAGAATGAGGGTAAAAAGGAGGAGCCAAACGACCGCGTTTCGCAGCAGGGGAGCGAGTCCCTTGAGAACCCTTTGGTTTCCTTGGAGTGCTTCATCTTTGTCTAGTTGCTTTTGGTTGTATTTTGTCTAAGTGTATTTCATTTCTTTCTTGTTTTTGACAGCATGGTGGAATTGAGCACTTTCCTGCATAACGTTCTTAGATTATAGCTTTAAATAGCAAATGGAGCACTATTGAGAAAAATGGAAAGTTGGGTTTGCTTTCAAAAACAATGTAAATTCTCTCGAAATGGTATCAAGATTGTGTCTTTATCAAATTATCTAGTGTTGTTCATGTTGCTCAAGGCAAATTCTCCTGGTTATCTTAGTTTTTGCCTTGTAAAAATGGCATCTTTGTGTGAACTAGTAGCTTTGACTTTTGAGCATCCTTATTCCTTCTTTTGGTATATGCCATTGTAATTGTATATTAAAAAACCCAATCATAAATGAATTAACCTTGTTGTGGATAGCAGGAAGGAGCTGACCTGCTGAGTAGTGAGTACAATAAAAAAAAGAGTTGAGATTTGCAAATTGTCTAGGGATATGTAGTGGAAATGGTCCTCGAATTGGTATCTTCTCTTGGGATGGGATGAGAAGGAGTGAGGACAAAGACTACTTTAGTTCTTTCCCTTTCATTGGTGTTGGTGTAAGGCTTTCTATGGATACAAGACTTTCCAGCATCACAGATTCACAGTATTGTCTTTTGCTTGTACGGTCGGTACTCACTACCCAGCAACAGTTGCTAGAAAATTTCCTGGGAGGCTGTGACTGCTTGCTTGCTCATACTGTACTCTTCTCATCTCTGTTTCTTGCTTTCAATTCCATTGTAGTGGTTTGTGATATCTGATTGAGTAGTTGGTTATTTAATGTTGGAAGTTAAAACCCAAGTAAGCATTTGGATCCACTGCAGAATGCATTCATAAATGACAAAATGCAAAGTGAGAGGCTCTGCCCACTTGAAGTTAAACATGATCCATCTCTAAAAAAAGCAATTAAGCAAGACCACCTTAATTAAACATGTACCCAAATATACATATGCACGTATCATTATGCTGATGAGTCTTGGCTACTGGATTCCTATGTTGAAAAGGACTGTTAAAAACGTAGGTAGGTTTAGTTTCGGCTTATTGTCGTATTCATGTCTGGTTTTGGTTTGGACTTTAGGTTGATGAGAGGAGGGGTTGAAGCTACAAGCTAGCATGGTTTGTGTTGATGGAGAGGCCAAGTGATGCGTTCTGGGGGACAGGGTGCAGGAGCAGGATGTGCAATGAAGGTAGGAATATCTTCTCCTGGCATCACCACAGATACTTCTCTGGCATAAATTGTCATCTGCACAAATATAAAAGTAGCTTACAAGTCAATAACACATACAGTGCAAACAAATACAAAAATGTTTTCTTATCATACTGTGAATCTAGGTCATTGATTAGGTTGATTTTTGTTTGAATGTACAGTTTAGATTCACAGTTTCACAATATAAATTTCTTCTATTGGCTTTCAAGAGAACATGATCGCAAACAAATATATGCAGCTATATATATAATAGTAAAATAGACAGTGTGACAGACTGACAGTATAATTGAGAATGTAATTGAAGTATGTTTTGGTTGTGGTCATTGGGCAAGCTATCCTGCCATGAACCCAAGTGAGCAAATAGTATATTTTAGTCACTCCCTGGCAAGAAAATCAAAATGAACGAATCATGATAATCACTAAAACCAAAGAGGGTCCTTGGAAGTTACTTTTCTGGCGTGGATTCTTATAAGTTTGGTGGTGTTGGTGGCTTTAAAAGAGGGAAGATTTAAATAATATTGCAGCAAGCTCTTAATAATGAATATATTTTCTAACAAAGCTTTTAATTTATCATTCTTATGATACAGGAATAGAACGTGGATATTGATATTTTAATAATTCCTTCACTAGTAGGTTAACAAAAGTTTAAATAAATGAACCCTTCACAAGCATTATATACCTTCTAAAACTACAAAAGCTGTCTGCAAAATACATAACCCTTTCCACAAATTAAGGGCTCTCTCAAGTCTCAAACCAAATTCAACTGTGAAACATTAATTTTAAGTTAAGAATTTTTAAACCACTCAATGTCGTGGGGACATGTGGCATATGGTAGTGAATAAGTCAGCAGCTGAGTCAACATGATAGTGCTAGTGTTTTATTTAAACAGATGAGTTGGTAATAACTTGGTATGTCTTTTTTCGAGAAATATATAATGTATATACATTATACACACACACAAACATACATTACAATATTACATACATAATATCGAGGTGCATGCATGTCAATCTATAGTTATTCTTAAACAAGTACTTCATTAAACATTTATAATTCTCATTACAAACATTAATAATGAAAAATGGCTTAAAATGATAAATACAATATAATTCTCATGGCATTATATTATAATTTTCGATAATAATCATTGTGGTTCCGAGATTTTAATAATCAAATAATTAAGGTTGCGATAGAACGCGGTTGTAATATGCAGGTAGAGTATAATAATGCAGATCCTATATAAATGCAGTTTTACATATACATAATGCAACCCACTACAGAATTAGAAACTCCAAATTATAATACCTCTGCAACTCTGTTGTCTCGATGAGTTTTTTAATTAACGTGACCTGTCCTTAAACTAAACCACCAACCCTCAATTAGCAAAAGTGTTCATGTCAATAATGCACCAGAAAAAAAAATTAAAGAAATATTAAAAAGAAAAAAAGGGGTTCTATTATCTAAATCTAGTGGTAGTGGAACCAAGCTTCTTGTGTACATTTCTTGAAGTAGTGAGTGATTTCATTGTTGACATAATACAGTCAAGGAAGTAAAAAGGAACTGTAAATTACTATCATATTGCAGCAGGTATAATCATTGCACTTGCAGTAACACCAATTACATTAAAAGAAAAAAAAAAAAAAAAAAAGTCTTGCAGTGAGCAAAAGAAAGCTTACTTTGGAAGACCGGTAATTATCAAGCTGCTTGGCATTGTAGGCCATGTGTGGCTGGAGATCCAAACGAGTCCTAGCAGTACTGGGCAGCTGTGATGATGATCTGGGCCTGAAAAATCTCTCAAAGATAGCCATCACAAGAAACATTGATATGAGAATGGCAGTAGCCACAAAACCCAAGGACACTGCATTCATAGAGTTATTAAAATTCCTCCATTGCTCTTCTCTCTCTGCATTTAGAGGAGCTACCATTGGGGGTACTAGAGCTACCATTGGGGGTACTAGAGCTCCCATTAGAGCCAACACCCAGCAGAACCTCTGTCTCTTTCTTTGTGTCATTACCAACAAAATTAAGCTGTGGGTGCAGAGAAAAACAAGGGAGAAATAGAAACCCAGTTGTGCATTTCTTCAAGGGAATGAGAAAAGCAGAGAGAGATGGTTGGAGGTTGAAACTTGAAATGAGAAGAAGAGCTTAAGATAAAAGGTTTTATTCCACTGACTTTGAAGCGTTCACACATCACAGACAAGGAGGGGTGAGCTTTATGGTCAACCACAGTCATGCTTGGGCCAGTTTTTCTTAGCAATGATTATATATGGGCCTTGTTTTGGGCCAAGTCCAATATCTCCTTTCACTTTTTTTTTTTTTTTTATATTATATTTGTGAGAGAGCAGATATAAATTGTACCTCTCTAGTAATGTACAAATACCACTAAACCAATACCTAGTTGGTAACCTAATATATAATTTTGATTTTTGAATACATTTAGTAATAGCCTTAAAGACTTATAATTGAAAATGGGACATATTTACTTCAAAAAGCTTTAAATAAAACCCAAATAGGCTTAGTGTTTGTGCCGGCCCAACAAGCTAGCCCTCACCCATTTATCTAGCCCAATAACTGGGTCAGCCAATAGGATCGGGTAGGTAAAAAGATCACATTCATGCTGAATTAAATATTGTATGTCTACTACCACCCTTGATATCATATAGAATTAAACTTTATTTCTCAGCTGAGAAGTCTTGATTTTGACATGTGATTTGGAAGAAATTAGCCCACCAATATTCATAAAATACAATTCGGTTGTTAATCATATGCTGTGCTGTAAAACCTTTTAATGATGCATGCATTAAGAATACCCAGGACTGCCTGGTTGCTAGTGCACCTAGGGGTCTTAAATTGGCTCAATGCTGATCCATTTTTTAAGAAAATCTCCAAAATTTTCTTGAAGGTTCCTCTCTCCACTATGCAAAGCTCTAGAGGCCCAATTGAATTGCTTTTTCTGGAGACCACATACCCATGATCCACAAATGATGCATCCATCTGTCTACAGCATTTACCCAGAATACTATCTTCAACCTCTCCTTTGATCTCCCAATATATAATGTAGTGGCCTGGTTGGGTCATCATATCAGCATGGCTTGTAAAGTCAACCAGTTCAGCTCTGCACTTGGGCAGCAATTGAGACCCCCTCTCAACCACTATTTGCAGGTCCTTTTCTGTGTTTTTGTCTATGTTTATTGTCAATATAAGCTTTCTCCTGGATATAAAGTTCAGTTTTGGAGTCCCTTTGTGAAAACTAGCCACTTCCACCACATCCCCTAGCCTGTACCTATAAAGTCCTGAAAAATGGGATAGTGGGTTGTAAAGAGTTAGAGAGCAATTCCAGTTTAAAAACAAATATTAAGATAAATTAGAAAGAGGCAAGTACTATATATGGTAACCAATTTGACATGTTAAATTGTAAGACTAGATCATTGACGAGTTGGATTTTTGATTTAATGTGTGGCGTTGATTGAAATGATAGTTTGACACGACAAATATAATGTCTACTATGAAAAAATAAGCAATAGTGACTTACCAGTGAAAGTAGTGAGAACCACCTCATATTCCTGTCCAACCTTGACTTGGGAAAGGGGGACTGGTTTATCTTCTATGAAGTCATCAATGGCTAAGTTGCCATCTTCCTCCTGTCTATAAAGTGGAATGAACTCGAAGTAAGAAAAAGTGGGCACGACGGCAAAAGTGACATTCTCTGGAGGCAAAGTTGGATCAACATTCACCCCAATCCAACTCTCAGTGGATCCATAGTCTGCACTAACTAATGGCACATTCCCTGCATAGTGCCTAAGTTTTTTTAAGTATGGTTGCATTGATCCTGTCATTATTGAATACACATACTTAGCATTTGGCCAGAGCTTTGGAATTAGACCAAACCAATCCAAATCTTCCAAGTCCTTGCAACTAGCTTCAATTTTTGAAGCCAATATTGAGTTTGGAGAGATGATATCCAAGACGGCTTTTCGCATTTTTGGAAGATTGATTCTTTCACTCAGAGTGCCATCTCTGATGTCAGTGTATAACTCTTTCCAAATCTCTTCAAAGGTGCTAAAGGACTGCACTAAGCTATAGATAAAAGTGGAGGTTATGAACTCTACTTGATCAGAGAAGAAGAGGCCAAGGAGTAGATGACAGTATGTGGATTGTTTGTAGTCTCCACTTGAAATGACTTCTTCTGGGCTGCAAGTGAAGGACTTGGTTTTTTCCTGTTTGATTTTGAATTCTTGGCTGGCATAGTAGTGAGTTGTGGCTGTCCCTGCGTTTAATCCTCCTTTAGTTTTGAACTGTCTGCTGCTGTATATGAGTTCAAGGATCCTGCCTCCTCTACAATTAAGTGGAAGAGAGTTCAATAAAAGGAGCCACTTGAATGAAATTGGTGTAATATGTATATATATTAGTATATTACACCAACGGAATTGGTGTAATGAAATTGGTATATACCTCAACGAAGGAGCCTCATATGTTTATAAAATAATCAAAAATTAATGTAAAAGTAGCCCAATAAATCGGATGGGAGGGAAAGAGACACAGGTTGAAGTACGTACCTTGATCTGTAAGCTGCAGCCAACCTAAAAGTTTGAAGAGTTGTCTGTGAGCTGTGGCTTGTAAAGGGTATGTACTTCTGTCTTCCTTCTGTTGTTCCGGAACTAGATAAAGATAACCAAGAAGAAAATTGGACCTATCAACAAAGTTAAAAACCAGAGCTAGTAGCGGTGGTTTATTTTCTTTGAACTCAATACAACAGAAAAAATGTTCAGAGCAGATATAAGATAACAAGGTTTGAAACTAGGAATAAAATAACTTACTGGTAACGGGTGTATGAACTCATTTTCTCACATATGTCCTCACATGCTAATTATGTAACCATTAGTTGTGAGAGAGTAAATATATACACCCGTTACATGCAAGTTATTCATAACTAGAAATGTAAAACTGATCACATATAACTTAATTCTTAATTTATGTTCTGAATTTTTTCATAGGCTAAAGAAGCACAAAAAGGCAGAACATATTGGAATAATAGGAATTAAGTTTAGGAAGCTACCTTAAGGAGAGAGTAGTTATGGGGTGTTTGGTGAGTATATGGGATGTGTCCCCATTTGCAATTCTCTGAATATAAGGCTCCAAATCTGCATGTGATGCAAGGGGTACTAAAGAGGTGTAAAGTGATTCCAATGCACATGCATCTACCTCTTGGATTTTGATGTCCCCCAACCATTTCTTGAGATATTCCACACTGTGATTCTGCTCAAGTATCCGCCGGAGTATCTGTGTTTGAACCAAACTGGCATTCTCAGATACATCTTCGAACCACCTGATGATGTCATGATCATCGCCATAATTGCCAATATTGCTCTGGTTATTACGCACAGCAGCAGCTGGTTCCATTTCTTAAAGAGAAGTTGGCGCAGAAATAAATTTAAGTTGTTGCAATTAATTGTTAGTGGCCTGACTTAACTTACGTGCTGCTCTAGCATATATACAGATAACAGCGCATATTCAAATCTGTCTTGGATTATGGCAAAGTATCTACAGGTGCCTTTGTCACTTACTGACAAAGCTCAACCGACCTCCTACATAATGGTACGGATGCTTGTAGACGACAAGACATATGGTAATGTCATCCACTTCTGATTGAGAGTTGGGAGAGAGAAAGAGAGAGTCGGTACATGGCAGGGACCAGTACCAATCAGCTTTGATTGCTTTGCGATACTGAAATTATTGTGAGAGCATTAGTGTCAATCGTCAAATAGGGAAATATACTAATGATTTGAGCCTTGTTTTTATATGCTCAAATAAGAAAAGGCTGAGGAAAAAGGTCAGTACACCTTATACCTCCATATACACCTTACTTTCTAAAAATGTCTGTTCTAGTGTAGATTTAAAATCAGAATAGTTTATTTTTTAAATTATCTATTAAAAATTATTTTTGTAAAAAAATTAACTTCATCAAAAATTATTTACTTAAATAGACACTTTGTATTTAAATAGTAATTTTTTGACCAAATTATTTACTTATTTTATTTATTTGATAACAGTTATATAATCGAATAATTTTTTATTAAATTAATATTTACAAAAATAATCTTTAACATGTGATCTAAAACATAAACAATTTCGATCCTAAATTTAGGTTTTTTAGGAGTGAGGTGACCTGCAAGTAGGGGTCGGCAATGGGTCGGGCTGGGCTAGCCCGGCCCAAATTTTTTGGGTTCGGGCCGGGTTCGGGCTTGAATTATAGAAGCCCAATAGGGCTTTCGGGCCGGACCGGGCCGGGCTTGGGCTTTAATACACAAGCCCAAGGCCCGTCCATCGGGCTTTGGCTTGCGGGCTTGGAGGGCCGGGCCGGGCTAGGCCCGAACGGGCGGCC